>NC_080084.1:14791728-15097832 GCF_949987535.1 Balaenoptera acutorostrata | reverse complement strand
GGAAGTACATGCAATCAAGCACATATTTTTTGCAGAAGGTTTTTGCTAGTCACGAGGGCAGACGTCACCATGAAGGATTTTAGTGCTTTTCCAGATATGAGGAGATAAAAGAGTTGGGCTCATAAAATCGTCTCCTGAAAAATATCTAACTATCTGAAGACCAGTTTTTTCCAGAGCGCAGAGGGCCTCATTCCTGCTCTCCACCCTGAACTCCTTTCAGGGGGTGTTGAAAGTCAGCCGCTGCAGCAGCACATGGTTTAATCCTTGTAGAGGTAGATGGCAAGTGCCAATGGCAAGTGCCAATTGTAGTTGACAGGGCCCCCTCATGATCATAAATTGGACTATGATTTGGGAGGCATTTCATGACCATTTTGTCCTGTGGTGCTAGGAAGGCTCATTCCTAGGTCTGGCGAAAATTTCGCTGATAGGCCACTCAGTGTGCTATTACTGGACTAGGTCTGATTAACAATAGTCAAAGGACCACCTGTCTTACTAGTCTGTTATGGTCCAGAAAAAAATTCCGCCTTGTGGCATCATCTTCCCATATCTAGATTTGCACTATTACAATTATTGTTCTCATATAAAGCTATGTATTTTTGTTGGAGGCTCAGTCACACATTTGGTAATGCAAGAAACAACAATCTTATAAAACAGGCAAAATACAAACAACATAGCTAGCAGTATTATTAAAGTCGTAAGTAAGAATTTTTTTAAAATTAATTAATTAGTTTATTTTTGGCTGTGTTGGGTCTTCATTGCAGTGCGCGGGCTTTCTCTAGTTGTGGCGAGCGGGGGTGGGGGGGTGCCTTCTCGTTGCGGAACGTGGGCTCTAGGCGCACGGGCTTCAGTAGTTGTGGCTCACGGGCTCTAGAGCGCAGGCTCAGTAGTTGTGGCTTGCGGGCTCTAGAGCGCAGGCTCAGTAGCTGTGGCCCACGGGGTTAGTTGCTCTGTGGCTTGTGGGATCTTCCCAGACCAGGGCTCGAATCCGTGTCCCTGCATTGGCAGGCGGATTCTTAACCACTGCGCCACCAGGGAAGCCCCTGGATTGATTTTTTAAATTAACATAGGATCATGCCCATGATAGGAAAACATTTGATTCATATGCAGAGGTCCAAGAAGTCAAAAAAATGTTATAAAGGATCATACAAGCCAGGTCCAGGATCTTGGGCTAACTGTCTACTTCTGATGTCTTCTTCCTCTCATCCTAGTGTGAGTGTAGTTTCTCCTCCGAGCATTGTTTTAAGGTGATTTTGAGGTCAGCCATAATCTCTATAGGTGAGTCCAGTGTAGGGACCCTTTGTAAGTGGGAATTAATCCGAATCAGTTCTTTTCAGTTTCAGTGTGCATGAGCTAGTTAAGAGTCCCTGATAAGAGTCCTTCTGTCTAGGTTGGAGATAGTCCTTTAAATTATGTCTTTTCCAGTATGCATAATCCCCTGGTTGCAGGTCGTGGGGCATCTGATCTTCATCCAAAAGATTACTGAGATAAGCTTCAAAACCAAACTTAGAGTGCCCTTTTAATAATTTAATTAAACTTTTCATTAATATAACCTAACAGCAAGGAACTATCTAGGAAGTGAGTCTTAGTAAATACAGACCTCCATTAACAAAACTGGGATTTCTGGGATTTAATATTCATTGAAACATAATCTGTTTTCTCTCTAAAATTACCCTCGTTTCTTCCAAATATAACCAAATTAAGACCAATTTGTTTGCAAAATAAGTCTGGTCTCAATAAACTTGGCCTGATGATTAATATAACTATAATTGATCATATAGACTTTTTTGCTTTGATGAAACTTTTATAAGGAGTCTCAAACTGCACTTTTAAAAGACCTCTCAGGGCTAGGGAAGTCATGACAATGGCTTATCACAGATTTCGCCTATCAGATCTAGGTGAATTCCTTCCTTTTCAAGGTCCCCCAAATACCTTGAGATTTCTGTCTCAACTCTCATGTTGTGCATTTTTTTTAAGTCTATACTGACTACCCCCCATTTTCCAGACATAATTAATAAAGCCAGAATTCCAGGCTTATTTAGGATAAGCAGCCTAGATAGGTTAGTTGTATCTGGCTAACATTTTCTGGATAGATACTCTGGTATTTTTCTGCTAGTGGATACCATTGATAGATTTACAAGGCTACCATCCAGTTTGAGATCATTAGCACATTTGATGGTTGAGGTCTTTCATTCCTTCTTCCCCAGTAGGGCCAGTGAGTTCCCCTTTCCTGCTGTTAATCCTTTCCTTCCCAGTGCATAAGAATGATGGAGTTTGTTCTGTATGGAAAATTTGTTTGCCAAAGTAATCTTTAAAAATTTTCTTTCATACATTATTACTGTTCTCAGTTTTGGGGGTTTATGCTTGGGAAAATGAGCACTTAAATGGATACTTTCTGGATATTGTTTAATTTTTTCAGAATTTGTATTGCTAAATATCAGTAGGGGGACTTCCCTGGTGGCACAGTGGTTAAGAATCCGCTTACTAATGCAGGGGACAGGGGTTCTATCCCTGGTCCGGGAAGATCCCACATGCCGTGGAGCAACTAAGCCCATGCGCCACAACTACTGAGCCCACGTGCCACAACTACTGAAGCCCATGCTCCACAACAAGAGAAGCCACCGCGATAAGATGCCCGCGCACCGCAGTGAAGAGTAGCCCCTGCTCACCGCAACTAGAGAAAGCCCGCGCACAGCAACAAAGACCCAACGCAGCCTAAATAAATAAATGAATTTAAAAAAAAATCAGTAGGGATAACAGGCTATCCCATAATCATAAATAGTTGCTTTGATTATTTCATATTGACATTGTTTCATCATAAGAATCTTCAGGTGTATACTAAAAACTGCTGTGCCTTTACTAGAAATTTGAGATAACGGGAACTAAGGTTGGGGTTTGAAGAATTTTATTAAGAACTTAAGGCCACTTCAGTTTAGTGTGTTAAGTCACATGAGAATATGGATCTGTTTTATCTTTAACAGAAAGAGTATGTCATGGTTTTCCTATTAATTGTATTTTCTACAACCATTCTTGAAGTGTGGTTTATATTGAGTAGAGCCCTCAAAGCTTGTAACAGATTTTTAAAAAATATTCTCAACGAAACTCTTATTCTTAGGGAGACTGGTTCACTTGTTAGGCCAAGAGTGTAATTAAAAACCCTTAATAAAGAAAAGCTTATCTGTCTCAAAATTCTCTTCAGGTAGACTTGTGAACAGTTTAACAGTTTGATGAGTTTACTTAGATCTTAGGAAAGATGATAAGAAAATTAAAGTTGTCAAAAAATTTATAGCAGTTTATACACCCAGATATTCTCATTGTAAATGAGATAAAGATTATTTTTTAAAAGGATCAAAGTCAGAGAATAATAAAATTTTGAAACCGCTAGAACCTTAGAACTCAATTAAATTGGCTCAATTATTTTGAAAAGAAATACTAAATGTATGGTCATTAGAGCTAGCATGTTGTATGTTTCTTTTTCTTTTGCGATTCCAGCTCTTATAACCTATATTTGGGCCTAGATGCCGTAACTTAATTTAAACATGTATATTTGGATCTTCAATCATATTGATAGGTCTATCTCTGAGTTTTCTTACAAAGACTGTATTTATTAACAAAGTAATTGTTTTTTGGATTTTGCAACTAGAACCTTTTAAAGATGAATGAACAAACATTGGAAACAACACAGCAGCGGAAACTTCCTGAATGGATGTCTATGCAGAAGAAGACATATACTGTAGAAGAAAGAAAGGTATGCCGTTCATTGATTATTCTTTAAGATGGAAAATTTAATGTGCATTTGACTGTAAAATGAGTCAATCCTAACTTGTAAACTTCAAGCCATTATTTACGTTTAGAGTTGCTGTTGTGTGAATGAACCAGAATCTAGTCATTGAATGGATGAATGGGATTAAATTTTAACTGGGTTTACAAAAGTGAGAATTCTTACTCTATACTTTCCCTTTTTATCTAGTTTACATGGTTGACCTTGCCAGTTTGTTCCAATTCAGATAATAATTTAGACAGTATTTATTTTGGTGAATTTTTATGGTTAAGTGAGTTTTAAGTCTTCATAGATTTAAGCTCCATCAACCAGTCTTCAGCATTTTATGGCAACATTATTGCATGTAGAATACTAATATAATTGAAGAAAAAATTTAATAAAATAAATGCTTTTATGAAAATAGGATTAGAAGTTTGCAAATAAATTTGTTAGAAAAATAATTTTACAGTGGGTAGCTTTATCTTTGTTAAATTGTCCATATGACTTCATTAATCTATAAAGCATTAGTTGATAAAACTTAGAACTATAATTTGAATGCTTCAGTGAACTTTATTATTTCAGTGAATATTTATTATTTAATGTGAATTTTATTTGTGCCTTTTCGGAATTTTGTTTAACTCAAGACATCTATTCAGAAGAGTGTTTTGGAAGATGACCTCCCCTTCTTAGAATTCCCTGGATCCATTGTGTACAGTTATGAAGCTAATGATTGTTCTTTCCTATCAGAAGATATTAGGTAAAGATTTAAATTTCCTACTTTCATTTGAATTTGGACCCTTAGAATATAACTATTATGGTAATATTTGTATGTGTATTGAGTTTTACAGTTGAGGTGTGTTCAGTACGTAATTACTTATACATGTAAAATATCACTGATAAGTTCTAATTCTGCTTTTTAAATAAAAACTTAAAATCACTGAATTAAATTTGTAATGTACCTGTTTGTTCATTCATAAGCCTTTCTATTACTCTAGCTAATTTTTTTGACTTTTCAGTACTTAAGATGTTATATATAGAACACACCAGTTTAGGAAAAACATGCAAAAATTCTTCAACCTCTAAAACGCCCCTTTCTATTTCATTAAAAATACCAACATAGTAATACTGAATAGTGATTGTGATTGTCTCTGTTGCATTTAGTTAGCAACAATTATAGCAAATGATCCTTAAAAAGAACACTAAAAATGACTTAGTATTTTTTAAATTGTCTAGTTAAATTAGTACTCTGCAATAATGCAGTCTAAGGCTCTTAAAGCATTTTACAAGGAAAAATAGGGAATTCATTCAGATCTTTGAAGTTATTATACCTGTCCTTTTTTTTTTTTTTTTTTTTTTAAACTGTTACATATTGGCTTAGAAGAAGCAGAGGTAAGTTAAGCTATTTATTCATGGTCTCCTGGTAGGTGTATTCTAGAAATAGCATTCAGGTGTCCTCCCTCCCACTATAGTTATCTGGCTACTTTTGGGACTCATTAAATAGAACTAAATTGTCTCACAGAGAAGGTAAAATCTGTTATTTATGATTATGTATTAACTCTACCATCTTACCTTTGACAATGCTATAGTATGTCCTATCTGAAGGCAATAAGCGTGTTTTGAAGAGTGTAGTTCTGATGAATTGCATGTTTTATGGAAGGCAGGCAAGTGTTTTTTATTTTCACCTCCTTTGGTTACTTTAAAGGTTTTTGCTATTCCAGGTTTTCGGCAATTAGATTACGATGTGCCTTTGTGTAGTGTAGTTTGTGTTTATCTTGCTTGGGGGTTCAGTGAGCTTTTTGGATCTGTGGGTTTATAGTTTCATCATATTTGAATAATTTCTTCAAATGTGTTTTTTCTCACATCCTGTTATTCTCCTCTTTTGCCACTCTCAATGCAGATAGATTAGATTGCTTGATACTGTGTTGTTGGTCACGAGGCGCTTTCAGTGTTTAAATTTTTTTCTTTCATTCTTTTTTCTCTCTGTGCTTCAGTTTGAATAGTTTCATTGGCTCTGTCTGCAAGTTCACTTATTTATTTTTTTATTCTGTAGTGTCTGTTCTGCTGTTATCCCATCCTGTGAATTTTAAATTTTGTTGTATTTTTCATCTCTAGAAGTTCCATTTGTTTCTTTCTGAAAATATCTTCTAGTTTTGCTCTTATCATATTCATGTTTTCTTTTAAATCTTTGAACATGTTCAGCATGTTTATAATAGCTGTTTTAATATCCTCTTCTGTTAATTCCACTATACTAGTTATTTTTCCTGTTAAATGATTTTTATCCTGCTTATGAGTCATGTTTTCCTGTTTTTTTTCCCATGGCTGACAATTTTTGATTGGATGTTGTGATTTTACCTTGTTGAATGTTAGATTTTATTGTCTTCCTTGAAGGAAAGGAGCTTTGCTCTGTCAGGCAGTTAAGTTACCTGAAGATCAGACTTACATTTTGAGGCTTATTTTTAAGCTTTTTTAGGGCCTATCTACGGTAGCCTTTATTCTGGACATGATTTAGCCCTGTAATGGGTGTGACCTTTCTGGAGTCTTTGTTACTGCCCCAGGTGATCAAAAATAATCTACTCCAACTTTTCAGAACTTTAATGCCTCTTACCTCTATGTAAGCCCTAGGAGCTGTCCAGCTTACAGTTCCCTGGTTTTTCTTTGTCTAGCCTCGTAGTGTCACTGCATGCTTGCACGTCCTTTCCTGCCTAGCTCCCTCCTCTCCAGGACTATACCCACAACTTATAGCTGCCTCCTCTTCTCTGGCTCTGCGCTCTGTCTCCCAATTCAGTGCTCTGCTTTGGACTCTCCTCCCTGTTCTGTTATCTGGAATGTTCCAGGCAGAAAGCTGGGGCAGCAGTAGGCCTTACCATTTATTTCCTTCCCTCAGAGAGCATAGTCCTGTACTGTCCATTGTCTAGTGTCTGAAAACTGCTGTTTATATATTTTGTCCAATTTTCTATTTGTTCATGAAAGAAAGTTATGACTGATCAGTGTTATTTCATCTTAGCCCAAAGCAGAGGTTGAGTTTAAAAAAATTTTTAAAGTACATTTTTCACTTTTAAAAATTGTGAAATAGTCATATATAAATAATAATATAACAAGCACCCATATTCCTTCCACTAGCTTTATCAAATCTTAATATTAATTTTCTTCAAATCTTTATTAAGACATGAAACAATAAAATACAACTGAAGCCCGTGTATGCCCTTTCTGATTCCCTCCTCTGCAGTCCTCTGAGAGAACTTCTGTCACGAGTTCAGTGTTTAGCATTCCCTCACATATTTTTTATAATTTTCATAATTTTCAATCCCCAAATATCATATACTATTACTTTGCCCATTTAGAAACTTTAAAAATAATGCTATCAAACTCTGTTTATATTCTGCCACTTGTCTTTTTCACTCAACATTTTATATTCTTGAGAATTTTTCTTTTTGGTTTGGTATATGAAATTCTATTTAAACTTTTATATAATGTTACATTGTTTCAATATGTTACAATTTGTTCATTCTCTTGTTGATGGAAATGCAGTGTGTCCCTTTTTGCCAGTTGGAACAGTATTGCAATGAACATTCTTAAACATTTCTGTCTGTGCACATATGAGAGTTTCACATATTTATGAGAAAAACTTGTCAGTTCATGCTGTTTACACATCTTTAGCTAGATATTGTCAGTGTTTTCCAAGAGGATTTTATCAGTTTAAACATTCACCAGTATGTGAGTGGTCCCACTGGTAGATACCCTTCTCAGCATTTAATATTGTGAAGCTTTAATTTTTGTCAGTCAGGTAGATGTGAAATTGTATAGGTTCAATTTACATTCCTCTGAGTTCTATTGAGATTTTGTATCTTCATATATGTATTTGAATTTATTGGCCATTTGGATTTCCTTTGGGGAATTGCCTGTTCATATTTCCCTCCTTTTTTTTTTGCCCCCACTGGATTACTTCTCTTTTTCGTACTGACTTTTCAAGGAATTTTTAATATTTTCTGAATATTCATTATCAGTTATATGTATAACATATCTTCTACTGTCTGTGGCTTGTCTTTTAACATTTTGAATGATGTCTTTAGTTATGTAGAAATTAAAATTTTAATGTAATTAATTTACACTATTTTTCCCCGTTTAGCATGAGTGTATCTGATGGAGATGTGGTAGGATTTGACATGGAATGGCCACCAATATACAGTAAAGGGAAACTGAGCAGAGTTGCACTAATCCAGCTGTGTGTGTCAGAGAGCAAATGTTACTTGTTTCATATTTCTTCTATGTCAGGTTGGTATCTCTTTTATTTGTTTCATTTTTATATGGTTGATAATTGTATTATATCAACTTTATCCATATAAAATTAAACTCTCGAATTAACTGGTGCTTCTCTCATCACCTTATGTTTACTTAAGTATTTATGTTCTACCTGATTCACTCATATCCCTGTTTTATTTAATTTTTACATCGTCTCTGTCAA
This sequence comes from Balaenoptera acutorostrata, assembly GCF_949987535.1. Taxonomy (NCBI): domain Eukaryota; kingdom Metazoa; phylum Chordata; class Mammalia; order Artiodactyla; family Balaenopteridae; genus Balaenoptera; species Balaenoptera acutorostrata. The sequence continues at coordinate 15,089,613 of NC_080084.1, read as the reverse complement.
GCGTTGATATTATTCCTGTTTTAGAGAGTAGAGAACTGAAGTGTAGAGGGGCTAAATTTTAGTGACAACAGAGGTAGCATTTATGTTAGTTTTTCTGTCATTTATCAATCAGGACTTTTTGATTTAGGCAAGAAAAGCAACACTCAAGTGTGTTTCTGAATTTAAACTTAAACAGAAGTTTAAGTATAAACATAGAATGTGTAAGAAGTAGAAAATAAATCTATCAAATTTGATAGAACCTATGGAAATAATAAAAAAATGTTACAGTTTTCCCTCAGGGATTAAAAATGTTGCTTGAAAATGAAGCAATTAAAAAGGCAGGTGTAGGAATTGAAGGAGATCAGTGGAAACTTCTACGTGACTTTGACATCAAATTGAAGAGTTTTGTGGAGCTGACAGATGTTGCCAATGAAAAGGTAGATATAATACGTATATTATTTTCACAAACAAGAAATTTGTGTTTCACAGAATGTCCCTTCGGTTTTAGATTTTTTTGAAGAAATAATGTAGGCTATATAATGTTCTTGTAAAAAAGAAGTCCCCAATGAGTGTTCCATAATGAAAACCTTCAGTTCTAATCCATTGCCTTAGCAAACAGTTTCTTTAAGCAAGCACCCTCTCCCATATTTAGTATTATTTCACTTTGTTTCATATATATGCAAATTTAAATATTGTATTTTAAGTTTATCTCTTTAATCCATCTATATCAATATCTTTTTTTTTTTTTAAGAGCATAATGCAGCTCTTGTGGTATGATGCTCTTAGTGGAAGTTTGACCATCACTTCCATCACCCATATTTCACCTATTTTATTCATGTAGTCATTAAGTTAAATTCTCATATTAGCCAACTATTCATTTGGCTGAGAAGTAGAAAGCCTACCAACCTATTCAACTTTTGTCTATGAATGATGCTTCAACAGTCCAAGAATTTTAATACCTACGTTGGGGAAATTCCAGAATTAAATTCTTATAATGTGAACTGCAAATGAGGTTTTTAGTGACAGGAAATCTATTAAGGACTATCTCTGCCTTATATTTTGGTGTAACATTTCCAGCTTTATGTGTGACATGATCATTTGGTATCAGATAATTAGGAATATCTGAAAATAGAAGGAAATAATTTTTGCTGAGTTGGTTTTTCATTGCTTTTAGTTGAAATGTACAGAGACCTGGAGCCTCAGTGGTTTGGTTAAACACCTCTTTGGTAAACAGCTTCTGAAAGACAAGTCTATCCGCTGCAGCAACTGGAGTAAGTTTCCCCTCACTGAGGACCAGAAACTATATGCAGCCACTGATGCTTATGTATGTACCAGACATCTTTAGACTATGATCTGTTTGTTAAACTTTATAATAAATTACTTTATAAAAGTTTTATTGTGGTAGTGGCACAAACTTAACTAAAATCTTTTAAATCAGTTTGGCATTAAAAATACTTAGGAAGAAATTTAGTGAAACTTGTAATTCTGAGTATTAATTAGCAAGTACCAATCAACAGATTGTTTAATACTAGTTATTTTTATTGTCATGAAGCCAAAATAATGTCCAATTTGTATGTAAAAAATGTGAGTTCTCTGAAAACATGGAAGGCGAATAAGCTCAGACTGAGCAAGAACAAATGGTATTGATGATGTATTTTATTATAGGCCACTACAGAATAAAAATAACTGCAATACAGTTTCTATATTGAAACTGGCCTTATTTCTTATGTTTATATTTAAAATGTGGTAAAAATTTAGAAAAATTGCCTCCACAATTAGCTTTCTACTGCTGTTAGTCAGATGTATTTTCATATTTATATATTCGTACATAAGGAAATCTGGCCATATATATATATATATAGCACTATTGTTTGTTTGTTTCCAAGAAATGTATTTTATGTCCCAATGGGCTTTTTTTCCCCTTATACTTTTATTTGTAGATGAATATCTTATTGTTTACTTTTTTGCATCTGTTTTTATGAATGGAAGCTCCTTTTATTTATAAACAGAAAAAATTCTGTTTTGTGGGGAAATAGAAAGATAATTTTCCTTTATGTTCTGTTTAAAAAAATCAGAAAACTTGTTGAGAACTAGTACAAGTTCTGTAGCATTTTTATTCATGAGAAATCCGTGTGACTTGATTATTCCTATTAACAGTAGCTAGAAGGAGGACTGTATATACACTGACTAATGGCTAATAATGAGATAATGGGGAATGGGTATCTGTAGTCAAACAGTTTTCTCTTACTTGATTGTATTTTGTTAGATTCCATTTATATATATATATATTTGATTTCGTTACCTGCTCATAATATTGGACGTTAAAATGTGAAAATTTGTATTTTAAGGTGTAGACAGCTGCTTTCTGCATTCTCACAATTGGTGTGGTGAATAAATAAAGACATTTAGATCTTTGCATAACTTAATAGGTTGAATTCAGCTTTTTGGGTGCCTTGGGAATCATTGTTTTAGATTTTTGTAAAGATGGGACATGAAATTTTATTTGGTGATCTTTAGTATACTGTTTTCATTTTTTTGTTTTCCTGTAGGCTGGTTTCATCATTTATCAAAAATTAGAAAATTTGGGAGATGCTGTACAGATATTTGCTATGCATGAAGGTATGTTATGGTCTGAAAATAAAAGGTAAAATTTGAATTTGCTCATTTGTGAGGTTTATCTCCAAAAAGTATTCACACATGTGCAAAATATTTAGTATTATTACAACTTCTTGATTGTCTGAGCAGTGTTGACATTAGGATGAGGTCTATTTGGCCAAAGCTTAGGGCTTCAGGCATGTTGGTTGTAGCAAAGCAGGACTTAACTACTTTTCCTTTGTAGCATTGCTGTTCATTAGGCTTCTAGAGTTGGGTCTTAATAACATGAGTGATACAACCACCCACCTCTTAGTCTGGAGATTATACATCTTTGCTATAAATATTTGAAGTATATAAGATGCTTTATAGTGCCCTGGTTTAAATTTCTAAACTTTCTCCAGGATACGATAACTCTGCTGTTTTTCTCCAAACAGAATGGCCACTTCCTCCCTCCCTCCCTCCCTCCCTTCTTTCCTTCCAGCAGTGTCAACCTCACCTTTCTCAAATTTCCCCCATGTATATACAGACGATATTTTCAAATGACCACTTTTGGTTTGTATTATAAGTTTGTGTTTTTTCTTTTATTAAAGGATACAAGAAGATTAGAACATCAGAAAATAAAAAGATGTTTGCACATTGTTTCTCACTTAAAATACTAGCTTATTCCCAAGATGGTAGCTAATAAACACTAAATGATATAGTAGTTAAATATATTTTTATTCATTTATTAAATATTATCCAGCCCTTTACGAATGGAGATCCAGCAGTGAACAAGACAGGCACGATCTGTTTCTTGAGAGGGAAACCTACAACTTTATGGGGGATATAGGTGAACCAGAAACAGGCAGTGTAGGAAGATGAGGCTTATGATGTGGGGAAAAAGGTGTTACGGTTAGCATATAGGAGAGGGATCCATGCGTATCTGGAGGTATTAGAGAATATTCTATGGAGAAAGTGATGTTTACGGCAAGACCTGAAATATGAGCAGGAGTCAGCTAGCTGAAGAGCAGAGGAGAAGTGTCAAAGGCACAGGAAATAGCAGGGGCCAAGTTTCAGAGGTAAGAGGTATCTATAGGAAACTGAAAGCAGTAAAGCGTGGTGAGCTATTGAATACGACAGGGTGAGGGGTGTAGGAGAAGCAGAAAAAGGAAAGCAGATAGGCCATGTTAGGGGTTTACATTTCCTCCTAAGAGTTATTGAGGGTTTTAAGCACAGGAGTGACGTGAATTACATTAAAAAATACGAACTTGGACTGTAGAGCAGAAAATGGGTTCTGGAGGGCAAGGGTCACAGTGGAAAGACCTGTTAGGAGGCTGTGCCCATAATCCAAGTGAGAGGTGATGGTGACCTGGCTTGATTGGTTATATTGAGGACGGAGAGAAGTGGATAGATGCAAAAGACATTTAATAGGGCAGTAGAATGAAGAGAATTTAATGTGATGGTGTGAGCCATGTGCCAAGGATCAGTCCTGTGCTGTTGGCATGAGCAACAGCAATGAGAAACATTGCAGAGGAGGAGCAGGATTTGGGGTCGAGGAGTCATACCATTGATTTTAGGCATGTTAAAGGAAGGAAGCCTGCGAGCTAGCGAAATGGAGGTGGTGGCCCGTAGGCACTTAGATACCCAGCCTGTAACTCAGGGGAGAGTTTGAGTTAAAGGTAAAGAATTAGGAGTTTGAGATAAAGAAGTGGGGCTGAGAGTCTCGAGGAACTCTTAGTATTTAATGCTTGCATGGAGGAGGGGACACCAGAGGAGCTGCCATGGGCATAGAAGGAAACGAGGAGGCGGGGTGTGCAGCAGGCCAAGGAAAGAGCATGTTTTTTGTAGGAGGGTGTTATCAACTGTTTTAAATTTTCCTGGGAGTCTCAGAAGCTGAGGACTCAGAATTAGTCCTTGGATTTGGCAATGTGGCAATCATTTGTAATCTTTTACTGCAGCAGCTTTGGTGCACTGGGTGACAAAAGGGTATATCGAGGAGAGAGTGGTCATGGGGGCACAAAAAAGGGTCACAGGCTTGGGTACCATGAAAGTACTGTAACCGAAGCAAGAGTGGAGTAGTGGAATGATGTGGGAGAAATCACGTTTGCGTGAATAGAGGACTAAGATGTAAGGAAAGAGAGAAAGCTTGTGTAAGTAACTTTTTTTTTTTTTTATTTAAGAAGCTTGGTTTGGAAAGGGAATATTTATTCATTTATTCATATACCATATTTGTTGGGTGTTTATTATGGGTCAGGCAGTGTACCACTTGCTGACGAAAATGCACTGAACAAAACCGACCAAACCTCTTTACTTCATTTGTCTGAGTGAGGGAATGATGCCCAAGGGGAGAACATGGAAGGCGTGAGGGGAAGAAAGAGCAGAGTGTCCGAGGGACAGTGAGTGTAACTGAGGTGAAATGAGTAAGGGTGAGAGGAATAGGAAATGAGGCCGGAAAAGTAGCTTGGGCCAGATCATTTAGGGCCTTACAGGCTGTGAATCTGACTTCCTATTTTATTAATTAAAATAAATACAATGGTGAGTGATGCGAAATCCTTATAGGGTTTGGAGCAGCAGAATGATAACGATTAAATTTTTATCTTAAAAGTATTTTTCTGGACGCTGTAGGAGGGAAAGTGTTTAGGCAGGGAAGTCGGTTTGGAGGCTATTATAATAGTCCAGACGAGATGATAATTGTGTGGATTAGGCTGGTAGCAGCAGAGGGGGTGAGAAGCGGTAGAGGGTGTATGTATTTGCTGATGAATTCTCTGTGGGGGGTGAGATGTAGAGAGTGAGAGAACAATCAGGGTATTTTGGTTGGATCCACTGAGTGAATGGGAGGGTCAGTCACAGTGGAAAGATTATGAGGAGAGCAGATTTGAGTGAGAAAAATGTAGATTTCTGTTTTGGCCATGCTAAGTTTTAGAGGCTTATTCATATCCAAGGAGATATCTTAGTTGGAAACATGATTCTGGAGTGCGTTCAGGTGGTTGGAGATACAACTTGGCGGTCGTCAGCATACAGATGGTAGTTAAACTGGAGAAGATAAAATAGGGAGCGAGTGGAATAAAGAACAGAAGAGGCCCAAGTATTGACGTCAAGGGCACACCAACCTCTAGCGGTCAGGAAGATGAGGCGCATGCAGCAAAGAGGCCTGTGAAGGGGCAGTGATGGAGGAGGAAACACAGGCGGGTGGTGTTCAGAAGCCAGCGAAGAAAATGTTGTGAGTCCGAGTAAGTCATCTGTTTTCAGTGCCTCTGAGAATTTGAGTGAGATGAGCAACTAGGATTAACCGTTATATTTGACTGTGTGGAGGCTGTCGGTAACCTTTCTAAAAGCAGCTTTTGGAAGAAGCTTAGTGGGAGTCAGTTTAGGAGAAAATGGAATTAGAAAATTTGAAGACAGTGAGTATGGACAATTCTTTCTTTCAAGGAATTTTGCTGTAAATGGGAGTAGTGATACGAATGCAGACTAATCAGCAGATTGGTGGGGGAAGACGAGATAATTCTCATTGTTGTTTCTGTTTTCTTAATGAAGTAAGAAGTGAAGTTGTTCTCTGAGTAAAAGGAGGGACAGGCAGGTGTTGGGGGCTTGAAGAGAGAGAAAGAGGGATGAAATAGTCATCTTGAGAGTGGGAGAGTGGGAAATGTAGAATAACTAGCAGTCATTACTGAGGGTTCGTCGAGGTCTGTGCATGAATTTAAAGCAAAGTGTCATAATCATAATTGTGTTTTATTTTCAACTATAGTCAACTGTTTGGGTATAGGCATCAAGTAGGTAAAAAAAAGTGGGTTTAATTAGAGTAGTGTTTTGCCATAGAGGAAGGAAGGAGCAAAAGTGTTGAGTCCACAGGAAGGAATGATTAATATGGGTAAGGAAGGACCGTAAGACATGGGTGATAGGGGGAGTGACAAGGGTAATGGGTAAGGAAAAGGCGGTAGGTCAGTGGACTTGGTTCTGAAAGTGTGAAAGAATTGTTGTATTGGGGAAAGCGTGTTGGAAGGAAAGATAGCATGCAGGTGTTCTCAGTATGGAATGCTTGTAATTGAAGTTTGGAAATGGTGACTTTACTGGCAATTGTAAGATCAAGGGTATGGTTATGGGAAGGAGTGGCTGAGGTCAGTTGAGGAAAAGATGGTTGGAAATGGAGGGAATGAGGAACTGAAAAGGCCATACTCTTAGGTGACCAGGAATTATCAAGTTACCTGTGAATGTTGAAGTTACCAGGAATTATCACAGGAGTAGTAGGGAAGGAAGAGACAGTGAACCAGGTGCCGAAATCTTCAATGAATGATGTAATTGTGAGATCACAGGATAACTGCAGCAAGCAGGAGTAGCTAATGGTGTATCCTATGTCCAGTGCTTCAGAGGAGCCGGGTGGACTTGTAAAGGACACAAGAAGTGGTGATGAAGAGTAAGAAATTCTAAGCAGGGGAAGGGTTTGTGGTGTTGATGGAGACCCATCAGACAGAATGAAGCTGCGAGTTTGGAAGATGATCACTGATTAGAAAGGCTTGCATTTTATTTTGTGATGACTGGTAATGAGGGCAGTGAGGAATGGCTGTCGGGTAAGGTTGTTTACCAAACTGTATTTAGTACGTAGCCTCCCATGTGGTGTTATATTGGTTTCTGATTTTGAAATAGTGCAGATGGGTTCCGAGTCTCATTTCTGCCTTCACCTTCTGCCTAGGTTGATAACCACTGGGTTGTACTATGTATGAATGCAGATCGCTTAGAATTTAGTCTGAAATTTTAAAGAGCAAAAATTTGGAAGGGAAATAAAGTGACTGAGGTGATTTGGAGATAGGTTAAGGAAGTCTTTTTGTTGGAATTCATTTAAAGAAACAAAATGAAAATTTAAGCCCTAATACTGTTTAAATAAATGTCTCTGCTTTGTAGTTTGAAAATTAGTACTGATTCTTTTGTTCCAGAGGAAGAAGTACTACCTAGTGATGTGAAGAAACAATTGACTTCCGTCTCCGAGGAGATGATGGATCTGGCTCAGCATCTTCCTGATACTTTTGAAAAACTGGAAAATCCACAGAGGTTAAATATTTCTCTTTTTATCAGTTCTGTTTGTTCTTATTGCATTTTCCTATATATAGTGAAGAATTACTGTTCATTAGGGTAGACTCATGCTTGCATACATGCACACAGACTGATGTATAAATTTGAGAAATATCTTTCCAATTGTTAAATTGTGCACAAAAAGTTTGAGGCTTTTCTGTCTACTTTGTAGGATGTTTTATGAAGCAAAGCAAAATAAAACTCCTAAGTTCACATGAAGGAAAATATTGAAGATTCAAAGTTGTCTCTTTCTTTCTGTTTATGCTCATTTTTCATTTAATTATATTAAATAATATGTTTCAAGTTTGGTGACTTGAAATTTCAAGTTTCAAATTTCAATTTCAAGTTTGGTTACTTGAAATCTATAAATAAAAGCAACTTTTAGTAGCCTCATTTTTCTGGTTATTAAGTGGTTATTATATAAAGAAGTCTACCTAATCAGCAGACTGTTAAAACAAGAGACATTTAGATTTTAAAGACTATTTTATAGCCGAAGCATTAAATAACTTGAGATATTTGGATTAACAGACATTGGGCTACTGGTGCCCAGCAGCTGATTCTTCTTGGAATCAGGCCTGTCTCTGTCCTTAATTGCTGAATGACTCCCTTGTTAAACCTCTAGAGGCAGGAGTGCTCTTGAACAGTGATTGATTATAATGTGGTAATATAATTTTGAGGCCAAAATCCTTTGTATGAATGTGAAGCAGTTAGTTGAAATAGAATTCTGACTCTGACAAAACGCAATGTTAATGTATTCTTTTTTGGATGAGATTTGTGATAGATTTTGATGGATTTCAAAGTATGAGATAGAAATTCAGCTCTTTTTCAAAGTGATTTTCCCCCTAGCAATTTGTTTCAGTAGTTTTTATGTAACTTTGAGAATTTCTGAAAGAAATAACTGTCAACTGGGGAAAGGTACTAATAAAGCTATTTCATATTCATTTTTACATTTTTCCCTCCATGGAAGAAGAAAAATCACCATTTACATGAAAAATTACTGTTCACATGCATTTCAGATTTTTTCTAGGAATTAGAATATCTATTGAATGTAAATTACATGTGCTTAATGCTTTGCTTTGTAATATCAAAGCTAAGTAGTTTTCTTAAAATTTGAGAATGGGGAATACTGGATTCATTTTTTTAAAAAAAGATTTATTATTTATTTATTTATTTCTGGCTGTGCCGGGTCTTAGTTGCGGCATGCGGGCTCTTTGCTGCGGTGCACGAGTTTCTCTCTAGTCGAGGCGCACGAGCTCAGTAGTTGTGATGCACGGGCCCAGCTGCCCCGCAGCATGTGAGATCTTAGTTCCCTGACCAGGGATCGAACCTGCATCCCCCGCTTTTGGAAGGTGGATTCCTTACCACTGGACCACCAGGGAAGTCCCTGGATTCATTTTTAATATAGGTAGATCTTGTAAAGTTTTAGTGTCAAAACAAAAACTAGTTAAATCTCTTATTTCAGGTTCTTTGTCAAAGTCTCCGGTATTACTTCACTTATTTAGATTACACTTCTAAACCAGGGGAGAACAAAAAAGGCCCCTGAACAGCCAAAATACATGCCATAAACATGAATTCAAGTTCACTTAACTGCACTTCCAGTGGACTGCGTGAGGCCACATTCAAAGCATATTTGCTTTTCATTTATAAATACAGTTTGACAGGCTTGGATATCTGCTTAACATGAAAATCAGGTATGGATAAGGAATGACACCATAAACAATTAGTTTGGGACCAAACACTACTGACACTTTAGTAAGCATGCAAGTCAGCTGTTGAATGTAGAAGTACCTTGCTGTACTAGAGAGTAGCCCAGAAGCTATAAGCATATAGGGTATAGGTATTAGGGTATGAAGAGCATCTTTAATCCAGTGTGTCCTTTAAGTGAAGATCTTCTTCCTTAAAAAAGCATTAAAACTTGTCCTTAGAGTTAACACAATTAAAGTTGAACTCACCTTTCTTAAAATTTTTTTTAGGGTTTCTGTACTATTGAAGGATATTTCAGAAAATCTGTATTCATTGAGGAAGATGATACTTGGTTCTACTGAGAATGAACTGAGGCCCAGCAGTAATTTTCACTTATTATCGTTGGAAGAGCCCACTGCTGGTGAAGTACAACAGAAACAAATTAGAGAACATAAAATTTTTACTAACGTTGAAGATGAAGCATGGGACACAACACCTGATAATTTAATTAAACATGATGGAGAAAATGTACTTGCAAACGAAGTAAAACAAGAAGAAAATGGATTTGAAGATGGACTCGAAGATAATAAGTTGGAAGAGACTCCAGAAAGAGCTTGTTTCATGTCATTAGATATTACAGAAGATGAACTCCAACGTTTGGAACAACAGGCTCAGGAAAAACATCTTGGTGATGTTACTTGCAAATCTCCTGAGGTACTAAATACAGTAAAGAGAAAACAGTTTTCATTCATGGTAGTGGTTGGCTGATTTTTTCTGTAGAGGGGCAGATAGTAAATATTTCAGGTTTTGCAGACCACACAGTTTCTGTTGTTAACTGCCCAGTTCTGCCAATTCAGTGTGAAAGCAGCTATAGACAAATAGTCTGTCTGCGTTTCAGTAAAACTTTATTTACAAAAGCAAAAAGTGGGCTGGGTTTGCTACTCCTGACTTACTATAATAAGCAGCATTTTATAGTGGAAAGATTTTTAGTGTCAATACACATTTGTTATAATTTGCTAAGCATTTCTCCTACCTAATATATACCTCTTCTTTTTGTGGATTCCCTACATATCTACTAGGGATTCTCTTCCAAACTTGAATTTTGAGAGTAGTTTTATTTCTTCATATGGGTTTTCTTTACTTGATAGTCTGAGAGGGTTTCTAATAAACTGATGTTTTTGCTTGACACTAACCTTTACTGTCATCTAGAGTCAGAAACCTACATTTTTTTCTTGATGGATTATTGTTAAACATTCTGTATTTTCTCTCAACTTCATGTTTAGGTTTCTAATTATTATGTTCCGATTTGATTAGTTTAATTTGTGAGATTATGTTTTTCTATTGGCTAACTTAAGCATATTTTTTGAATTAGTAAAGTTGTATTAGAGGAAGCATTGTGTTTCTTTTATTGTAAAGACAAAAGAGACATCATATAGCTGTATACTTTTTACCTCATTTGTTTTTCATTAATTAAAAAAATTACCTATGTTGCTTATATTTGGTAGAATTTTATACATTTTCTTTTATAATAACTAAGTTTTAAGTTTTTAAAATTAGATTTAAAAGTCATTTAATAGGATTATTTCCTCAGTTTTCTAATGACAGAGTCTCAGTATTTCTCTGTGTTTGGTAACTATATTAGTAATCACTTCTATCCGTATATGAATGCACTTTATTTTAACATTGTTTTCAAACTGTTTTCATACCAACCATTTGTAAAGCACACTCCTCTTTTGGGGAATATCTTTTGCTAATATCTGCATTACCTTTTGATTTTCTAGAAATTTTGTATTAGGTATTTACTTTAAAGTGATACGTTTCATACAGTGACATAGAATTGTGATCAGGATTTCATGATCTGACTCGCATCTTTTACCCCGATTATTGCCATTTTTTATTGTGTAATAATTATTAGCATTTAAAAAATTCATTAAAGACCCACACAGCAAATAAATAAATAATGATTTAAAAAATAAAAGATTTTTTCTTTCCTTGTATAAAACTTTAAAATCTTTTTTAAAGCTTAATTTTTGCAGGTTAATTAAGGCTGTACTTCCTTTTCCTACTTCCAATTTAAAGATTAGCCTTTTTTTGGGGTCCTTCTGTATTTCTTTTGTGGGTTTCTTTTGTACAGGTTTCTATCCTTGGACACCTGCTTCATGGGGATTGCCATGTTATTGTAGTTTCGTCATAACCAGGTATTGGCAATAGATGAATAAATAACTTATCTGACCCTGTTTTTCAAACACCTGTAGATGCTATTTGCAAAATAACAATATTTAAAGGTATTATTACAATCATAGTAGCTTTTTTTTAATCCTTTAAAAATCAGTGGCTATAAGAGAACAACTGTAGTTCCTGGCTTTGTACAGAATTTTTCAAGATTGCAAAGAGGTTCTTGTACTCAAAAAGTTTGGGAAACACAGTTTGAGATTTTTTTAACCATAGGTGAGCTTGTCACTGTACTCTCATTTAGAGAGTGTGGGCTTTATTTCATGTCTGTTTGTCTATCTTGTTTTATCTTTCCAATTATATTTCTTTTTTTCTCTTTTTACTTGGTTCTTTGTTTCTTTCTTTGTTTCTATGTTTATTCCTCCCTACCATCCTCTCTCCCTTCCTTTCTATCTACCTGTCATATAAACATATAAATATATATTATAAATTTATTTATTAGAGAAGAATAGGAAGTAGTCTAAAGTTATTTAGCATATAGGGACTTTATTTCGTGGAAAAGAGGGTATGGAGTCAATTATACTGGAAATTAATGTTTGAAATTTTTTTTTTTGTCTTCCAAGGATAACGAAGAGGATATATCTTATGTAATTGAGAGTGATGAAGATTTAGAAATGGAGATGCTTAAGGTATGTTCAACATTATGGAAAATTACTTTCAGTTGTTTCCAAGAGACATTAATTAAGTAAAATATTGCCTAATTCTAAACTGGTCCCACCACAGTGAGATTGCTATCACTTATGTAACATTAGATTTTGTTTTCCATTTCATATTTCTTTATACCTTGGTATGGTCTATGAATAATGTAGTAGTAGTAGGAGTAGTATACTAATTTTTACATACTAGAAAACATAGAAGTATGTTTTTTGTTCCCTCTTAGGTCACTTACTTTTAATCTTTTCCTGGAACATGGGTAGTGATTCAGCTCTCCAGTATTGAAACAGGTTTCTCTTTCTTCCCATCCATGTGTATCCACTTTTATTTGGAAGTTCTGTTTTTATACATTCCATATTCTTCTTTACTTCCTTTGGTTTTATTTGCTGTTTCCTATTGTATATAATTTTCTAATGTTTTAAATGGTTCAGTTTTCCCCTATTTTGTTATCAGAGTTGAAAATATCATTTTATAATTTATGTATTTTCTACTTCACCTGACCTCGGGTTTCTTTGTCAGGTCTTATGAATCAAGGATGGAAAATTAGAAAGAAAAACCTAAATTTTGCTAAATTAAGTGAAAAATGAAGAAAAACACAGAAGTTCACCATTATGCATCCTTGTTAGTCCTCATCTTTAGGTTGATGTGATTTTTCTTTTTATGAAATGGGATTAAGTTCCTGGTTCTTTAATTTTGAGGCAGTGTAGTAGTGATAGGAATGTGGATTCTGAATGTAAATGTGGGTTCAAATTCTAGCTTCTCCCTTTATTAGCTGTGTGACTTTGGGTGAGTTTCTTAGCTTTTTGATACTCAATTAACAGTCGTATTTATTATTAAGGTGTTACTTTTAAAGAGTTTACTAAAGAGCCTGGCATTTCCTAAGTGTTTATAATAAACATTAGCTAACAATAATAAAAGAATGTACATACTAAATCATATTCCTTTAGTGATGAGCCATTTCTCCGAGGAGTGCTGTTAAAGTAGTGCATTTATAGGGTAGTTGTGGACTTTCACAAATTTATATTATATATTGAACCTCTTAGAAGACAACCTGGGTGCCCATATGAGAGAACTTTATTTCCAAAATGCTTTTCTAAGTCTGTTTGTTGACTTGAATGAAAAATCAGGAAGAAAATCACTTGTTTTTCCTTTTGTAGGCCTGAAATTAATACACTTCTAAAAAAACCTTTAAAGTCAAACTTACTAAATGGAAGGTTTAATATAAAGAGAAAATGAGAACTGTGGTTTAATAATTCTTCCTGTTATTTCTCAGTTAGAAATTTTACAGATGAAACAATTTTAAAATAGCCTTAGATTCGTTAAATACATAACCTTCATTTAGGGGAAGAAATCAGATATCAAGCCAAAATGAAAACAAATAAACTTTATTTCACATTTGTAATATTCCTTTCCTAAAATTATTTCAATCTTTTTGTTGTTGTTGTTTTGACAAGTCCAAAAACACATTTATTATTTGCTTATAGTTTAAACCTTATGCTTACTCAAAAAGAATGTGACTGACATATGATATAGAGAAACTCATTACAAAAATAACATTAAAACCCACATTTACCACTTGGGAATTGAAAGCATTGAAATATGATAAAGAAAAAAATGTTTTAAATAATCTAAATTCAAAATTTATGGTAACTTTCCCTGGGGGCAGTTCATTATATGGTATTAATGAACCCTGTTTATGCTGGCAGTATTCCTCTTTGGCCTTGTGCCTTAGAAACCATTCTTGAGCACATATTTAAACTGGAGCACACATGTTCTTTTGTGGTATTGCTTGCACATCTGCCAGCTTTGAACAAAATTGTAGGCTCTGTTAATAATACTCCTTTTGTGTTTGCTGAAAAAGATACAACACTGTCAATGATTTTGCTTTTAAAAATTCTTTTAAACGTTCAGTCTTTAGAAAACCTAAATAGTAGCACAGTAGATCCAAATCATTCAGAATGCATAGAAATGGAAAGAAATCTGGGTCTTCCTTCTGAAGAAGATGATGAAGATGAGAATGAAGCTATTGAAGAGGAAGAAGTTGTTGATGAAGGTAAGCCCTGTAATATGTTTGAAATGACTCATCTCTGATACCTAGCACTGATTTTAATTTAGGGTCCAGGTTTTAAACATTTTGGAGGTCAATGATTTTGTGGCATGTAGTTAATTAGGTCCTAGAAACTTGTCATTAAATCCCTTAGTGCTTTGGTCTTCATAAAGCACAATGTTACTGTTTAGAAGAGTAAAGTAATAGAAGTGTTGTGTCATTTGGTGAACATGGTGATGTGAAACTTTTCATCCTAAATTTTATATTTTGTCTGTCAAAATCATTAATAAGAAATCATAAATTAATTACTTATATTAAACATTATTGTAAATGGCATAGGTACACAGTGTCTGTCCTTCAGGAGCTTATTACTTAAAATAAGTGACACAGTGTCAAATAGCAAAATGGACTAATTTTCATCCTGTATATGCAAACTCTAGTAAAGAATCCACTAAGTGAATCTTCTGTCATTTAAGTGATATGGTATTCATTATGACAAGCTGTGGGTGTCTTCTCATAGAGTAGAACTCTCTAGAGCTAGATTTCATCAATGTTAAAATGTGGAAAATATAAAATAATTTTGTAGATGGAAATATATGAAAATGTTAAAAAAGGTTTTTTTCCTATGTTTTCTTGTATTAAATATGGACAAATATTCATTTGTTTAGAAATTAATTATCTTGACTCTTTGCTTTGCTCTTTCTCGGCCCCTCATGAACCCTTCAACCTGAGGAAAAAATGAAAATCAGTGGGGTAAAATTAATGTCATTCCATTCTGCTATGCAGTTGGAATTTTGGTCAAAGATTTGGTGGAGTGGTAATTAAAATGAAGATCTTGTTTTATCTATAGATTGTATTTGTGACAGTGATGTAATTTCTGCTTACTATTGATTGAAAGTTGGTTATATTATAAAATTTGGATTGGCGTTTTGCTTGCCATTGTTGGCTCTAAATGTTAGTTTTTTTTGTTTGCTTTTTTTAAAGTATGCTTTTTTAAAAAAAATTTTTATTTATTATTTATTTTTTGCCGTGTTGGGTCTTCGTTTCTGTGCGAGGGCTTTCTCTCTAGTTGCGGCAAGTGGGGGCCACTCTTCATCGCGGTGCGTGGGCCTCTCACCATCGCGGCCTCTCTTGTTGCGGAGCACAGGCTCCAGATGCGCAGGCTCAGTCGTTGTGGCTCACGGGCCCAGTTGCTCCGTGGCATGTGGGATCTTCCCAGACCAGGGCTTGAACCCGTGTCCCCTGCATTGGCAGGCAGATTCTCAACCACTGCGCCACCAGGGAAGCCCCAAAACATTGTTTTTTTACAGGGCTGGCAAACTGAATCACAACAAAGTTCTAATCCTTAGTATTAGGTAATTAATCAAAGGGTTTACCTGGAGTCATGACTGGTACCCAGAGGACAAAATTGGGTGGATTTAAAAGACAACAGTGACCTTTGGTACCTACCACTATATTCTTTAAAAGAAGTCAATGAAATAAAACTTACTCCCTCTCACTTTGTGTACTTCTATTTTAACATAAATGCCCATTTTATTTTAAGACTGTTGGTTACCAGGACCTACTGCAAAGCAAATTAATTGCCTCAAGACCTACTTTGGCCATTCTAGTTTTAAGCCGTGAGTATAATCTCAGTTAATTAAATTGCATATTTACTGTTTTCTTCACAAAGGAAAAAAGGCAAATAATCCATCCATTTAACAGTAAAAGTACAACTTCATTATAGTTTATACGTGCCACACTATATTTTTTCTAAGTGACTACAAAATTATTTTGAAGTAATATTTATGTAAAAGTCATATCTGCAGATTGCTTTTATAAGTGTGGAAAATGGTTTTCCTTACTATAGAGAGTTCTGGGTAGAGACATTAATAAATTAATCTTAATTTAATGATGACTTGTATTTTATTATATACGTATCTATGTGCCTGTTTTGTGCATCTCATTGTCCAAAGCATGTTGTTGTAATAGAAATTCATGAGACAATAGTTTGAAAAACAGTGATAATCATATCAGTTTGAACATATTCAAAGGTATTTACATCCAAGGGGGCACATTTATAAGTATTAAAATGAGAGGAATACAAATGAGATGAAGAACAAGTAAAGTTGAATAAAGCTAATAAGAATGTAAAACTCTAGACTGTATTTTTTCTATTCTGGGAATTTAAAATTTAATCCATGGAAGCATTTCTTTCATTTTTCCTTTTGATCTTAAAAAATTAAAAAAAAAATTAAACTATGTCCTACACATAGAAAAATGCACATAAATGTACATATCAGTGAATTTAAGATCACCTTTCCAATTGATTTTTCCCTCAACATTTTATTAAAAGAAATTTCAAAGATACATTAGAGTTGTTATTTTTTTACTATGAATAGTTGTATATTCACCATTAATTCACTATTAACATTTTATTATACTTGCTTTATTATATATTGATTTTCTCTCTATCTGCTTTTTAATCCATTCAGTTTTTAAAATGCATCTCAAGGTAAATTGTAGACATCCTTACACTTCCCCCTAATTACTTTAGCATGTAAATGATTAACTATAGTTAAATATTTATTTATTTATTTATTTATTTACTTTTGAACTAAAATTTACATATAAGGAAATGGTTAACCCTTAGGTGTTTAACGTTTGCAAATCTTAAGTGTACATGTAACCTAAACCCTTTTAAAAATATGGAACATTACAATCACTCCAAAAAGTTCCCTCATTTCCCTTCTTGGTCAATCCTTTCACCTAGAGCATTTCTCTTATTTATTTTAAATCAGTGACTCTGTTGGATATCTAGGATGAAGCTGGAATTTATGTTATACTTTAGCTATATGTAATAAAATTTAATACAAATACGAACAGAAGTCCTAGTTGTTCAGTCAGCTTGAATGGGAGGCTGGTCAAATGGGGCTTTTGTTTTCAAGTTCCACGGTTCATATATTTTTATTGAAGCTCAAAAATGTAAACAAAATTCTGGAGGAAGTGAAAAAATTAAATGGATTTCAACTTGTCCGTTGGGTTTCTTGTTAGTAAAACAGAGCAGCTTTTTGCTTTCCATCTTCCAGGGTTCAGTGGAAAGTGATTCATTCTGTACTGGAAGAAAGAAGAGATAATGTTGTTGTCATGGCAACTGGTAAGTTGTACTTAAGCAAGTAATCTAATCCTTTAAAAAATAAAACTTCAAGGTTTTGACATGCTTAGTCTTTCCATAAACTCTCAAAATACAAATATGTATACAAATGGTGTAAAATATAGAAGAGAGTGAGCTGAGGGTAGATGCTCAAATTTATGCATGAATTAACTCTTAGGAAGGTAGCACATTAGTAGTGACTGTTCATCTCATACAAGTACATTGTAAGAAGAAATCAAAGTACCAAGGATTTAGTTTTATTTGTCTGAATGTATTATTTTTATTTTAAGGGTATGGAAAGAGTTTGTGCTTCCAGTATCCACCTGTTTATGTAGGCGGGATTGGCCTTGTCATCTCTCCCCTTATTTCTTTGATGGAAGACCAAGTGCTCCAGCTTGAGTGAGTCATGCTTTCATTGCCACATTACCACCCTTTGTTTTTCCTCCTGTGAAGGAAATACTTGATTTATCATGTATGTTAAAATCTAGTTCGCAGTAACGCATTGCTAAAAGTGTTGCTTTGTCTTTATTAATAATAAATGACACTTCAGTGGAAGAGCTTATCTTCTTTCTTGAGTTCTCTGTAATTCAAGGCTACCAGATGGCCCCGAAAAAAATTTTTAAAAAGCAAATTTTATGCCAGTTTACACTACATATCACAAAATTCTTTTCTCTTTTGGTTACCCTTCTTTAGCCTAGTGTGAAGTATATACATGGATGTGTAGTTTTTAGTTGTGAAAAATTTTAAATTTCTTTAATCTGAGCCTGCAATCTTTTTGGAAAACCCACCTTAACAGCCTGTCTTCTAATACAGCCTTCGAAGGAATTTATTTATCAAATTAGTGAGTTACAAAAAGAGATTGCAAAGACGAGGATGTACATCTTTATATTTCTTTGTTCTTTCTCACTTAAAAATGAAGTTGATATTTGTAGTGTGCACATGGTTCCAGAATATTTGTTTTTCTTCTTACAGAATGTCCAACATTCCAGCTTGCTTTCTTGGATCAGCACAGTCAAAAAATGTTCTAGAGGATATTAAATTGTAAGTAATTTATATGATTTCTGATCATGTGGTCAGGTGTCTGTGGTATGTGGGAAAATTTTGTACACAAAAAATTTTTATTTAATGCATGGGCAAAATATCCATAATTTTAAAATATACTTCCTTTTTATAGTATATTTACGGAACTGTTAATTTAAAAATCTTTCAAACTCAAAGAAATCTGTTATGTTCAGTTCTTGGACTGGAAGGCTAGCATTATTATGATAGAATCATAAAATTTTGTTTTGGAAGAGAACTTGGAGAGTATCTAGTATTGTCTCATTTCACAGATGAGGAAACTGAGGCCCAGAGAAAAGAATTTGCCCAAAGTCACCTAATGAATTAATGGCTGAGTGGGGACTGGTTTCTAGATCTCTTGCCCCACCAATCCTGTCATGACATAATTCCTAACAAGAATAATGTCTCAGGCGCACAGAGGTGTGTGTATATAGGTATTAACATGTATATGCATATATATTAATACACATTCACACACACATACATTTACTGAGTTTTAATAAATGCATACAAATATGTAACCTAAACCCCTAGCCAGATACAGAATATTACTGTCACTCCAGAGAGTTCCTTCATGTTCCATCCCAGTCTGTCCTTCTATTCACCATCCTAAAGTGAACCACTGTTTTAATTTTTTCTACCATGCTTTTGTTTTGTCTGTTATAGAACTTCATATAAATGAAGTCATACAATGCGAACTCTTTTAAGATTTCTTTCCTTCAGCATCATGTTTTGACAGTTCCCCATGTTCTTGCATGTATCAGTAGTTTAAAAAAAAAAAAATCAGTGGTATTTTATTATATGAAATTACCACAGTTGTGTTTTCATTTCCTTATTGATGGACACTTAAGCTGTTTCTAGTCTTGGAAAATTACTAATAAATCTGCTATGAACATTCCTATATATCTTTTTATTTTATTTCTTTATTTTTATTTTTTATTTTATTTTTGGCTGCGTTGGGTCTTTGTTGCTGTGTGCAGGCTTTCTCTAGTTGCGGTGAGCGGGGGCTACTCTTCGTTGTGGTGCGCGGGCTTCTCATTGTGGTGGCTTCTCTTGTTGAGGAGCACAGGCTTCAGGCGCACGGGCTTCAGTAGTTGTGGCACGTGGGCTCAGTAGTTGTGGCTCACGGGCTCTAGAGCTCAGGCTCAGGAGTTGTGGCGCATGGCCTTAGTTGCTCCACGGCATGTGGGATCTTCCCAGACCAGGGTTCAAACCCATGTCCCCTGCATTGGCAGGTGGATTCTTAACCACTGTGCCACCAGGGAAGTCCCAGTGTATACAGATTTTTGTATGGACATATATTCTCATGTCATTGGTATAAACCAAGGAGTGGAATGACTGGGTCATGTAGTGGATATATGTTTAACCTTTTTATTCTAATTGAGGTAAATCTACATAATATAATATTCACCATTTTAATTATTTTCAAAGTGTACAGTTCAGTGGCTTTTAGTACATTCACAATGTTGTACAACCATCACCACTATCTAATTCCAGAACATTTTCAGAACCCACCCCCAAAACCTCCATGTCATGAAGCAGTCACTCCCTATTGTCCTCTCCTTCACTCCCTTCCAGTCACTAATCTTTCTGTCTCAATGATTTGCCTATTTTGGACAGTTCATATAAATGGGCTCATACAGGATGTGGCCTTATGTGTCTGGCTTCTTTCACTCAGTGTAATGTTATCAGTACTTCATTTCTTTTTGTGGATGAATAATATTCCATTGTATGGACATATATTTTATTTATTCATTCATCAGTGCTGGACATTTAGGTTGTTTCTACTTTTTGGCTGTTATGAATAATGGTACTATGGATATTTGTGTATAAGTTTTTATGGGAACATATGTTTTCAGTTCTTCTGTGTACATGCCTAGGAGTAGGATTGCTGAGTCATATGATGATTCTGTGTTAACTTTTTGAGAAACTGCCAGACTTTTTTGAGAGTGGTTGTACCATTTCACATTCCCACCAGCAGTGTCTTAGAGTTCCAATTCCTCCCCATCTCTGCCATCACTTGGTATGGCCAGTCTTAATTTTAGCCATTCTAATAGGATGTCAGTGTGTTTTTAATTTTCATTTCCTTAATGACTAATGATGTTGAGCATCTTTTCATATACTTATTAGCCATCTGTATATCTTTGAGGAAGTGTTTATTAGCATCTTTTGCCTGTTCCTTATTGTTTTTTTCTTATGAATTTTGATAGTCATTTGTATATTCTGAATATAAATCCTTCATTTGGTATATGGTTGGCAAACATCTCTTAGTTTATGATTTCTCTTTTCATTCTCTTAACAGTTCCTTTAAAGAGCATCACTTTTTCATTTTTATAACGTCCAGTTTGTCGATTTGTTGTTTTATGGATTTTGCTTTTGCTCTTGCTTTTTGGTGCCTCACTCATGATCACAAATATTTTCTTTTTTATTTCCTTCTAAAAATGTTATAGTTTTATGTTTTACATTTAGATCTATGACCCATTTTGTGTACATTTTGTATATTGTACCAGGTATTGATTACAATTCTTTTTTTTTTTTTTTTTGCATAGGCATATCCATTTCTTCCAGCTCCATTTGTTGAAAAGACTATCCTTTCTGCACTGTATTTCTTTTTTTTTTAAATTTTTTTTCTTTTTTAATTAATTAATTAATTTATTTATTTATTTATTTTTGGCTGTGTTGTGTCTTCGTTTCTGTGCGAGGGCTTTCTCTAGTTGCGGCAAGCGGGGGCCACTCTTCATCGTGGTGCGCGGGCCTCTCACTATTGCGGCCTCTCTTGTTGTGGAGCACAGGCTCCAGACGCGCAGGACCAGTAGTTGTGGCTCACGGGCCTAGTTGCTCCGTGGCATGTGGGATCTTCCCAGACCAGGGCTCGAACCCGTGTCCCCTGCATTGGCAGGCAGATTCTCAACCACTGTGCCACCAGGGAAGCCCTGCACTGTATTTCTTTTGCACCTTTGTGAAAAATAAATTGACTAAATATATGTGGGTTTATTGCTACACTCTTTATTTTCTGTTCTATCAATCTGTTTGTCTGCCTGGATTGGTGTCTTGAGTACTATAGCTTTATAATAAGCCTTGAAATAGGTAGTACAAGTCTTCCACGTTTGTTCTTTCAAAAATATTTTGTTTTTGGTCTATTCTAGGTCCTTTGTATTTCCATAAGTATTTCAATATCACCTTTTCAATTAAAATGCCAGCTGGGATTTGATTGGGTTTACCTTGAATCTAGATATCTAAGAATTAGTTGTCTTTATAATTCTTATCACTGTTTTACACTGAAGAAACTGAGGCACACCGAAGTTAAGTACTTGTCTAAGATCACTTAGCTTGTAAGAGGTAGAACTGAGATTCAAACCTGAATAGTCTGGCATCAGAACTAATTATTTATATGATTTCCTGTGTTAATTAGACTACTGAGTTAATTTCATGGGATTAAAAGTGTATCTGGGGGCTTCCCTGGTGGCGCAGTGGTTGAGAATCTGCCTGCTAATGCAGGGGACACGGGTTCGAGCCCTGGTCTGGGAAGATCCCACATGCCACGGAGCAGCTGGGCCCGTGAGCCACAATTGCTGAGCCTGCGCGTCTGGAGCCTGTGCCCCGCGACGGGAGGGGCCGCGATAGAGAAAGGCCCGCGCACCGCGATGAAGAGCGGTCCCCGCACCGCGATGAAGAGTGGCCCCCGCTTGCCGCAACTGGAGAAAGCCCTCGCACGAACCGAAGACCCAACACAGCCAAAAATAAATAAATAAATAAATAAATAAATAAGAAAATCCTTTAAAAAAAAAAAAGTGTATCTGTTCTGTTCTTAATTGTTTTGTTCCAATTCCTAGTGAAAGCACCATGCCTAGCACACAGTAGATTAAATATTTCATAGTCTTTTCATATAGAACATTATTTCATTTTATTTAATTTGATCTGTGTCTTCATTTGGTAGAATGGAAAAGAGACTCTATACATATTTTGCCCTAGCCCTAACCTTTATTGCATACATTGTCTTAATTAGGATTCTATCTGCCCAGAATAGAAATCAGTCACATTAGTTTAAGCAAATACTGAATTTTATATTAAGGATACAAGAATGTCTTGTGGATCCCTCTGAAAAGAAATTAGCCAGCCCTCAGGAAGGGACTGGAATGGGTATTAAAAATACAGTAGGGCTTTCTTTTTATCCATAGCCTCTGTGTGTATTCCTCATTCTTCTCTCTGAGGAGGTGAGCATTCTCTGCTCTTCTAGTCACAAAATAGATTGCTCTGCAGCTTCTTTTTTTTTTTTTTTTTTTAACGTGTTACAGGTCTTGCCACTTGGAGACTGACTGGTTGTTTCTTGGTTAGACCCCCAAATTCTAGGACAGAGACTAACTGACTTGACTTTCATATGCTGTCTGTCCCTGGCCCAAGAAGATGTAGGCAAGACAGCAGAGTACACAGGAGAATCATGGGTGCTATGGATTTAATCATGGAGATGGGAGTCAAGGGTAGGATAATGGGTGGATTGCTAACACATAAAAGGTTTACTCTGGGCTTGATCATTTAACTCAAGCCACTGTGGTTTTGAGGTTAGACTGCTGGAAATCAGAATCTGGCTTCTAATGGCACCTTATGCTGAGTACTCCCTGGCTGGTGTTGCCAACGTTTGTTTTGATGCATTGAAGTGAAATCAAAGAACCAGAATATGTGCATCTCTACACACATATAACATTCATTTTGTTTTTAATAAGTGGCATAATACATTATTTAAACAATTATCAGGTGTTATGGTTTTCAGTTGTATTCATTGGGTGATTGTTTTTATATTTCCTGTTTCTTTGTTTGTTTTTACAGAGGCAAATACCGAATCGTGTACATAACTCCAGAATTCTGTTCAAGTAACTTGGACCTACTCCAGCAACTGCAGGCTAATATTGGTAAGTGGTATGATAGACTCTTTATAAGTATTTATTAAGTTGAGATATTCTTTAAAGTTAAACTTATGAATGGATACCTGATTTTACTTCTCTTAAAGTTTATTTCAAACCTTATCTCCTCCAGGAAATTTCTGCCTCTCCAACATGGTGTCTCTCCTGTCCTATCCCGAGGTATTCTATAATTTCCTCTGCCATAGAAATTAGGCTCCTGCATTGTAATTACCTGTCTATATATCTGTTTTCTTCTGCTAGACTGTAAACTTTTCAGGGAAAAATGCCGTTCTTATTTCTTTATATTTCCCGAGTGCAGTGCCTGGCACATAGTAGGCATTTAAATGTATTGTTGAATAAATATTGAATCTTAGATTCTGTGAAATAATAATTTCCTCTTTTTCATATTCTGAATCTGAATTAAGTCAGTGTAGTGGTTCTCTACCCTTGTTGTTCATGAGAATCACCTTTCAAACTTTAGAAAAATGTCAGATCCTCAAACCTTGAAAATTGTGATTTAATGCACCTGGCACGAGGCTGTGGCAGCTGTAGTTTTTTCACAGGTGATTCTGATGTGTAGTCAGGTTGGAAACCACAGTACCTTTGATTATTTGCTATCAGTGAGTATGGTTAATTAAAAAAATTAGATAGTAAGTCAGAGCCTGTGTCCTAGAAAATGTAAATATAGAATTAGTTAAAAGCTGGTATCATTTTTTTTTCTTTTGTGATTAAAACATTTCTGTCAGTTTTTCGCTTCTTGATGGTTAGGCTCAGCTATCCAAGAGTTGCAGTCACGGCTTCTATTGTAATTGCACATATTTCAAACATTCAGTTGAACCAAACAATCTTAGCTTTCTAATGTAATATGATCTCATTTTATAATTATATATTAAAATAATTCCTAACAGGTAGTTTTTTAACATTGCAGTGTCTCATTTAATGGTTACTTGCATATAACTCTAGGAAAGCATTTAACAATTGTTCTAACAATATAGTGAAAACAAATACTTATCTTTTTTTTTTTTAATGTTTTTGTTTTGTTTTTTTTGTTGTTTGGTTTTTTTTTATTATTATTTATTTATTTATTTTTGGCTGTGTTGGGTCTTCGTTTCTGTGCGAGGGCTTTCTCTAGTTGCGGCAAGCGGGGACCACTCTTCATCGCGGTGCGCGGGCCTCTCACTATCACGGCCTCTCTTGTTGCGGAGCACAGGCTCCAGACGCGCAGGCTCAGTAGTTGTGGCACACGGGCCCAGTTGCTCCGCGGCACGTGGGATCTTCCCAGACCAGGGCTTGAACCCGTGTCCCCTGCATTGGCAGGCAGACTCTCAACCACTGCGCCACCAGGGAAGCCCAATACTTATCTTTTAATATGTGTTAAATATCAACAAAAGAATGAGGGCAGAAATTAGCATTTGATTAAATACATTATCAAAAATTGCATCCATCAGCTGTTAAACTCCCCTATTGGCATGTTATATTTTTGCCTTAAATGGAAAACAAATTTGGTGTGTGTCCTATTAGGTTGTATGAAGTTCTTATGAATATTTCACTTTCGATTAAACCCAACAACCCTAGATATATAAATTCCATGGTTTTACTGCAAAAGTTAGGGTCTATGTCCATAGTGGTCTGGATATGTGTTGTTCCATTTTAGTATTTGTTTTGTTTCTGTGGTGGAGTTAATCCCGTATTTACTTAGATCCTTTTGACAGGTAGTTCTATTTCTCTATTTTAATTTTTTTCTAAAGCATTAAATTATGAACACTGCAATTATTAGAGCTGCGTACTCTGCATAAAATGGATGAAAATGCTCTTTTTGGTTGACTGTCAATGTTGAACAAAATAGAATAAATTCTTTCTGAAATACTTTTATTTAACTTTTATTTGCAGGAATTTGTAAAACGCTTGTAGCAGTGAATATACTTAGAATTTTATTTGTACAATAGTTTGACATTTAGCTATTCAGATTTATGATTTTTATGATGTGTTATTATTTAAGTAATATGGGTTTATAACAGAAGCAGCAAACAGAATTTTACATAGAGACCCCTTAGAAGCAAACCCACCTGTAATTGTCTTGTAACTTTGGAAGTAGGCTTGAATGACAGGTGTGCCAAAATGAAATATGTCCTGGACCTGGGCAGACACTTGAACTTGCATGTTTAATGTGGAAGTTGGCAGAAGCTTGCCTCAGCTGCTTGTGAAGGGCAAAGTTTAACTCCATTAAAAACTAGTTAGTTGGACTTCCCTGGTGGCGCAGTGGTTAAGAATCCACCTGCCAATGCAGGGGACATGAGTTTGAGCCCTGGTCCGGGAAGATCCTACATGCTGCGGAGCAACTAAGCCCGTGCGCCACAACTACTGAGCCTGCACTCTAGACCCTGCGAGCCACAACTACTGAGCACATGTGCCACAACTACTGAAGCCTGCATGCCTAGAGCCCGGGCTCCACAACAGGAGAAGCCACCGCAATGAGAAGCCCGCGCACCGCAACTAAGAGGAGCACCCGCTCGCCGCAACTAGAGAAAGCCCACGCGCAGCAACAAAGACCCAATGCAGCCAAAAATAAATAAATACATAAAATAATAAAAATAGATAAATTAATAAGTAAAAATTCTTATTAAAATAAGCTAGTTAGTCAAACCTATAATTATAAGGAAGGTTTTAAAATAAAGGAGGAACTGTCATCTTTGTTTTAATTTATTTAATTTAAAATCTGGGTCATGTAGTTTCTAAACCCAAATAAGTATAGTGGTAACATTGAATTTGTCCCAGCCACTCAGGAAATAGAAATTTGATGTGATCAACCTGTACTTGTTCATATTTAGTAGGTTTCTTTTTTTTCTTTCTTTCTTTTTCTTCTCCAACTCATTGTACTTGGTAATCTCAATGAATTGTAATTATTTGCTTGTCTGTCTCCTCTTTTAGAATTGTGAGCCCCTCAAAATCATGGATTGCATTTTACTAATCATTTTATACTTAGAAAAGTGTTTGGAACATAGTGGGAATTTAATAACTATAATAATAATAGCTTATTTTTTTTTATTGAGCTGTCTTTTATGCCAGCCCCTATCTTAGCATTTTACGTGAATGATCTAATTTAATCTTCAGAGTAACTAAAAAACGTTAGGTACTTTTATTACCTACCTTATACTTGTGGGAAACTGACACTTGGAAGCTTAAGTAACATGCTTAAGGTAATATAAATAGTAAGCCAGGTTATGCATCTAGGTAGTCTGACTCTAGAGCACATGTTTTTAATCATCTCACTAGTGGCAAAACATCATAAATTCTCAGATAAGCATCAAGTAGTGATCATCCCCATTGAAGGGAAAAGTTATTTTTGTCTTAAGTATTAATTTGGTGATCGAGGGCAAAAGCACTACTGTCACTACTTTGAAATATCTGAAGACGTTTTAGTGAATGATTATATAATAAAGCCCTTTTCTGAAATGCATTACTACACACTGTTGATTCTGTTTCAGTGTGGGTATGTGGCGTGAGGGCAGAGTAGAGGCGTTGCTAGGGGAAGAGAACAAAGTACATTCCTTCTTACCTACTTTGTACATAATGAGATTTAGTTCTTCCCTTACCATTTTATATTAGAAAACGTGGATGTCATCCGTCTTCCAGAACTGGCATTACAGAGGAACTCTGCAGTGTAATATGTGATCAGTCACGGACAGTGATGCATTTAATCTTAGTATGAAATATGCTGAGTCTTTCTATCTCTCTTTTTTTTGTTGTTTTTACTGTATTTACTTACTTATTTTATTTTTGGCTGTGTTGGGTCTTCGTTGCTGCGCACAGGCTTTCTCTAGTTGTGGTGAGCGGGGGCTACTCTTTGTTGTGGTGCGTGGGCTTCTCATTGAGGTGGCTTCTCTTGTTGCGGAGCACGGGCTCTGGGTGCACGGGCTTCAGTAGTTGTGGCACACGGGCTCAGTAGTTGTAGTGCACAGGCTTAGTTGCTCCACGGCATATGGGATCTTCCCAGACCAGGGCTCGAACCCGTGTCCTCTGTATTGTCAGAAGGATTCTTAACCACTGAGCCACCAGGGAAGCCTCTCTATCTCTTTTGATAGCTAATCCATGAGATAAAATTGAAAGTATTACCAAAGAGAAATAGAACAGCTCTTTTTTTTAGGGCATTATCGTTGCAAATGAGTGATAGCTTTGAGGACAAAGTAATAGTAAGTAACTAATTTCTCTGAGGAAGAATGATGAAAGTTAAAATTCAATAAATATGTTGTTTGAAAAATATATATTTCTCTCTTTTATCCATATGCCTTTTATCCATATATCTCCCTTTGCCTATTTTCAATAATGATTTTTGGCGTTATCTGATGTTATTTATGCTTATATTTTTATATGAACCAAATACTTTGATTTGAATTATTTATACTACTTTCTGTAATATTTATATATTCTAATGAAGATGGTGGTAACAATTTAGATGCGTGTATTACTTTTTTTGAACTTTATTTTCTCCATTTACATATTTTTCTTTTTTTATAGGTATCACACTTATTGCTGTGGATGAGGCTCACTGTATTTCTGAGTGGGGACATGATTTTAGAAGTTCATTCAGAACTTTGGGCTCCATAAAGGCAGTACTCCCATCGGTAAGCTTTGCCAAGTGCAATGTCTTGAAATGACTTTCTTACCAAGGGAGAGTCCAGGATTGGGGAATGGCCAAAAAGCCGAAGATTCCTCTATGAAAGGGCAAATGGATGATGTAAGCAGGGGAAAGATTTTTTTTAAAAATTCTAACCTTGACTTCCTTCTAAGGTTGGCATGTAATTTATTGAGGAATACTACAGAGCAGGACTTGGCAAACTTTTTCTGGTTCTCACACTTTCTTTCCTAATTATAAAGAACAGGAAAGTTTTACCTGAGTGTTCTATATGAATGGCATATTTTATACAAAGAGCTTAAAAACTTATAATATTGGCAGCCATTTTATTTTTTATTTTGAAAAATCATGGATTCACAGGCAATTGTAAAAAAAAAAAAAATGTACAGGAATGTTCTATGTACTGTTTCCCCAGTGGTAATATCTTGAATAACTGTAGTATAGTATCAAGTAGGTATATGACATTGCTACAGTTTGTTCTTAGTTCACTAGCTTTATAAGTGTGTATGGGTATGTATGTATATTGTCCTATACAGTTGTATCTCATATGTATGTTTGTATAACTACCATTGCAGTCAAGGTACAGAACTGTTCCGTTACCATAGGCTCCCTGGAGCCGTCCTTTTACAGACATACCCACTGTCCCCATCACCCCTAACCCTAACCCCTGGTGACCACTAATCTGGGCTCCATTTGTATAATTTTGTTATTTCACCAATGTTAAATAAATTGAGTTGTATGGTTTGTCACCTTTTGGAACTGGCTTATGTGAGTAAACCAAAAAAAAAGTATTAGAAATTATTTGTTATTCTTTTGATAGATTATCTAGTTCAACCTCATTTCTTATTAAGCGTGCTTTTTGAGAGCTATCTTAAATATAGTTTCTTTTTTGTTAGCTCTTCTCATAAAGATTTGATTGGAGCAGACATTACAATAAAACAAAACAAATGAACAAAAAACTTGAATGTAACACTTAGTAAGGATATACTGGAAGAGAATCAAAGTAATGTGAATTGAGCTCCAACTATGGGACTGGCCTTGGGTCAGTGTTTTTATCTTGGTTAACCCTCATAACAATCCAGCAACATAAATATCTTCATTACTTTCTTCTTTTTAAAAAAATTTTTTTAATATAATTTTTAAAGGTTACACTCTATTTACAGTTATTACAAAATATTGGCTCTATTCCCTGTGTTGTACAATACATCCTTGAGCCTATCTTACACCCAGTAGTTTGTACCTCCCACTCCCTTACCCCTATGTCGCCCCTCCCCACTGCCCACTAGTTTCATTACCTTCCTCTTGAAACAGTTCTTCTCTTACCAGTAGGATAGCACACTCTCTGGTTCTCTTCCTTCCTTATTATCTCTTCTTTCTCAGTTTCCTCTGCTTATTTCTTTTCATCTCCCTGCCCTTTTAACATTGGCATGCCTGAAACCTTAGTCTTTGGACCTATTCTCTTTCCTCTCTGTACTTACTTCCTTGGTCATTTCATCCAACATATGGTTTTAACTAAAATCTATATGCTGACAACTCCCAGATTTATATCCTCACCCTGAATTGATACCAGCAATGTATGAGTGGTTCAGTTTCTCTCCCTCCTTTTTAGCATTTGCTGTTATTATTACTACTTTTTATTTTAATCATTTTATGGATTAATATACGTATATACACACACACACTCTTACATAAACGTTAGCTGCCTGTTCACCGTCTCTCTACTTAGATGCCTGACAGGAATCTGAATCGTAAGCTGTTCTTAACTTCCTGATATTCTCCCCATCCCAGAACAGCTCTTCCCTCAATCTCCCCCATCTCATTGAGTAGCAGCTGCATCCTTCTGGTGCTCAGGCCAAGATTTTTGGAATTTTCTTCCACCCTTCTTTATCTCTTACAGTCTGCCCCACATTTAAACAGTAAAGAAATCTCATGAGGTCTTCAGAATATGTACAGAATCTGATCACTTCTCTCTTGATCCCTGCTACCACCCTGGTACAAGCCACCGTCTCCTTTCACCTGGCTACTACAGCAGTCTCCTGGTTGGTCTGTTTTCACTCTTACCCTCCTTAGTCTATTTCAGTACAGCATCCAGAGCGATACTTTGAAAATGTAAGTCAGACAGATCATGTCCTCTGCTCAGAACCCTCTGGTTGCAGACCATTTCACTCTAAATAAAGACACTACATATCTTAAATGATCTGGCCTTTACTTTCTCTTTGACCTCATCCTCTGCTACTTGTCTCCTCATTCACTGGCTTCTAGCCTCACTGTTTGTTTTCATTGATATTCTTCAAAGGTGCCAACCGTGCTCCTACCTTAGGACTTTGTTCCCACTCTTCCCTCTCCCTGAATAATTTTCCCCTGGGTAGTTCATGTGTATCCCTCACTTTTCTCAAGTCTGCTGAAATATTACCTTTTTTTTTAGGCCTCCTGGGCCACCATATTCAAAATTTCAAATTAACCCCTCTCCCCCAGCCATCAGCTTTCCTCATATTCCTTTCCTGTTTTTAAAATTGCACTTATCACTGTTTAACTTAATGTATTAATAATACATTTTGTCTATTGCCTGTGGGTCCCCACTAGAATATTCTTTGTGGGGAGGGTTTTTTGCTGATTTGGTTTATAAAATCTACAACAGTACCTGGCACATAGTGAGCGTTCCATAAGTAATGGGGTAAATGAATAAATGAATTTCGATGAGAAAGCTGAGAATGTGAGAAGTAACTTTCCCACACAGGCAGTGAGTGGTAGGGCCGGGCAGTGCTCCACAGTGGGACACTATGCTAGTTTCTAAAGCAAATGATTTGAAAGAAGTTTAAAATAGTTTCTGCCCTAAAGTAGCACATAGTCCAGTAAAGGAGTTTAGATTCAGAATTACCTATAAAAGTAGAAGCAATAGTACCAAACAATAAATGGTGTATGGAACAGTATGAATAATATAGAAAGATTAATAGTGTTAATAGTACCTGTATAGAGAAAGAAGATATTTGTATGGTGAAAGTCACTAGGCTCAGGTTCCTTGAGGACTGCTTTCTATTAATTTAGAATGGTTTAAAGTAAGCTTTTAGAAACTAGGAAGATTGCTTTCTTTAATCCTTTCCTGGGCCTTTGATTCTAGAAGGATTGTGTTAGAGGAGTTTTAAACGTTTTATGCAGTTCTGAAACACTTTTCAGTGTTGAATTAAGTCTTTTATTATGTCAGGCTGTGGACTCCATTAGATTCTTTTCATTTCATGGGATGATTCACTGTAGCACAGGATGTTTGTCAAGCAATGGCTGAGAAAACCTTTTTCCCTTAATGTTTTCATGAATTCTCTTTATTAGCTAAGTGGTGAGAAATGCCACCTGGTGGTTGTAGGACTCTCATTTTCCTCACTGTTCTCAGTGCTTTTTTTTCTTCTAATCACTATCACCCTGGGACAACTGGCGTAAACCCACAGTGCTTCACACCATATTATTTCAGTAAGTTCAAAAATAGCAAAAAATCATTAACTCATTTTGCATAAAGATTCCCATTTGGAGAGAATCTGACAAAATGAGTCTCAAGAAAGAGCAGCCAGGTAGAAAGCTTTACATCAGCCTTAAAAGTCTATGAAATTCAAATAAGAGGAACTGTGAGAAATGTGAGACATGTTGGATCTTCCCATTACTTTCTCCCCAGCCCTTTCACAAAGATCAGCACATAGTAGACACTCAGGAACTATTTGGAGTTAGTGAATGAATGAATGAATGAAGCATGATATTATAGAGTACATAGATTAACTATACCACCCAAATTTAGAAGCAGATATAGTTCTTTGAATTCATAGCTGTGACACCATTGAAGTACATGTCTAAGGCATTCCTAAATTTATAGTCACAAGATTAATTTACATTTTGTTGCTTGTTTTAACCAAACTTGGCACTTATTACCAAAGAAACCAAGATTTGCCAACTGAAAGAACAAGTTTCATGAGTTAAGAACTTGATATAACTGACTGACAGGGTAATTTATCACCCACACCAGTTTGCTTTTGAAAATTAAAAGGTGTAAGCTATTAATAACTATGCTGTGATGACAGGATAAACTGAGAGTATCCCAGCAAACCAGGCTGTATGGACACCTTTCTCCTAACCAGCCTGTGTGTTGTTTTTACACTTCACTGTAGTTTATAACTCTTAAGCACCAAAGATTCTAAGGGAGAATATTCTGTTCATTTCTGAAGTGAAAGTAAATATTGTTCCATTAAGTTTAATACATTCCATTACTTTATTCTGTTTTCTAAGTTGTGGAAGCAACATTCTTAACTGTGACTTTCTAGAACGTTGGCAAAGGAGGGAATTTATAATGATTTTTCCTGTTAGCAGGTCACTAGAATAAGGAGTTTCTAGTGGCAAAGTGGGAATTTTTAAGTTAGAAGAGAGGTTAACGTCCTGTAGCCCTCTCCATCTCATTTTGATGAAAAAACTGAGGCCAAGAGAAGTTAGCCTTTTCCAAAGTCAGTGGCAAGTCTGGGAGTAGTGGCCATGTCTCTGCAGTTCTTTTGTAGAATTCTTTTCAGTTGTTGCCGTAATATCAGTGATAGCTGACACTTCTTGAGTGCTTACTAGACACTAGACCTTTGTGTTCAGCACACTAGACCTTTTATCCCATTTGGTCTTCACAGTGACTTTATGAGGTTGTTGCTATTATTACAGCCATCTTATAGATGAGGATACCAAAGTTTAGAGAGTGAAATAAACAGCTCAAGGGACTTCCCTGGCAGTCCACTGGTTAGGACTCTGCGCTTCCACCGAAGGGGGCACGGGTTCAATCCCTGGTCAGGGAACTAAGATCCCGCAAGCCGTGTGGCGTGGCCAAAAAAATATATATGTGTAAAAAAAATAAACAGCTCAAAATCTCACATCTAGTTAGTGGCAAAGGCAGGCTTTGAACTGAGACAATTGATTCTAAATGAGATTTTTACACCACTGTGCTGCTTTTTGCCAGATTTTTCTACTAACTTCTTCAAAATGTGTTATGGTTCGCGCTTATTTCCTTCTTTTCACAAAAACATTGCTCGTCCACTCATACATTATACTGCTTAGAAACAAACCAGGCCCTCTTTTCTTATAGTCTCTATCCTGAAAAATTCTGTCTTTATGTGTGTATGCAGTTAAACAACAAGCATTTTTTAGTGCATTTGTAAATTGAGTAACGCACTTACATTGATGGAACTCTGTTGTTGTGAGGGTGAGAATATGCATGTCCTAAGAACTTCAGTGTTTCAACTTCCCTTATTCTCAGCCATATATTTGCTATAGATATTTTTATTTGCTATTAAGACATAAAGCAGGTATATACATATATATTAAGCCTTGATTAGAGAAACTAACTTCTTTATAAATTGGCATATTCATATATAAGTTGTTAGGCAGACACTCTCTAAATTCAGAGAACAGTCTGATTCTAAGCCAAAAATCAATTAAGTTAATTTGGGGTATTTTTAAAATAATTTCACAGAATTTAAGGATAGAGAATACAAAAATGCCAATTACCTGGTCACATTGATTTTGATATAATTTTTTCCCATTTAAAAATTACTCCCAAACTTAATTGATTTTTTTTACATGAGCTTTGAGATAATTTTTAGTTCAGTAAAGCTATATTGATTGTAAAAATAGTTTTTAATAAATTGTGTTTTTCAAATTCTGTAATTGCTTTTTTACAAATTGCACTTAAATTTTCATGTATGTACGATAATTGCTTAAACTGATTTGTGAGGTAGATGTATTGTGTCTGAAGAACTATGTTATGAGGATATTATTTACTGTATTTGTAATAAGCTAAAAAGAGTATTAAGAAAGTTGTAATCTTGGATATTGAGCAGCTAATGATATAGGAACAATTTTTCTGATTATGAAATAATAGCATAGTTGATTAGAACTCCTTTTGATAATAGTGACAGAAATATTAAATCTAGTTTCATGGGAGGTGTGTTGTTATCCCACTTTAGAACTTCTGAAAGATCACATGCTCATGTTTTTCCTGGTACCTGCTGTGCCTCCGGCTTTGGCTGCTAGCGCCGTCAAGAAGTCTTCGCTAGATTGAAAACAGAACATGACTCGGTTGCTCAAGGAATCAGTTAATAATAGATGTTTCATTCTCTCCTTTTTTCTTTTACGTAGTATGCCACGATTAACCCACTAAAACTGGTGAGAGATTATCCAGATCACTGAGAGCTTTTCTTTTACAATAGATCTGAAAAGCCATCGACCAGTATATTTAATATAGGGGACAAAAAAGACTTGGGCTTTGTATAGGTAGATTTTCAGTGAATGAAGGGTTTATAATTTGTGAATGATAGATTAATGAAAAATAAGACATAACATACCCCTCATTTGTACCAGCACTATTATAAATGTAAAAATAATAAATGGAGAGGTAGATAGTTAATAAATTGACTTAATTTAATAAGGTAGATTGCATTTAGAAATCTTACAAATTTAGTGTTTTATTTGAATGATTTCTCAGAAGGCTGAGAAACAAGTATGAAGGAAGTGTTTCTCTCTTCTTTGAAAGAGAATAATTTTAAAGTTGCATTTTTAACCCTGTTCCTCTGTTCCTCCTGTAATTGTCTTCCAGTCTCTTTCTAAGAGGCAGTAGATGTTGGGAATTATTGAGCTCTTCCCTTGGTTAAAAATCACTTTTACTTATTTCAGGTTCCAATTGTTGCACTGACTGCTACTGCAAGTTCTTCAATCCGAGAAGACATTGTACGTTGCTTAAAACTGACGGATCCTCACATTACCTGTACTGGTTTTGATCGACCAAACTTGTATTTAGAAGTTGGACGAAAAACAGGAAACATCCTTCAAGATCTGAAGCAATTTCTTGTCCAGAAGACAAGGTGAGAATTTCATGGTTGATAAATTTTAGTAACTATTTTCTTCTTTTTAAAAAATGTATTTTATTTTTTAAAGTTATTTCCTTCTAATGTATATTTAACATATTTCAAATTCTGCTTAGCTTTGGTTCCAGTCAAGTGTGATGTTATATAATCAGTGACTGAGAAAGGTAGAAACTAATTCTTCTAATATTTTTATACTCCATACTGTTACTTGAAGGGGACATAAACTCTTAATAATTGACAAACAACAAAAACAAATGAGTCTTTTATCTGAATTCTGCCTAGTTCACTAGTTATATGACTAACTTGAGTATTAAGGAATTTAAAAAGTCATCTTAATAATAAATACTTTTTGAGCCCATATCATATGCCAAGGACTATCGTAGGTGCTTCATATAAGTGATCTAGTTTGATCCTTGTAACTGCTCAGTAAGCTACATATTCTTTTCATTTTACTGATGAAGAAACTTTCACTAGCTCTTCTTCCTATGTATTTTGCTTGGAGGCATTTTATATGTATGCTAAGAAAGCTTCCCTGAGCCTTATTCCCTGATTTGTCTTCTCAGTGAAAAGCTTATAACTTTCGTGTTATGAAATGTGTTTTTAAGTCAGAGTAGATGGAAATAATGTTTGTCCTACCAATATAAACAGAAAACAAATATAGGAAAATAGGGTTTAAAGAATATCATTAGTGTTTTCCTTTTCAGAAAGGGGTAAAAAGAAGATTGACCCTAGGTAAGGAAACCCTATGGTAACTCTTGGGGTCCTTTAGGATGAATTTAAATGTAGAGTTCACTCTTGGCTTGACTGTCCTGTATTCACATTAAAGCAAGAATGTAATGAATATACTCTGGGTGTTCTGCCTGCTCTAGGGATCTCTCCAAAGTGAATATGCATCATACTTCACTTTCTTTCTGTCCTAAAGGTAAAACTTTCTCTTGAAGAAGGCTATTTATTTTAGGTTAGAGTATCCACAATCAGATCCTTATTTACTTTCCTAATGTTTGATCCTTTTCAGTCCATAGTATTCTCAATCTCTATGGCATTTCCCCCTAACCCTCTCCTTTTTTTTTTTTCCCTGACATGGTGATTGTATTGTCCTCTTATGATATCTTATGTAAATAATTTCTTCTCACTATCTTTCATGTTAATTCTGCTAACTGAGGTTTTTATTACTTTTTAGCTCAGACTGTTATAGTCTCTCCTAACAGAAATCCTTGCTCCTCAGGGCTCCCTGATTTTCTTATCATCTGAAAGCACATCCCTGGGTCATGGTGTTCCTTTCCTGTGGACTAAAGGCCAGACTCCTTAGGCTAACATCCAAGACCATCCAAAGATTTTGATATTGAATGTGACAGTGGTTTTTCTAAAAGCAAATCTGGAAAGATTTTGTACCCATTTTCAATCCTCCAAGAAGAGTTGTGGTAGCAGGGAACCATTCAGAGTCAGAATGCTCTCTGCAGATCTTGGGCAAATAGAAATTTACCTCTTAATGAGCACTGACATGGAGGGTAAATTAAGACTTCAAAGTATTGCCTTTTATTTTCATTTTCTTCCTTTCATTTAATTCTGCCATTTGTTTATCAGTATTCACATTTTTTCTCTTCATTGAGCTAACATGTTTCTTAAACTCTGATCTTATTTGTTTTCTATATGCATGGTGCATTTAAATTAGATCAGCCCCTCTCACCTATCTAATTTAATGGTTAAATGATGATAGATTTTTTTCCCCCTCAGGAAATTGTTATGAGGAAATAGCAGTCTTTAGTAAACCTCTTGGCAAAGTAACGAATCCTTTTGTAATAGTGAGGTGAGAGATAGGTGGGCTCCAGGCTGAGCAGCTGCAGCCAGTCTCCTGCTGACACTTTGAGATAAGATGCCAGGAGGAGCATTGGGCCCTGAGACCACAATTTCCTCATTCTGTGGTCAAGGGGATTTCTCAGCCTGACACATGTGCAGAGAAAGTCCTCAGTCATCCCCTAAGGAATTTGGGATGACACAACTCTAGGGGAGGGGCCAAAGGAGGGAGGAGATGCCAGCCCATAATACGTCCTGCCAGCCTCCCAGAAACCTTTGTGCTGGAATCCATCTAGACTGAGAGATGCGTGTGATGCCCCAAGAAGGACCCTGAGTCAGGCCAGATATGGGCAAGAGCAAGATGATTGGCCAGAGACAACTTGGAAGACTGCTCCCATGTAAGTGATCTAAGCCACCCCTATTGGGTGCAGCTCACTCTGCGAGTTCGCCCATGTGCTCTTCTGCACCAGCCTTTTGGGCTGGTTGAGTCCATGCAGCCGGGTTCTGAATCTTTTAGACGCCTGGTCCCGGGGGATACACCCCAGTGTAAGAAAAATAATCATAGGATAATGACTATATAATCAAAATATCCTCCCCAAGGAATCCCTGGCAACTGCAACATTTTTCTCTGCGCAAGGAACTAAGTTCAACCAGAGACGTCTGATTCAGGGTCGATGGGGATCTAGGGGACACTCTGGACCCGTTCCAAATTAAAGCCTCCTGGTGAATGTTTCCAGGACACCGGATTCCTTTCCTAGGTGAGCCTCTTTGTCCTTGGTTGCAGCTTGCTCAACATGGGAGGATCCCCTTCTAAGCCAGAAGAAACACCTCTGGGATGTGTCCTTAAGAACTGGAAGCTTTTAAAATTAGACGGGCTAAGAAAGAAAAAGCTTAAGTTTTACTGTGAGACTGCCTGGCCTTTATATGTTGGGGGATGGAGAAACATGGCCCAAAAATGGGCCTCTAAATTATAAAACCATCTTGCAACTGCATCTTTATTGCCGTAGGTTGGGAAAATGGACTGAGTTTCCCTATGTCCAGGCCTTCGTGTCCCTTTACCAGAATCCTGCTCTATGCGGCTCTGGTAATAAGAGGCCTGGAGAATCAGAGAATTCTCTTGACATTCTAGACGGTCCTCATTTAACTCCCCCAAACTCTCAGGAGGGAAACCGAGCCTCTCCTACTCCTACAAGTACCCTTGCTTCTCAGGATCCTCCTGGCCAATCCCAAACCCCGCCTCCCTATGCCCCTCTATACACACTGGTACCCCAGGATGAAAAAGCTAGTCCCACGGGGGTAACCCGTAGTGGGACTCCCTATCACCGAGGATCAGGGAGAGTATGCCCTCTTGGGCAAGTGGCAAATGGCGAAGGCACAATCAGAGTACACGTGCCCTTCTTCCTAACCGATTTAGCCCATTGCAAACAAAGGCTGGGCCAATTTTCTGAAGACCCTAGTAGGTTTATTGAAGGATTTCAGGCCCTAACCCTGGCCTTTGATTTAACCTGGAAGGATGTCCAAATAGTACTATCTACCTGCTGTACCCATGAGGAGAAAGAAGCAAAGGATTTGGACAGCAGCCCAGGGGCACGCTGACCAGCTCTCCAGGGACCAACCCAACATTTATGATATGGGTGGGGACGCAGTCCCAAATCAGGATCCCCCTTGTAAGTCCCTGGGGGGAACGAGGGCCAGGAACCACGTGATTCAATGCCTGTTAGAAGGAATGAGAAAATGTATTAGAAAACCTATCAACTATGAAGAGGTCAGGGAAGTGACCCAAGAGAAAGAAGAAAACCCAGCCTTCTTTCAGGGATGGCTTGTGGAGGGTTTTAGAAAATTTACTAACATAGACCCCTCCACTCCTGAGGGTCAGTCCCTGCTTGGACAACATTTTATCAGACAGTCTGCCCCTGATATTAGGTGAAAACTCCAAAAGTTACAATTAGGCCCACAAGCTCCCATGCCCCAACTCCTAGAGGTGGCCTTTGGGGTATTTAATAATCGAGATCAAACTGAGGAGGAGGAAAGAACTCGGCGTGAGTTGAGGCAGGCCAAGGCTCAAGCAAGTTAAACTGATAGGCCTTGCTGTCAGACACACCTTTGAAGTTGAAGTTACCTTGCAACTTCAGGGCAACCCAGAGGGGCCAAGAAGCTTCAGCCATCAGTCTGGAGGTAAGACCAACAAGGGGGAGTGCTCCAAATGCAAGTCAGCCGGCCCCTGGGCCCGTGAATGCCAGAGAAGCCCCCCAGGCCATGCCCAGTCTGCAAGCAGACTGGTCATTGGAGATGGGACTGCCTTTGGCCCCGACAGGGAAGAGGGGCCCCCACTCCTGAGATGGCCGTGCTGGGCAACTGAGGTGGCCCTGGGATTCTGGCAACCTTCCCCCGTGAGATGTCTGTCTCCATCAAGGAGCCCTGGGTCGTTCTTGATGTGGCAGGTAAGAAGATCAATTTTTAAATTGATATCGGAGCCACATACTCTGGCCTAATTTCTCACGCTGGACCCCTTTCCTCTAAAAGCTGCACAGTGACGTGTTGACGGAAAGCTTCGCACCCATTGCTTCACTGGGCTCTCGCTTGGCAATTTGAACAGTGTTTGATCTCACATGCCTTTTTGGTTGTCCCTAAGTGTCCTGTGCCACTATTGGAGAGAGACCTTCTGGGCTCCCTTGGGGCCATATTACGGTTAGGAGGCCCCAAGCAGCCCCTTATCTTGACCCTGACTAAGGCAGATCAACAAGAAGAGCAAGGGCCTGTTCCCAGCCATATTCTCCAACCAGTGAACCAGTTTGAGACAGAGGAGTCCCTGGGAGGGCCATAAACACCCAACCTGTAAAAATTAGCTTTAAGCCAGAAGCCACTTACCCTAACAAGAGACAATACCCCATAAGATTGGAAGCAAAAAAAGGGTTACAACTCCTTATAGATAACTTCTTAAAACATGGCCTCTTCGTGCCCTGTCAGTCTCCATGTAACACCCCTATTCTGCCAGTTGTGAAGCCAAATGGAGAACATAGGATAGTGCATGACCTCAGAGCAGTAAATGATGCTGTGGTTCGCATACACCCCCTTATGGCCAATCCTTGTAACGTATTAGTCCAGGTCCCTGAGGATGCTAAATGGTTTACTGTGCTCAACCTCAAGGATGTCTTCTAGTTCATCCTAGTTCATCCCTCATCACAATATCTGTTTGCCTTCTAGTGGACTAACTCCCACTTGGGCCAGATGCAATACACCTGGACAGTACTGCCTCAGGGGCTTCAGGACAGCCCACACTTGTTCGCCCAGGCCCTAGGAAAGGAACTAAGGGAAATACACCTAAAGGAAGGGGCTATTCTACAGTATGTAGATGTTGATATATTAACATGTAGCCCCTCCATGGAGGCCTCAGATCAGAACACCACTGAAATTCTTAATTTCCCTGGGACCCGGGGTTACAAGGTCCCCAGAAAAAGGCACAAATCTCAAAGCAACAAATTAAATACCTGGGATACATTATAAACCTTGGAAGTAGACAACTATCTCCAGACAGAAAACAAGCTATATTAGGCCTAAGTGCTCCAAAGACAAAAAAAAACCATCTCTGTACCTTTTTAGGCATGGCAGGATTTTACAGAATCTGGATCCCAGGATTTGGGCTAATGGCTAAGCCCCTGTGTGAAGCTACTAAAGGCCCAGATACAGAACCATTACTTTGGACTGGGGAACAGGAAAAAACTTTTAATAGTATCAAACAGGCCCTCACGAAAGCTCCTGCCCTGAGTCTTCCCAGTTGAAAAAAGCCATTCATCTTGTATGTGGCTGAAAAGCAGGGTTCAGCCCTGGGGGTCCTAATACAGAAGCTGGAAAAGTTCCTCAGCTTATAGGCTATTTTTTCAACAACTAGAAGTTGGCCTGGCTGCCTTCGGGAAGTAGCTGCCTCTGCGTTATAGGAAGAAACTAACAAGCTTACCTTTGGACAGCCACTGGAAGTCCAGACCTCCCATCAAGTACAAGGGATCCTGGAGATCAAAGGCCACCATTGGCTAACTGGAGGCTGCCTTACTAAGTACCAGGCTTTGTTCCTCGACTCCCCAGAGGTAACCCTTAAAACTTGTTGCACCCTCAACCTAGCTACACGGATGCCTGCTGACAGCCCAGAACTAATACGTTCCTGCCTCGAAACCCTTGACCAAGTCTATGCCTGTAGGTTTAATCTAACAGATCAAGCCATAGAAAACCCTGAGGAAGAATGGTTTACGGACAGCAGTAGCTTTATTAAGGACGGGGTCAGGAGGGCAGGGTATGCTATCATGAGCGCTCATAGTGTCACAGAAGTGAAACCTTTGCCGCCCAACACTTCAGCCCAGAAGGCTGAACTGATAGCTCTAACCCGAGCCTTAACCCTAGGGGAAGGAAAAATTATAAATTTATAAACAGACTCAAAATATGCCTTCCCTGTTCTACATGCCCACATAGCTATCTGGAAGGAAAGAGGACTTTTGAATGCCAAAAATTCCCCTATAAAATATGGGATTGAGAGCCTACATCTCATAGAAGCGGTTCAAAAACCAAGACGAGTAGCAGTCATTTACTGCCGCGGACACGAAAAAGGAATTTCTCAGATTACCCAAGGGAACAACGGGGCAGATCGGGAAGCAAAGAAAGCTGCCCTGATACCCACAACAGAAATGGCATTGATCCCATCCCTTGCCCCTTCTAGCATTGTACCCAGATACTCAACTCCCGAAGAGACCTGGCCACGAGACCAAGGGGGAACCAAAGGGAACAGATGGCTGGTGGCACGTGGATCAAAAGTTGCTCATACCTCTTTCTGACCAATGGAAAATTATTAAAGGGCCACATGATTCCTCCATCTGGGGGAGAGAGAATGAGAGAGAAAACCACTCCATGTCTGCTGTGGTTTTCCAGCTTTTTACAGGAAAGGGCTCCCAGAGACAATCAGAAGGGTTACTCGAGCCTGCGCCCTCTGCACCACCCATAATCCGGAGGCAGCCTCAAGCCGCACCCCCTCCCCCTCTCGTTAGCCCAGCCCAGTGACGTGGGACTTACCCAGGAGAGGACTGGCAAATGGGTTTCAGTCAGGTGCCCTCTTTCCAAGGCTTCAGATACTTATTAGTATTTAAAGACACTTTCACTGGATGGGCAGAGGCCTTCCCCAGTAGGACAGAAAAGGTAACCGAAGTGGCTAGAGCACTTCTATCAATAAAAGAAATCACTCCTAGGTTCAGGTTACCCCGCCACCTCCAGAGTGACAGTGGACCCTCATTCAAAGCCAGGGTTACCCAACAGCTCTCACAGGCTTTAGGAATCAGGTACCACCCGCATTCGTCCTGGAGACCTCCGTTCTCATGAAAAGTAGAACAGGCTAATCATACCCTAAAGAAAACCGTGGGCAAACTGTCAGGAAACATCAGAACCGTGGTACCGCCTGCTGCCAATAGCTCTCCTGAGGGTCAGGGCAGCCCCTAAAACAACTATTAAGTTGAGTCTCTTTGAAATGACACAGGGAAGGCCACTCCTCACCCTGGACATACTAACTGACCCAGAAACCAAGCCCATCTTAAATACATTACAAACCTGGGCCAGGTCCAAACGGCCATAAAAGAACATGGAAACAGAACCCAGCTCTCCCAGATAACAGCCCCAATCACTCCATTGTAAATCCTGGGGACTGGGTGCTTTTAAAGACCTGAAAGAATGAGTCCTCCTGCACCCAGCTACTCCCAAAGTGGAAGGGTCCTTAACAAGTCCTGCTGAGCACCCCTACAGCAGTTAAGCTCCAGGGAGTCACGAGTTGGGTCCGTCTGTCCAGGATTAAACCTGCCTCCACTGATACGTTACAGGAACCCGAAGACATATATCCCAGCTATTCCTGTGAACCTACCTAAAACCCTCAAATACCCCTTCTAGAAGGTGATCCCTGAGCCAGTGACAACCGCATTGATAAGTAAACTCTCGCTTTGACATTGATTCCTTTGGGACTCTCCGGGTGACAGAAACAAGACAAGTGAGGGTAGGCTGGGACTCCATAATTGCTACTGGGCTTTCGTTTACTATATGATTTCTTTTGATGTTTCTTTGCTACTTGCTATCTGGTTGCTTCCAAAATTAAAACCCTGATTGATGCCATTATGAAGTTGTCAGTCACCCTAACTTTTCTCTCCCTGTTTTGGGGATCCACATCAGGGGAATAGGAATCCAACGCAATAGTAAATCTCTCAAGAATTATAGCTCAGGGATAAAATCTACCCCAGTGCTGGATCTGTCATCCCCATCCTCAGAGCAATGCCTGTGGGTTAAAAACAAACTAATCTTTACACCTAGCAGTGACGACCTTACCTTACTGAGGGTCCTTCTAACCCTACTCTTAAAGTTCGTATTCCGTCCCTAGCGCAACTTCCATGCTTAGACCTTAACCCCTCGCGTCAATAGATCTGATGAGAACCACACACTTATTTTAAATTGCAATAAGACTAGCTTGTCTTGCTGCCACTGCCCCTATGCAACCAGCATGAAAACTTGCAGTAACACTCTGGGGAACCTTCAGAATCTGATCAATGCTTCTGTTACTCCACAATTTAATTGTTCGCACCCGCCCTGACAAAGACATACAGGTGGAAATCTCACCCATTGGTGCCCTCACCACAAATACAATCAAAGACTAAAAAACAAGGACAAAGCCCAGATGGGATATGCACTTACTGGGCAGGAAAAACACCAATTGTCTGGAGTGTAATGTAGGCTCCCCCACCCAAGGCCTACGGAAGGGTCCCCACCCCTCATGCACCCTCATATAATGGTGGGCCTCCCTCCCCAAGCTGTAACGGGATCCCCTCTTGGGCAGGCTCTCTAGAGAATTGGTTTAATTCTACAGCAGTGCATCAGGCATGTGCCCCTTCTGGATATCTGTTCCTTTGTGGTCTAGACATAAACCCATTGCCTCATCAGAACAACCCCAATCCCTCTTTCCTTTTCCCGGGAT
The DNA here is from genome assembly GCF_949987535.1 of Balaenoptera acutorostrata. Lineage (NCBI taxonomy): Eukaryota > Metazoa > Chordata > Mammalia > Artiodactyla > Balaenopteridae > Balaenoptera > Balaenoptera acutorostrata. The sequence continues at coordinate 15,046,003 of NC_080084.1, read as the reverse complement.
TAGCTGTAGCCTTTCCTTGTATAGACAGTGCTCTGTTTACAGGACAGTGTACGTTAGACCAACTGAGTAATCAAAGGAACCTAGGTATTACCATCCATAATATCACCCACCCCTGTGGCAAAAGGGCAATTGGCCTCATTTTGGCAGGGATTGGAGCTGCTACTGGGTTGGCGTCCCCTTGGGAAGGCTTTGCTTAGCATGAAGCAGTGCTCCACAGACTTTTGGATAACCTTGTCAGCTCTGAGTAGGTCCACAGGGAATGCACTTTCCAAACTTTCGTTGTCTGTTAGTTCCTCAGCTGATGTAGTGATGGATAACAGACTGGCCTTGGACTTTCTTCTGGCTGAACAGAGAGGGGTATTTGCAGTTATTAATAAGATATGTTGTACCCACATCAACACCACTGGGCTAGTAGAAGAGGACATCAAGAAAATGTATGACCATGCCAGATGGCTTCATTCCTTCGGACAGGGATACCCAAGCACTGACTCTATCTGGACTGCAATCAGAGGAATGTTACCAAGCGCAACCTTGTTCTTACCCCCGTTTGGGCCTCTAGTTGCAATAATCCTTTTACTGATCTTTGGCCCCTGCCTTTTTAATCTGCTTGTTAAGTTTGTCTCTTCCAGATTGCAGCAATTCCATATCAAGATGATGGTGGTGCAGGGATTCTAGCCACTCCCTGACACAGATCCTGCTGGGATAACAGCAGAAGCCTTTCTGGGGTCCCTTGACAAGGCAGGGCGAGAGTTCCACGGCACCAGTTAGGTAGGGTCCACGAGCCCAATGCCAGCCTGAAGAAGCTACAGAAGACGGACCTTCCCCCTTCATCCTCCCAATAAAGATTCCTTGGGGTCCACACCTCTCAGACGGGGTTTGAAGTAGGCGATAGATGGGCCCCAGGCTGAGCAGCTGCAGCCAGTCTTCTGCTGTCACTTTGAGATAAGATGGTAGCAGGAGCATTGGGCCCTGAGACCACAGTTTCCTCATTCTTGTGGTCAAGGGGATTTCTCAGCCCAACACATGTGTAGAGAAGGTCCTCAGTTGTCCCCTAAGGAATTCCGGATAACACAACTCTAGGGGAGGGGCCAAAGGAGGGAAGGGACACCAGCCCATAATATGTCCTGCCAACCTCCCAGAAACCTTTGAGCTGATCAGGAAGGAACCTGAGTCAGGCCAAATATGGGCACAAGCAAGATGATTGGCTAGAGAAAACCTGGAAGACTGCCCCATATATGCGATCTAAGCCACCCCTATTGGGTGCAGCTAACTCTGCGAGTTTGCCCATGTGCTCTTCTGCATATACTTTGCTTCTCATAAATGCTGTATCTGCTTCACAATCTTGGTCTCTTTGCTGAATTCTTTCTTCAAAGAAGACAAGGACCGAGGTCCTTTTACCAGCCATTTCACTGCTGTAATCAATAGGAATTTTTACTGCTTTGATTTTTCTGCTCTATAAGTTCAGGTTTTTGTGTTTTCTGTTTTTTTTAGGGTAAAAAGTGATCCATATTGTTTGTATCAATTTGAACAACACAGATGCATGTAAATTGAAGAGTACGTAGATTTTTTTTCCAGTCCCATTCCTCAGTTATTATTACTGTTGATATTTTTGCATTTAGCGTTTCAGGTGTCTGTTCTTTGTACTGTGCAAATATGCGTTCCCAGTTGTTGTTGTTATTGTTGTTAGGTTGCTATAGTATGTCAGTTTTTTCTGCAATTTTCTCCTGTTATATAAAGTATTGCTATCTTTCTATATATTATGTTTAATGTTTAGGATGTTACAATATTCACATTTGGTGCACAATTTTTCCTTCTTTGAAAAATGTTTTTTAAATGAGATTCTTATACATTTAAAAGATATTTTGCATTTTTTTTTCACTCCATGGAGTTATCTACTATGAATTTTTGACATGGAAGTCCATTTGGTCACTCTCAAAAATTGCTTTGAGTAGATTATTCAGTAAGACTCGTAGAGTAAAATTACTGTCTAATTTTTCCCCTCTAAGTTTTCAGTGACTTTTGCCATAGTCCTTCTTAAAGGTTTTATATACATTTAATTTTTAAATATTTACTTCACATTTTGTAGTATGAATGTATATGATCATGAACATTTAGATTATTTTTCACTAATATAGTTTTGTCGTGAATATTTGTGTATATATATCTTTTGGCAGATGTGTGTGTTTGTAAAATAGATTCCTAAAATTGAAATTGTATCACAGGTTATGCACATTAAAAATTAAATAAAATAACTTTTCCTAAATCTAAATAGTATATTCTTTTTATATTGGTTAGGTCAGCATAAATGAATGTATTTACGTAAATGAATATGTTGACGAATTAAATAAATGTTCTTTGGAAATCATTATTTATACTTTTAATAAGTAAGCGCAAGTTTCTAAAACAGGCTTTCTAACAGATGTTATTTTCTATAATGGTCATATAGTCTCAAGATACTAGTAAATACTTCCTTGAACTATAAAAATGATCTTTTACTATTGCATGAAAGTTCTTGCTTTTTTAGTAAACAGATATAGAAACTCAATTTTACGATCATAAGAGGGAATAAGAATAATATAAATTTTATTCCTTCTCCTATGTAAACATTACATTTCTTATATAAATGAAGACTAATTGTTAATCTAGTGCTTTGCAATTCCAAAGGACGGTAATTGCGTTTCCATTAGTTTACAGGTTTTTAGCAAGGCTTCCGCTTCAGTAAATAAACTTGTCTCTGGTTTTAATTTGAACAAAAAAGTGAAGTTAAAGGTGTTTGGGTTTAATATAATTTATTTCCACATTTGAGTGTCTAAAATGTTTCAGGCATTTGTTAAATATGTCATTGTTTTTTATATGCTTTCTCTTTTTAGTTTTTACTAAAAGGAAAATTAAAGTTTAAAAACTAAATTAAAATGAAATTAAATTAAAATTTAAAAAGAAAGGGAAAATTAAATTAGGTAAAACTCAAACTGGTCTGAAGCTTATATGTATATGTTTGTCCTTTTGCTCTTCTTTTTCTTTAGTACTGCTTGGGAATTTGAAGGTCCAGCTATCATCTACTGTCCTTCTAGAAGAATGACAGAACGAGTTACAGCTGAACTTAAGAAACTGAAGTTAGCCTGTGGAACATACCATGCAGGACTGAGTATTACCTTAAGGAAACAAGTTCATCATAGGTTCATGAGAGATGAAATTCAGGTGTGAAGATTGATCATCATTACTGTCTGTTCCCCATAGTGGAAACAGATATTTCTCTAATATTTATTTACAAGATCTTTATTGAATACCTTCTTCTTCTTTTCTTTCCAGGAGGGACAATAAACTTTTTTTTTTTAATTTTTTTTTTTAGTTAAAAATGTTTTAAATTTTTTTAATTTAAATTTTATTTTATATTAGAGTATAGTTGATTTACACTGTTGTTAGTTTCATACTATATATAAAATAGATAACTAATAAGCACCTACTGTGTAGCACAGGGAACTCTATTCAATACTCTGTAATGACCTATATGGGAATAGAATCTAAGAAAGAGTGGATATACGTATATGTATGACTGACTCACTTTGCTGTACAGCAGAAACTAACACAACATTGTAAATCAACTATACTCCAATAAAATTAATTAAAAAATTTCTTTAAAGTTGGAATTGAATTTCATAATTTAAGTCTAATCGTGAAAAATACTCATTTTTCGTTTAAAAAATTGAAAACCAAAAAGGTATATAAAAACATTTCAGGTGTACAGCCAAGTGATTTATTCATACATATACATTTGAATACCTTCTTTCTGATGAGCATAAAGCAGTCACTCTGATAGAATCAGTATATAATGTGGGAGATAGATATGTAAGAAAACTATTGCAGGCTAGTATAAATGGCAGCCTGTACATAGAATAGTGTTTAGGTGCACAGAGGAGGGAATGCTGGCTGTTAAGTTAGGTCGTGTAATGGGGTTGGTTCACCCAGGAAGAAGCAATCTGAATAGAATCTGAACAAGTGAATAACAGTTTGTCAAGTGTGCAAGGCCAGGAGGTGATGAGGGAAAAGGAATAGGTTATAGCATTCCAGGAAGAAGGACTGGCATGTGCAAAGGCACTGTGATATGAGAGAGCATACTGGGTTCAGGAAATTGTGAGTCGTTTGCAATGGTTGGAGAAAAAGGGAGTATGGAGTAGGAAGGGCACAAAGTATAGGTAAAAAGGCAGGGAGGAATGGTGGAGACTCGTAGCAAAAGAGTTGAATGGGTTGTTTGGCCAGGTTGTAGAGGGTCTTAAAACTTGCAGAGGCAAGCTGGGATTGGTGTGAAGTTTCTCTAGTTTTTCCAGACTACTTTAGCCATAGAATTCTTTATTTAAGTGAAATTTTATCTAATAGGTAAAGCAGATTAAAGTAGAATCATTCTTGTTGAAGTTGATGTGAGGGATGAAGGGGTCCAAGAGCTTCCCTATCTCCAAGTCAGTCCCTGGGGGTATTTTAGAATGCTCTGAGTTCTGCAGAACAGAATTTGGAAACCACTGTGACAGACTACTCTATATTTTTGAGCAAGATAGTAGTATTATAGAAACATTAGACTGGGAGCACCAAGTAGGATTGATCTGAAGGAGAAAAACTGAAGAAAGGAAGGGTATTGATGAAGTTATTGTGAAGTGTTACAGCTGAGATTCATATAATGACTGGAATCCTGTTTCAGTGGGTGTCATACAGATTATTTGGGAAGATTTAAATTCAAGCCATGTGAGTAGGTTTAAATCAACACTATCAACATCATTTCCACACCCTGTCGCTCTAAGCCTGGACTAGTCATCTCAAATTGAGAAGAACTTAACTTCTGCTTTGCATTTTCTGTCAAATAGGTCATCCGTTTCCTCTGTATCTAGATCTGTCTATGCAGTTCACTGTGCATTGTCATGATGCAATGCATACCTGCCTGAAGGCATCTGTTCTCTTTCTTCCTCTTCTTTCCAAAGTTAGGAACAGCTATCACAACTGCCTGGAGTAGAGATTTTATCCAAATTCTTAAATGCTTACATGTTTATTCTGTTATCTCTGGAGCTTGAAAAGTATCAGATAAAATTTATTAGCTGCTGCTTATTGAATCTTAACAATGAATCTTCGAGCCAGTAATTGTCCAGTTGTTTCTTCTATCTTGGTGTATTACTAATTATTCATTTAGATAGAAACATCTCCCAAAGATATGAGGGAGGCAAGATTTTTTTTCTTTCCTATTATTCATAACCAAATCTAACCACATTTGGATGTAGATTTGCATTTTGAGTTTGTGACCATTCATTCTTTTAATCCTGACTTTTAGTTTTATGTCCTTTTGTATTTTATTTGCCTTTTCATGATGGTTTGAATTCCTTTCCTTTCTGGAATGAGGTTATGAATAAATTATTGGATAAAATATCTTCATTTACACCTGAGTGTCTATAAGGATATTTTGAAAATCATGTCTGCAGAATAGGTTGATCTCATCTAAAAACAGTATCATATGATGAAAATTAGATCTTAAAAGTTCTCATCATACAAACACACATATACACACAGACACAGATACATACACACACAGTAATCATGTGAGGTGATGGAGGTGTTAAGTAACCTTACTGAGGTAATCAATCATGTCGCAATATATATGTACATCAAATCATCATGTTATATATTTTAAACTTACATAATGTTATATTTCAATTATATCTCAATAAAGCTGGAAAAAATTGAATAAGAAACAACATTTAAAAAAGAAAAATTGGAATTATTATATTGCTTATTTACTCTTAAATACAGTAAAACTGCCTAGTTTTATTCACTCAGAGCTTTTTCTTAATATTATTTCCATCCCTATATTTATTTTTCTTTCATCTTTCTCATATTTCCCTTTATTTGTCCTCCCTCCCTCCCTTCCTTCCTTTCTCTTTTTTCTACTCTTGGTGCATCGTAACACATTTTTAAAAATGGCACTTTAATATTTATCAGTTATACACACACATAGTTTAACAAACCAAATCGTTCTCCAGTGCTTACAATGAAAAGCGTCAGCCCCTCATTTTTTCCCCGCTTCTTTTTCCTACTCCCAGCTCTTTTAGCTTATTAGTCTTTTGGTGTTTGCCACTGTATCTTGCAATAATTTGCTTATACTGCTGCTACTTAGTTTATTTATTTATTTGCTTATGAGATTTAGGCATTATCTCTTGTTTCCCTACTATGAAAGATGAAGATGTAGCTCTTTCACATCCCTTCCTGCCCTTCTCACCCCATCCAGAGGTTTCTACCCCCTTCACTTCCAATATTAATATCATAATTTTGGTTAGATCAGTATGTATATTCAAATATTATATATTTATGTATTCTCTATAAATGTTTTTTATCTGTAAGGCATGTAGTATATTTACAGTTACTTGTACATATTTTGTATTCTTACTATTAATACTTTAAAAAAAAATTTGTGTAGTTTTTTTTGGTGCTTACCACTAATTTTTCCCTAAGATTTCCTCTAGTCATGTAAATCTGATCTTGGTATACTCATTCATATTAGCTATTCTACCAATTTTATCCTTTTAAATATGCAGAGATAAATTCATGATTCATTCTACCATCTTTAATGAGAAGCTTCCTTCTACCTTAGAATAATGCTAGAAAATATTAAGATACTATGCAGTCTTGAAACTTCATAATATTATCCCAAAGGCTCATTTAATATAATAAATAGTTTAAGAGCCTCTTTTGTGTCTTGTACTCATATGCATTCAGAGAAACCACTTTATTTGCTTCTTTTAATAGAGAGGGAACAAATCCTATTTTATGGTCACCATTCCTTAATCTGTAAATTGGGCAGATAATCTTTTAATCTATAAGCGATTGGCTGAAATTATATTAAATTCAGTTTCATGCCATGACTTTAGTTAACTAATGAACTAATTATTCTTACCAAAAGGTAAACATGTAAGGTTTTAGTTCTACTAAATGATTGTCAAACTATGTTGTTATTTTATTCTCAGTGTGTAATAGCTACCATAGCTTTTGGAATGGGCATTAATAAAGCTGACATTCGCCAAGTCATTCATTACGGTGCTCCTAAGGAAATGGAATCATATTACCAGGAGATTGGTAGGGCTGGCCGTGATGGACTTCAAAGTTCTTGTCATGTACTTTGGGCTCCAGGAGACATTAACACAAATAGGTAAAAACATTTATTGCTTTCACCCTTGCAGATTTCTTTCTTTCCACCTAAGCTTCGAAAGTATTTGAGACAACATTCAAAATTTAAAGTAATGTGTATAAGTGCATTTAAAACCAAAAGAAAACAGAAGACGTCTAAGAAGAACTTTGCGGTGTGTTGCTACCCAGAGGAGATGACCTAATTTCTTCTATACCTCATTTAGTGTGAAGAGTTAACTAAAACAGCACTATACTGGGAATGTAACGTAGACCTTATGGAACACTTTTTAATATTGTTCATCAATGAGCTGTTTTTCTCCTCAGGTTCTCTCAAGTTTTGATATGTCTTCAGCCATCGTTACTTTAGATACCATTTATTTTGTTTTTATTTTTTTCTTCTCACGCTGCCATGGTGCTTATTCTAAATGACTTCTACCAATCCCAGTTTGTCTCTAATTACCATTTTTGTTTCCTTTGTTAGTTCTAGGAGAGCATGCCAGCTCTCCTTGGCAGTGTGTGAATGATCATGTTGCCCTGTACTGACTGACTGCCATGGAAAAAATATTGTACTTAGTGTTTAGATACAGGAAAACCATTCCACTGACATACTAAAGAGGTATCTTGTTGGCACTTATGTTCTGTGAGATTGATATTGAAAGGAAAACTTCATCTTGCAAAGTTTTAGGGGCAGGGTTTACCAACTTATTCCTTCATCCATAAGAAAAAAAATTCAAGAAAAAAAACCTATACGTGGTAACTGATGGACCTGCCGAGGTGAGGTGTTTTCAAAATGCACCTCCCTGTAGCTACATAAGTTGAGCTCTTGGGTGGACCTGTTAGCCCATCTTATTAAAATGATGAGATATCTAATACAGTTTTTGTTTTTATTTATTACTCAACGATGTTTTTTGGAGTACTCACTATGTTCCAAGCATTATGCTTTGTGCCGGGGATCCAATGATAAATAAAAGCAGATATAGAACCTGTTTTTATAGAGTTTACTGTATAATGGGAATGGCAGGTCTTAATCGCAGAAGCATACAACCGTGGATACATAGGGTTCACTTTACTGCTCTTTTGTGTTTGAAAATTTCAATAACCAAAAGTTTTTTTGAAAAGGATCATGCAAATTTGTATAAAATTATAACTGTGTTAAGTGCTATGAAGGAAATTTGCATTGAGTAGTGAGTATATTATGGGTGTGTGTTTACCAAGTTATAAAGGTCAGATAAGGCTTCCTTGAGGAAGTAATGGGTTAACTTGAGATATGAAAGAATAGGGATTAATTAGGTAAGAATGTTTGCTATAAATTTTAAGCTTCTTTTAAGAGTAGTCACTAACTTTTGCTTCTTAACATACAGTCAATAAACCATCTTCTTAAACAGAACAATTATTATTTTCCTTTTGACACTGGTGTCTATGTGAAGCTTTTTATAAACTAATTTAAAATAATTGGGGTAGAACACAGCTGTGCATGCTACAATTAAATTTGGGATTGCATCAAACATAAGTTGATTCCTACCAGTTCTGATTTTATTTGTGCATTGTGTTAAAGATGCTGAAGACTTAACAGCCCAAGTTTTATATTGTGGCTTGGCAGGTTCATCAGTAGATATAGTTCCTGTGTATCTGAGTCTCAAAAGATATTTTAAATGGTTATCTCATTAAGATTTAACAGGGAGTAACAGTGATTAGTAATCAAATAGTGTTGCCAGGAAATCCATTCTTGAATCTTTAGTACAGACAGGTTGTTCTTTGCATCCATATTAAAGGAAATAAAACTATAGGGTTAATCAGCATTAAAAAAAATTTCAGCAAGGATTGAGGCCCGGATCTCTGCCATCCTTGTGACAAACCTCTTCTATTAGAAAAAACAAAGTTTTAGAATAAATGGAATAGCTGGTTTTCAAATGAAAAGATCACTGTAATTCACGAAATTTTTAGTCTGTCTTATGCTAGAATCCTGTGACTGAGAGAAGAAAGTTGTCCAGTCATCAGTGTAAATATGCAATTTTATATTTTTTATTGGCAAAGTCTCAATGTCTGCACCTGCCATTATTTAAAACAGTCAAACCCAATAGTTACTGTAGTCTTTGTTTAAAGGGAATAATTTGCAAATTAATCTCAGTTTAACAAATCTTCCACTGGCTCCACCTGATTTCTATGGTATTGTTTTTAGAATATTTCTTCTTTTTCAACTTGTTTTTATTCTGTGGAATATTATACTTTAACTATTTTGATGGTCCTAAAAGAAGAATAAATATTCATTTGATTTGTTGTTAGAGACTTGTTACTTTATTTTCTTCAATTTGTTACTGAAGCTGATGAGATTAGTTAAATGTAGATCATGGGAACCAAACATAAGGGAAGGTCTAGCTCTCTGAGTGTGGGCATTGTTTCCTTTGTTCTTTCTATCTGAGGAGAAAGAGGTGAGCTAAACAAACAAAACAGAGCAAAAAAGGGAACTAATATTTAGCCCATGAGCTAGGAATAATGAGGTTAGATAGTTAACCTAGGAACTAGAGTCAATCGTTGGAAGAGACTTTTTAGGGAAATTACATGGAAAGGCATGGTGTTTGGTGGTGTCAAATGATAAGAATGTTTTTGAATAAGAGATCATTTGTGTGTCCAGACTTTCCAGAACTCACTTAACTGGATTCCCTGTTGGTGTCATCCTTGAGAATTGTACAGAGGTATTTTTATCAGTTAGAAGGCTGTATAGTCAAAACATGAGTGATGAGGATCAGTATTATCACTTAGATCTTGTGGATAAATTATTGTTTTCTTTTGAAATATTTGAAACCTATTCAACTCAGATTTCTCTTTATTCTCGGAAAGATATGCAAAGACTATTTGGAAGATTGTCATCATCTGATATACGATAGTCATGGAATTTCTTCACAGGAGAGTAGAATTAACAGATTCAGGATGAGGTATAGCAGCATTAACTTAAAAAAAAAACATGTCTTTAGTGTTATTTTAAAAGTTTATATAAATTCAGTATTATGGGGAAAAAAATGGTTAGAATTGTTTGAGGAAGGAACTTAATTCTGATACTTTATTGGTGTCCTATAATACCCCATAATACAAAGAGGTAGTTTTTAGAGGGCTGAGAAGTTCTCTGAAGAGCTAAAGTGATGAAGGCTCATATTTAGATCATGAGTCTTTTTCAGTATTCCTTATATAGATTAGATGCCTTTAGTTTCTCATATAAAATAACTTAAAGAATAACCTTTTACTGGGAAAAGGTAAAAAATTCACGTATAATAGAAAGATTGCCAAAAAAGCAAGTAGCATATAAGTCAAAATGAAGAACTTTAGGGTTTTAACAGTTTTTCATAGGCAGCTAAAAAATTGATGCTTGGACATGGGTAGAATTCTTTCAAAAGTAATTTTCATAAAAATCAGAAAAATGCTTGCCTCTTATGGGGGCATTGACTGGGAAGGGACACAATAACTTTCTGAGATGATAGAAATGTTCTTTATCTTGTTAGCACTGTGGATGTTATAGGCTATGAAAAATAAACAGGAATAAATAAATGAAATAAAACTACTAATACAATTTTAATAGTACTGTGGTATTTTTAATTGACAGGCGCCTCCTTAGTGAAATATGCAATGAAAAGTTTCGATTATACAAATTAAAGATGATGGCAAAGATGGAAAAATATCTTTATTCCAGAAGGTGTAGGCGACAGTAAGTATTATTTACTTTATATCAGTTAATAACAAGTATTTATAGATAATACTCTTAAGAAAAAAGTTTTACAAAGTAATTAGAAGTATTTAAAAAATATTTGATGGTGTTACATATGTGCTGAATTTTTAAGGCAACTTGCTTTGTGCCTCAGTAAACTGAAGCCAAATAATGAGGTCTCAGCTGAATCAATTAATGTTGATTTCACCTCATTATTTTCAACAATGAATTTAACATATATGTTTTTGTTCTTTTATTTAATTTAAAATTTTCTCTTGGGTAGACTCATCTTGTCTCATTTTGAAGACAAACAGCTACGAAAGGCCTCCTTGGGAATTATGGGAACTGAAAAATGCTGTGATAATTGCAGGTCCAGGTAACGTTTTCTTCTTCTAGATGGACATTCTAAAAGTCTTTGTTTCTCTTCCTTTGCAAATAATTTTCAATTGAATTTTTGTTGAGTGATATGTATTGCAGTTTTTTTAAAACAAAATAATGAATTTATTTATTAAAAAAGAGGACAAAGCAAACAGTATTACAATCTTTTACTTTTATAAATAGATAAACCAATTAATGGTAGACCTAAATCTAAACGTATCAATAGTTATATTAAATGTAAATGGTCTAAAAATACCATTTAAAGGCAAAATTTGTTAGAATTGGTTTAAAAATATGACCCAACCAAATGCTGTCCACAAGAAATCCACTATAGGTATAATTATATAGGTAGATTAAAAATAAAAGGATAAAAGCTGTATACCATGAAAACATTAATCAAAAGAAAGCTGGAATTGTTACTTTTAATGTCAGATAATGGAGACTTTGGAGGAAGAATATTAGCAGGGATAAAGAAGGACATTACATGATGATAAAAGAGTCAGTTTACCAATGTATCAGTCAGGGTTCTGCAGAGCAATACATGCACATATGTGTACACACACACGTGCACACACACACACACACACACACACACACACAGAGGTAATGAGAGAGGGAGAGAGAGGTTAATTTTAAGGAATTGGCTCATGCAGTTGTAGGGGTTGGCAAGCCTGAAATCTGTAGGCAGCCTAGCAGGCTGGAGAGTTGGGCAGGGTTTCTACATTACAGTTTTGAGTCACAATTCCTTGTTCTCCAGCCAGTCTCAGGCTTTGCTCTTTAAGGCCTTCATCTGATTGGATGAGACCTGCTCACATTATCAAGGGTCAGCTCCTTTACCTAAAGTCAACTGATTGTAAATGTTAATCCCATCTACAAAATACCTTTATAGCAACATCTAGGTTAGTGTTTGGCCAAATGACTGGGTACCATAGCCTAGCCAAGCTGACACATAAAGATAACCATTATATCCAAGAACACCTAATCCTACATGTGTATATACTTTAAAAAGAACTGACAGAATTGAAAGGAGAAATAGAGAAATCCATAAGTAGAGTTGGTGACTTCAGCATCTCTCAGTAATTAATAGAGCTAGTAGACAGAAAATCAGTCAGAAAATAGAAGAAATGGAACAGGACTGTCAGCAAACTGTCTAATTGACTTTTATAGAACATTCCACCTAACAGCAGCAGATACATGTTCTTTTCAGGTGCAGATGGAATGTTCATGAGAATAGACTCTATTCTGGATCATAAAACAAACCTTAACACATTTAAAAGATTTGTATTTATATAGAATACATTTTCTAACTAAAATGGAATGAAACTAGAAATCAACAGCAGAAAGATAACAGGAAAGTCTCCAAACACTTGGAAATTAAGTAACACACTACTAAATAATCCATTAGTCAAAGAGGAAGTCTCAAGGTAAATCAGAAAATATTTTGAACTGAATGAAATGAAAATACAAAATGTATGGGGTACAGCTAAAGTGATACTGACAGGGAAAATTAGAGCATTAAATACTTACAGTAGAAGAAGGGTTTCAAATTAGTAATTAAGCTTCCACCTTAAGAAACTAGCAAATAGGGGTAAAGAAAACTAAAAGGAAGCAGAATGAAGGAAAGAATAAAGATAAGCACATAAATCAATAGAAAACAAAAACAGTTAGAGAAAACCAATGAACTCAAAAGCTCATTCTTTGAAAAGGTCAATAAAATTGATAGAAAGTTCTAAAAAGAAAAAAAAAAAGAAGAAGAAGAGACACAGATTACCAATATCAGGAGGGAGAGAGGGAATTTCACTCTAGCCACAACAGACATTAAAAGGATAATGAGGAAACACTATGAATAGCTCAGTGCACATACATTCAGTAATTTAGGTGAAAGGGACCAATTCCTTGAAAACCTCAAACTAATAAAACTCACTCACACACACACACACAAAAACAACAAAAAAAACCCTCACTCACAATGAAGTACATAACCTGAATAATCCTACAACTGTTGAAGAAATTGGATCCTCGTTAAAAACTTCCGAAAATAGAATTCCCTAGCCCAAATGGTTTCAGTGGCAAATTCTACCCCCCAAAAAGAAGAAGTAATGCCAGTTCTACTATTTATGTGATATTCTCTCAAACATAAAACTGCACTGTAGAGATGAAGAAAAGATTAGTGGTTGCCAGAGATTAGAGGGATGGGGTCGAGGTTATGATTACAAAGGAATAGCACAGGGAGTATTTTGCAGTGATGAATTTGTTGCATGTTCTGATTGTGGTGATGGTTAGAAGAATCTATGTGTTTAAATTTGTAGACCGTAACACACACGCATAGACATACAATCAATTTAACTGTATATTAATTGAAAAAATAAAATACAAATGGTGTATGTAGTTGAGCTAACCATATACTAGGTGTGGTAGCTGTATTACTGTTAGACAAACGGAGTTTTATTAGGGATGGAGATGTTCTCTATGCAGTGATAAATGGTTCCTCCACCAAGAGGACAGAATTGTTCTATGCACCTTAAAAAAAAACCCTACAACTATGTAAAGCAGAGACTGACAGAACAGCTGGAAGATATCAACACTTCCACCATCAAAATAGGAGAGGTTGATATAATTTTTAGTTATTGGTAGGTTAAGCAATCAAAAAATTAGGAAGCAGTAGAAAATCTGGTCAATATGGTAACAAGTATGATTTATTGGACATGCAGTACGTAGAAGCCTTTACCAAGCAATTAGAGTAATGTATCTCAAACATTTTTACTTCATGACCCACATAGTTAATGGCTAATTGAGTCTAGGTTCTGTTCAGAACCCTAAGGTCTCAAGGGATTAACCTTCAGCACACCTATAATCCATTTGTAGCACACGGGCTGGGAAGCGCTGAATTAGAGACTACACTTCTCAAACATAGATGGCATATTTATAAAAATGAACTATAGGGACTTCCCTGGTGGCACAGTGGTTAAGAATCCCCCTGCCAATGCAGGGGACACGGGTTCCAGCCCTGGTCCGGGAAGATCCCACATGCCGCAGAGCAACTAAGCCCGTGCGCCACAACTACTGAGGCTGTGCTCTAGAGCCCATGAGCCACAACTACTGAGCCCATGTGCCACAACTACTGAAGCCCGTGCGCCTAGAGCCTGTGCTGCACAACAAGAGAAGCCACCGCAATGAGAAGCCTGTGCACCACAACGAAGAGTAGCCCCCGCTCGCCACAGCTAGAGAAAGCCCGTTCGCAGCAATGAAGACCCAACGCAGCCAAAAATAAATAAATAAATAATTAAAAATTTAAAAATGTACTATATATTAAAACAGTGGGTGGCAAACTATGGCCCATGGACCAAATCCATTCACTGCCTGTTTTTGTAAATAAAGTTTTTTTGTAATACAGCCATGCCCTTTTGTTTATATATTATCTATGGCTGTTTTTGCAGAGTTGAGCTAAGTAGTTGTGACACAGAGATTGTCTGGCCCACAAAGCCTAAGCTATTTACTGTCTGGCCCTTTATAGGAAGAGTTTTCTGACCTCTGTACTAGACTGTAACCTGTCTCAAGTTTTCAGTGTATTGGTTTCAAACACACCACATTTTCTGGCCAGAATGCAACAGAATTAGAAGTAAACAAGAGGATAAAAAGGGAAATTCTCATTCATTTGGAAATTTAAAATAAGGCTCTAAAGTAACTCGTCAATCAAGGAAAAAACTCAAACTGGAAATTAAAACATTTTTAGAACTTAGTGATAATTACAGCAATATACATTAAAACTTGTATGCTGCAGCATAGGTGATACTTGGTGGGAATTTGATAGCTTTAAATACTCGTATTAGAAAAGAAAATTAACGAACTAAGTAGCCTACTAAAGAAGTTAAAATAGAGAATAAACCTAAACATAGCCTTTTTTTTCCCTAAAAATATATTATATCTAGAATACTGACTATATTCTTATTGCTATTTCAAAGATATTTATTATAAAGAAAGCAAGTGAATTAGGTAGTTGAACTATATTAGTTGATTTTCTCTGAGTCCTTTTGTTCTCAACATGCCATAAAGAATTCTCATTTGTATTAATGAGAATTAATACAAATGAGAATTTCATTAATTTGTGTTAATGATAATTTCTACCCGAAGGATGGCTTAGGAATTTAACTTCTAAATGGACTTACATGAAAAGCTTATAATCTTTGGTCGTATTTTAGAGTATGACTTTAACAACTTCTTGCATAGGAGATGTGTTTTTTCAGTTCAGAAGTTTTGCGGCAGGGGTGGGGGTGGGCAATAAACCTTTTCTTCCATCAAATCCTAACACAAAAGTCCAGTATTTATACAGTCGATCAAGTGGAGCTATTTGAGCTGTAATCCTGCGTTCTGCTTGCTTGAACCTGTTTCTCTCTATGGCCCAAGGTACCTCCTGTGAAACTTGGATCCTAGGGCACTAACGTCGAGAACCATTAATATAACATACCTGTGATGCTATATTATAGTTTATATTTCATGTTTTACATATTTTACATGCTCTCGGCTGTATTGAACTTTATTTGTAGCTTCTGAAGCAGTTGGCACATTTGAGATATTTTTTTACTGGGCTAATTGTTATACTAAATCTTTTTATTTCTAAAGGTACATGCCTTGGCTAAGCTTTCTTTACATATTGTTTTTATTTAGATTGGATCGCTGCTTTTCCATTGATGACTCAGATGATATGTCACAGGACTTTGGTCCACAAGCATTCCAGCTCTTATCTGCCGTGACCATCTTAGGCGAAAAATTTGGAATTGGGGTTCCAATTTTATTTCTCCGAGGATCTGTAAGTATGTCTGTGAGTCACCTTCAAAGTTCTTTTACTCCCATTACACTTTTCTTCAGAGGTTTGCTGTTTTACCATTGTAGCTTTGGCTTTAGTTATCAGAACTCAGAGAGTCATATTAAGTTCCATTTAAGCACTGCGTTCATTACCTTTGACAAAACCTGTGTGTGTCATTAAGACAATGCTTCCAGGCTGTCTGTTTCAGTTTATTACATTGCAGTTGGATGAATCTCTGGACTGGTCTTTTATAGGATAATTAAGAAAAGTTTACTTTCATTGTGTCAAGGGGCAGGTAGAACAAATTTGTATCTTTTGGTGCCTTGTGAAGTGGTACATTTTTTGAGAAAAATTTAAATTTCAGTGATTATTTGTAAATGTCTAAGTTCAATAATAAAATTTGGTAGTATATTTTTTCTTTCCTTCTATTTTATTTCTAATCAGAAGTATTTAAAATTCTAAGAAAGTTTTTTTTCTTCACCAATGAATAGTTAATTCTGCTACTTTTTTTTTTTTTTGAGTGATTCGTGTGCCAGCATTATGCTAATAATTGCAGGTACAAATATGAGTAGGTCATGACCCTTACAGCCAAAGAGCTTTTTCTGTAGTCCTTTTGTTTATATGATTTCATTCCTGATTTAGAAGTCTGTAAAGTTAAGTATTATATATTGACGTTAGTTGAATAAACCAAAAATGGGAGATAGAATCCTTTGCAACTACGTATATTTATTAAAAATATACTAAAAGTAGAGATTAAAATTCTCACTTTTTTGTATGTAGAATTTTTTTTTTAAAGTTTTGTTTTCTTTCTTTCTTTATCTATTTTACTTATTTATTTTTGGCTGTGTTGGGTCTTCGTTGCTGTGTGTGGGCTTTTCTCTAGTTGCGGTGAGCGGGGGCTACTCTTCGTTGCGGTGCGCGGGCTTCTCATTGCGGTGGCTTCTCTTGTTGCGGAGCACGGACTCCAGGTGCCCCGGCTTCAGTAGCTGTGGCTCGCGGGCTCTAGATGCAGGCTCAGCAGTTGTGGCTCAGAGGCTTAGTTGCTCCACAGCAACTAATGTGGGATCCTCCCGGACCAGGACTCGAACCCGCATCCCCTGCATTGGCAGGCGGATTCTTAACCACTGCGCCACCAAGGAAGCCCTGTATGTAGAATTTTAAAAATAATTTAGGTCAGCATTCATTTCTTAAATTCTCAAATACTTTGTGTAAATATTTACTTTCTGAGTTTTTGTTTTGTTTCGAAAGGGACTTACTAAGTTAGCCAGTTGTGAAATACTTTTAATGAAATGTTAAAAATATGTTAACTTCAGGTACTGATGTTTTTAGATTATGGAGTTTAAAATTTTGTTCTTAAATCTCAAGCTTGGTTAGAAATTTAACGGTAGAAGTGTTGCCTAAGGAACTTCGTTTAGCTGATATGAGTGCTGCTATATTTTTTTAAAAAAAGAATTTAAGTTGCAAGGGATAGATTTAATGTAATTGAGATCTATGAAAATTTCTTGTCTCTGTCATCTTTAAAACCTGTGCATCCCAGCTGAATGTATAATTTATAAAAATTATCCTTGTTTTAATTTGGTGTAATCCAGCAGTATCCAGTATCAACAAATAAGTGGAAGTGGGCTCCTAGACAAACTTGAACTGGTCACAAGACGGATCAGATTTCACCTATTATTTGAAAACCAAGTCAGACCGCTTATATCAACAGTCTCTTCTGGGAGTCTGCAAATTAAGAAGTTTATTCTTTGTGAAATTTTATATTACCCTTGCTAGATAAAGGTGTAAAACTTTTAAAAAAAGTACCACTTAACAAAAATTTGTAGACATTAACTACAGTGAAAATAAGGCAAGTTTTTTTCCCCCAATTTCAGTGATCTTGGTATCTACTGGGATATCATTTTTTAAATTATAATTGTATTTCCTTTGAGAATTTAGTGAATCGTCTACCTTAACTAATTTAGGAAAAATTAATATCTTTATAGATAATTTTCATTTGTAAGATGATTAAGTATCTTAAACTTGAAACTCTTGGAGTTTATTTAAAGAGATAATATTTGTACATATAAAACAAATATTTCAGCAGCACATGATTCTCCTCTCTTACATAGGATGTTTAAAAATAGTATAAATGATTATTCAGGCCATTCAGGTGTTTGTGAATGGAGTTTAAAATTTTGTTTTTAAAGCATAAGTTTTGCTGGAAATTAAATAGTAGAAGTATTGCCTAAGGAACTTTGTTTTAGGGGTCTAAATAGCTCACCACATAAAAATCTTTAAACGCCTTTGTGAATTAAGTATTAAGATATGCAGTTATCTTAATTTTACAGATTAGAAAACAGATACAGTCATTAATTTGCATAATCAGGAGATTAAGTGAAACCTCTTTCCTGATCATGTTATCAAAGTACTAAACCTTATCATGGCTCCAGAATTAGAGAACACTTTTGATAAAAGATGCTTTGACTATAGGCAGCCATTGGAAAACTATTGTTAGTTTTAATCACCCTTTATAATTTTCAAACTTTCTAACAGGAGAGGGTTATCCGTTTAATTTTTCGGACAAGCTATTTCATCAGGTTGAAATATATTCCTAGAGATAATTATTGTAACTTTATATTTTGGCTTTATTGTTCACATAGAATAACAGTCCCAGAAATGACCTTTTTAAGCCCTGAAGCGGCAGCTGTGAACTTCCTTGGCCTGTAGGAACTGGGAAAGAGGCAAAAGAAAAAAAAAATTAGTTAAAATATAGACAGAAACTATGGACTTATATTGTACTTTAAGAACACAGGAATCTACAACTTCTAGAGTTAAGAGTTTATAACTATTTTTTACTGCTAGTTATTAAACTTTTTTTTTTTTTTGGCCACGCTGCATGGCATGCGGGATCTTAGTTCCCCAACCAGGGATCAAACCCGTGCCCCCTGCAGTGGAAGCGTGGAATCCTGACCACTGGACCGCCAGGGAAGTCCCAAAACATCTATTTTTGTGTGAGCCACTGTACTCTGTTTTGTGGGGAATTCAAAGCGGAATTAGATGAGACATCATCTAGTATGGAAGGTGTTACTTGAGAATAAATAAGTATATTGCAGCATAAAAAGAGATCGAGGACATATGAATAGATATAAAGTATTATTTAAGTTCTAAAGAGAGAGTGCTTGTTAATGGCTGTGAAACTAGAGAAGTCTTTGTTATGGTATCACTGGCGCTTTCTATTCTGTGGATGATAAGAGGAGATTTGGGCATTCAGAGCCGACCAGAGGGAAGAAGGTGGAGAGGAATGTGGCATTCCCAGCAGAAAGAACTACCACAACAAGCAATTGTGATTTTTAAAGAAGTTAATTCAGAGAAGTGGCAAGTTCGTTTGTTTTCTCTATCAGATAATAGTGCGAAGATTTGGCTTTTATTAGAAAGTGATCCTTTGGGACTTGTGCTCTGGCCAGTCGGCTCTCTTTATTGTAACACACATCGATCCGTTCATAGGTTTCCAAACTCCCTGATGCATCCGTTTGGTACCCTAATTTTTCCAACCTGCTTTTTAAAGGAAAAGAATGGGTTGATAATTTCCATTTTTGAGACTTTGTCCCATAGAAGTAGACTCTTAGAGCAAAAGGATTATTTAACTCTACCACCTTATTATACAACGGTTAATACTAAGTCCCAGAAAGTTAAATGACCTGTGTCATGTCAGGTCATTACTTTGTGCCAGAAGCAGGATGAGCGACAGCTTTCCTAACTACCGTTCTAGTGCTATGTCTGTCTTATTATGCTGTTCACATGCAGTTTTAAATTTGTATTTTTTGGTTGAATGATCTAGAGATACTAGAATGAAGATTTATGATTGGTAAGGGATATGTGCATGTATAATTGTGCACTCCTTAAAATCAGTGCCCAAATCCCTATATCCGCTATGGCAGCTTTCTCATCCTTAGCAGTTTTACTTTGTCAGTGGGTTAACCTGGAAAATTAAGTTAACTAGAACATATAAGTAATTAATGGAAGATGCCTCGCTCAGAGTAAGAAATTGTTAGACATTTGTGGTTTTTTTAGACATTTGTTGTTGAAAATCCTTATTCTGTTTTTTCAAAAATATTACTTGGGTAAATTTGGATTTCTCGTTGAAAAGGGAATATGATTTCTTTAAAACAAAATGATCTGTGTTGAAGAGCAGAAACATTTCGTTTTGTGTATGGTGATTGCCATGGAAACATGACAGTGTAAATTTATTCACACAGTACACAGTATTCACAATGATTATTGATCATGAGGGAAAGGGACAGTTACCCCTACTGATTAGAAGAACATCTCATTTCTTCATATCAGCAAATGTGTTCATTCACTTCAGGTTGTTTTCTGCTTACGAAAGGGAAGGCTAGAGGAATAATTTTTAGTGTCCAGATTGCTAATAAGTACTAGTTAGGCAACTTAATATCTTTGGTGTTATTAGTTTGCAAGCAATAGATTCTCCTACTATAAAGGTAAGCCCCCAGCAGGTGTAGAATGCCATTACAAGTGTTCTGGGAAAACTGACTCGATACTGAGTCAGGGCTTTTGCTTTTATGTTAAGGAAGGCAGGCTAAGTTAAAGGATCAGCTGTTAACTCATAAAAATAAAGTTAATATTATTGAGCCAGGCTCTGTCCTGTCCTGGTTACTCAATCTTCACGGCATCCCCAAGAGACAGGAAGTATTATTATACCTGTATAGCAGCTGAGGAAATAGAAGCACAGGTAAGTTAAGTAACTGACTTGACCAAAATCCAAAAGCTAGTAAGTACTGGAGCTGTGACTTGAACCCAGGTGGTCTAGCTGCACTAACTACAATCAGTATATGTGTATATGTGTGTATATTGGTGTCTGTGTGTGTATATATCCCTGGTGTAGTGGTCTGGAGGACTGTGTCCTAGTTGTACCTCTATGACCTTAGGCTACCACTTAACATCTTTGAGCCTCTGATTGTCTGTATCTGAGTAAAAATGACTAGATAGATCAATGAGCTCCAGTGTTGCTTCCAGATCTGAAATTCTATGATGTTTGATTTTAAACATTCTACACAAATCAAACCAAAGTCAGTTAGTGTAGGTAGTAGAGGTTGTTATGGAAAAAGGTGCCACGTTGTACGTGGGTGTTTCTGTTTCTCTGAATCTTGTTCTAGTACAATTTTTGTAAATATAATCACCATGATACTAAAGCTTTATTACTTAGCTATTTTAATACAAAATTCAATTTCAATTTTTATTTTTAGAATGCATGTTACAGACCCTGTTAACTAAACCTGTAAGAAGCCTGTGTTTTAAAAAAGCTCAGTGTATCTAGGCACTGATGTGTTTCTGATGGGAACTTTCCTTATCTAATCTAATTTCAGCCTAGATTTCTTTATATTAGGGATCAGTCTTTTTAGGTTATTTCACTTGTATTCACATTTTTAACATTCCAAAATGATAAACTTGTAACCATAACATTTTCATCACTTGAACAAAACCAATACATTTGTAATATAGTGAGGCTTATAGTGCCTGAGTTATGTCTGCTGGAACTCATTCTGTATATTCTTTTCATTTTGATCCCTGGATTTGAATATGCACTGATTGTTAAACCATCATTAGAGTATAGATGAAATATAAAAATGTTGAGTGACAGGATGTGCCTATTTCTAAAATTTTAGATTGCATTTCATATTGAAAATTTTAGAATACAGGAACTTCTTGACATGCTCAAGGAGTGAATGTTTTTGAAACATGAATATAACCTAAAATACAGTATTTGTTATGAAGCTCATGATCAGTCTAGCGAATTTAAACAGAAAGGTATTTATTACTGGGTGTTAAGTGGCTTAGAGTATTGTTGATAAGATTATACTGCAAAGTAATCTGCCATGGAAGCAGTTGCCTCTTCTGAGGTTAAGAATTTATCTGTCAGTGCCTGACCCCAAACTGCACTGAATAGGGAGCTGTAACAATCGGGAAGGTTCTACTTCTGCTTGATCTGGGAGCTGCCTTCTATAATCTGTATCAACAGAATGAATGTCTCCTGTTACTTAGGAAGCTACAAGCTGTATGCTAGGTTCTTTGCTAACACTTTCTCATAAAAAGCAAACCCCTCCACAGTCATGCATACCTGCAAATATAGCAAAGTAGTGCCCTTTGCCTCACTTCCTGTGTGTAGATGTCATGCAAAAATACCTTTGTTTAGTGGAACTTAAATCACATCCAGAAGCCTAGTTGAAAGAAAGTTTGAGAAATAGTGTTTGTAACTTCCCAGATTCTGTGGTAGAAGTCACAGTGGAGGAAGGGCAGAATGACCCTCGAATTACAATCTGCTATATTCACCGCAAATACATTAGATAGGAGCAGTTCTCCAGAAAGCGCTATGTTCATATAGTACCATACACATTTAAAAGTAGTATTTAGATGTGTAGGATGGATGAAGGAGGTAATCAGGGACTTCCCTGGTGACACAGTGGTTAAGAATCTGCCTGCCAATGGAGGGGACACGGGTTTGAGCCCTGGTCTGGGAAGATCCCACGTGCCACGGAGCAACTAAGCCCGTGCGCCACAACTACCGAGCCTACGCTCTAGAGACCATGAGCCACAACTACTGAGCCCGCGTGCCACAGCTACTGAAGCCCGTGCGCCTAGAGCCCGTGCTCCACAACAAGAGAAGCCACCTAGAGCCTGTGCTCGGCAACAAGAGAAGCTACCGCAATGAGAAGCCTGCGCACCGCAACGAAGAGCAGCCCCAGCTCACCGCAACTAGTGAAAGCCTGTGCGCAGCAACGAAGACCCAACGCAGCCAAAAATAAATAAATAAATAATTTTTTTAAAAAGGGGTAATCAGAGGGCAAAGTGAATAGAAAAAGTTCTCTGTGGAGAGTGAAGGTGGGGAGAGTCATTTCCATTAGAGGACAAGAGAATTGCATATGATGGGCTAGCTTCCCCAACATTTCTAGACCTTGATGGCTATGAAGAGTCTCCGATCGGAATCCTCTGGTCACTTAGGGAAAAATATCTCAAA
Organism: Balaenoptera acutorostrata; assembly: GCF_949987535.1. Lineage (NCBI taxonomy): Eukaryota > Metazoa > Chordata > Mammalia > Artiodactyla > Balaenopteridae > Balaenoptera > Balaenoptera acutorostrata. The sequence continues at coordinate 15,022,954 of NC_080084.1, read as the reverse complement.
AGCATCAACTGTCTAGCATGCACCTGCTTTTTCTGATATATCTCAGTGAAGCAGCTAAATCAGAAATGATCAAGTAAACTTTGCTGAAACATCACGGACCGAAAGCACAGTAATGACAACAACGCAGTGGAAACCTGAGTCTTGGCACTGCACTCACTGATTACCAGCTATGGGTCACACTGCCTTTAACACCCATGCTTCAAGTCTTGAGCTGTAGATTTATGATCACGGTTTTCAAACAATAATGTGAGTATGTTAATAAAAGGTCTAAATAGCAAAGGTTAAATATTCCAAATATATCCAAACCTATGCATTGGGAAATGCATGTGATTTATATATGAAATTTCCTGCCGTTATTTAAAACAGAAAAGGAACACTATTTTGAGTGTATTTATTTGTGACTTAAGTAATCAGAGCAAGCAGGAGGGGTATAAAAATGTCGTAGGTTTTTAAAGCAGAAATTTAGTGTTAAAGCCAAAGAATCAGTAGACGGTTTCGTGTTTTACATCTCCTGTTTAATTAAATAAACATTTTAAGAAATTGATTTTATTCCTAATTTCAGAATTCCCAGCGTCTTGAAGATAAATATCGCAGTCACAATTTCTTTGGCACTGGCAAGGATCACACAGAGAATTGGTGGAGGGTTTTTTCCCATCAGCTCATAACTGAGGGATTCTTGGTAGAAGTTCCTGGGCAAAGCAAATTTGTAAAGATTTGCACCCTTACAGAAAAGGTAAACAATGTAGAAGTCTGCCTGTTTGGTTTAATTTTCTCACTGTGCATTAAAAGATTCTTCTTGTGTTCAATAGGGTAGAAATTGGCTTGCTAAAGCCAAAACAGAATCTCCTCAGAGCCTTATCCTTCAAGCTAATGAAGAACTGTGTCCAAAGGAGTTTTTTCTACCAAGGTTCATTTTTCACTTTTTTTTTTTAACTTCTGGGTTTTCTGTTGTTTAAATGATTCATTTTATACCAATTTACAGGTACCACACAAAGTAAATTGAGTAAAGATAATCATTTTTGCATACCTCTTTTAGTCAGTTTGGGGGTGGGAGTCAGTAGGGAGAATGATAAATCATAGAACACTGTCTTGGTGAATAGGAAGTGGATGACTGTAGTACTTAGAAAGCTGCTCTCCTGTTGATTAAAGAATTGTATAGCACAGGGAACTATATTCAGTATCTTGTAATAAACTATACTGGAAAAGAATCAGGAAAAAAAAGAATATAGATATATACATACATATATGTATAACCAAGTAACTTTGCTGTACACCTGAAACTAACACAATATTGTAAATCGACTATGCTTCAATTAAAATAAATAAATAAATAAAATAAAGAAGCAGCATTGAGTTCAATGTTGAAGACTCTATATTCCATATTTCCTTCTTATGTATAGAGGACGGGAAAGGAATACACGTGTTGCCTACTTTTTAGTACCGTTACATGTTATCGATCATTTTTCAATTTTTTTTTAATTGAAATATAATTGACATTTAACATTGTGTAAGTTTGAAGTGTACAAGTATTGGTTTGATACATTTATATATTGCATTGTGATTATGGCAGTAGCATTAGATAACACTTTTATCACATCACTTGAATAGCACTTCTTTTTTTTTTTTAATTTTTATTTATTTATTTATTTTATTTATGGCTGTGTTGGTTTTTCGTTTCTGTGCGAGGGCGTTCTCTAGTTGTGGCAAGCGGGGGCCACTCTTCATTGCGGTGCGCGGGCCTCTCACTGTCGCGGCCTCTCCCGTTGCGGAGCACAGGCTCCAGACGCGCGGGCTCAGCAATTGTGGCTCATGGGCCCAGCCGCTCTGTGGCATGTGGGATCTTCCCAGACCAGGGCTCGAACCCGTGTCCCCTGCATTGGCAGGCAGACTCTCAACCACTGCGCCACCAGGGAAGCCTGCACTTCTTTTTTGTGTAGAGAACAATTGAGATCTAGTCTCTGAGCAACTTTGAAGTTTATAATACAGTATTATTGACTATAACCATTATGTTGTGCTTTAGATTATCAGTTTTACTTTTAAACTTAAAAAACTTTAAAGAGTTTTAAATCTAGACTTTGAAGAGCTTAAGCTCTTTGGAGGGGAAAAATCAATTTAAAAAAGCATCAGTTCTAAAAGAGTAATATAACCTTATCTGCCTTTCTAAGAGTGGAGGTGTGATGATTCATGTATTAGATAATTACATTTTAACATTTGAGATAATTTTATTATTTTTCAGGTCTAAAGCTGTATCTTCTGGCACTGAGCAACATTCCTCTAATCAAGTACCAATTAAATTAACTTCAGAGGTTTGTTTTTATTAAAGAGATGGTTCTTATTATTTCATTCTTTATTGATGCAACTCCTGTTTAAAATTTTTCTGTTTTATTTCCACTCAAAGAGGAAAATGCCATCTATAACAAGACATAAAATGTGGAAAGAGAAATGATATGAACAGAATAAAATATGCAATATATGATTTCTGGGGTTAATAGAACAGTTAGAAGTATCTGAGAAAGTAATGTTTTTTTTTTTCTTTTAAGCCTATTTTATAACTCATTTGGCTTGGATATTATAACACTTTTTATAATATCTTTTTTTGGATATTAGAATACTTTTAGTTGATGGAAAAATAAGCCTGATTCCTAAATGTTATCATTACAGTTACATAGACACATACACATACACAAAGCTTTTCCTGCTTTGTTTTGGATCTTAGGTAACTATCACAGATTAAATACTTATCCACAGGCCAACTTCCACTAATGAGGATACTAGGGTGATGGGGTGATGGAAAAATGTGCTGAATTAAATTTTCTGGTGAACTTTTTCTGCTTTATTAAAGTATACACAATGTAATTGAATCATTTTTGTGACTTTGGCTCTTGCTATATCTCTAAGAATTCTTTTGATCATATATTCTCTATAGATTTGGGAGGAATGGGATATTACATTGCATTTCTAACTGCCCTAGAAGTTGATAATTCATGAGCTTATTTTCAGATGATTTATTTGATGAGTAGGTTAGTAAAAGGAAAAATTATTGTAATATTTTGTATCTTATTTTCTTCATTTTTAAAAGTTTTTTGAAACTTCTCTCTTTTTTTTTTGAATGGACCTTTATATGTTTAAAAGCAGTCCAGCTTGTATAAGATGTATTCTTACAAAGCATGTGATAAAATTTCTTCTGGGAGTAACATTCCTCAAAAAAGGTACAGAATTCACATTTTTATTTTCTATACTCACTTTATTTGCACTTTTTCTCATTCTTTCCTAGAGAGAAAGGTCTGTCAGATGTTGGGCTATTTCACTGGCAGAAGGAAGTTAAAACATAAGCCTCTGGTATTATAATTATTAAAGCAGACTTATAAAATGATAGTTTTAATGTTAATTTAATAGCTAACACTTCTGGGCATTATTATTTGCCAGACTCTGTGCTAAATGCTAAGCATTTTATAAGTAATATCTCATTTAATTCATATAGTAACCTATGAGTTAGCTACTATTATTTATCCCCATTTTACAGTTGAAGAGACTAAAGGTTAAGAAGTTAACTAACTTATTAGGAGCATCCATCTAATAACAGAGCTGACTTTCAGATCTATATTTGTCAACCTCTAGCATCTAAACACTATTATTATATTATATTATATTTGTATGAAATATATATATTCCCACTACATTTTCAAAAAAAAACGATCTTATGGCAACATAAAATGGTAGATATTGGGGTTGGTAGAGAATAAAGGTAATGCACCTATTGTGCTTTCAAGCTTAATGACTTTCTGACTTAATAAAAGTGTAGAGAATGTACAGAATTACAGAAGGTCTGAAAATGGAGAATTTAAAAAACTTGCTAGGACATATGCACAGATTAAGTGGACTACACTTACATACATAGCAGGTGAAAGAAAATGGTTTGTTCTTTAATGGTTTGCTAACTTAGATAGGTAATACTACTTTGGATCTGATAGAGACATTTACCATAATACCAGTCTTCCACCCCAAATAATTTCTTTTTGTTTGGATATATATACTGTGTTTCATGTAAACAAAAGGTTTAAGGAGTGTACAAAACAATATACCTGTTCAATATGCTGAAGCATTTCTTCACTTAAACATTCCCTGTGGCATCTTCTTTGTGCCATGTACTATTCTAGGCACTGGGATTCAGCGGAGGATAACAGAGACATAGTCACTGGCCCTCCCAGAGTTTATATTCTAGTGGGATATACACGTAAGGGAACAGAAAATTACAATCCAGGGTTGTAACACTTTGGAAACACTTTGGAAGTGACACTTGAGGCTTAAGTAGCAGTTGGGTGAAGTGAAGGGATGTTTTCTAAGCAGAGGAATGGTCCACGTACTAAAACCTGAAAGCAAGAAGAGGGTATGACATGATTGAGGGATTCAGCAGTTTGCTAGCAATTCCCTGATAGAGGGAAGCAAGGGAGTGGGAAAATTTAAGACTGGAGAGTTGAACAGTGTCTCCAATATCCAGTTCCTTTCAAGCACTCGATTTGATCATAAAAGCAGTTGGGCGCTAAGGAAAGGTTTTAGGCAGAACAGGTGACATGATGAAATTTATGATTGAGAACAGGGGTTGACAAACATGAAGGATCAGATAGGAAATAATTTAGGCTTTGAGGGCCATGTGGTCTCTGTCTCAACTGCACAGCTTTGCCGTTGTGGCCTCAAACCAGCCATGGATGATATGTAAATGAATGAGTGTGGCTGTGTTCCAATAAAACTTTATTTAGGGACACTGAAATTTGATTTTCATATAATTTTCACATGTCACAAAATGTTTTCCTCTTGATTTTTTTAACTATTAAAAAATGTAGAAGAAGCCATTCTTAACTACAAGCCTTACCAGAACAGACAGATTTGGCCTGTGCACCCCTAGCATGCCGACCCGTGGTAGATGGCTCTGGCTGTGGAGGGAATGGACTGCAGGAGGATCATAGTTGTAGAGACACAAATAGGGAGGCTATTGCTGTGTTGTTTGCAAGAGGCTATGGTAGATTAGTCAAGGGAAGTGGCAGTGGGTGGGGAGAGAAAGAGATTTGTAAGATATTTAGGAGATGGAATTGTTAGGATTCAGTGATTGAAAAGATAGGCAGGTTAAGGAAGATGGAAGACTTGACTGTGATGCTTGGGTTTTTGTCTTTGATGGTGGGTGAGTGCTGCCATTTCCTTCACTGGGCTATGTAAGAGGAATACAGGTTTGAAGGGCTGAATGTTTAGGGGATGAGGTTAAATTAGGAGTTTAGTGATAGACATACTAAGTTTGAGATACCTGTAGAGTGGTCCAGAAGTTAATTTTAATATACGGGCTTAGTGTACAGAAGTGAAAAAGATGCTTACATATCAATAACTATTATTTTAAATTTCATTTGAATTTTCATTAAAATAATACATGTGAATGTTTTTAAAAGTCAGTTGAGACTTAAAGGCATATAACAAAGCACACCAGTTCACACCCTTCTCAAACCCATTTTGTTCTGTTCTATAGAAGCAATCACCCTCAGATCTTCTGACCAGTTGCTATGGTATTGGCCTCCATACTTCTTTTTTTAAAAACACCTTTTTGGGACTTCCCTGGCAGTCCAGTGGTTAAGACTCTGCACTTCCAATGCAGCAGGCGTGGGTTCGATCCCTGGTCGGGGGAGAACTAAGATCCCACCTGCTGCGTGGTGCGGCCAAAAAGACAAACACCTTTTCAGCATATATTTTATTAATATTTATTGTACATTTCCCTGACTAGTTCTTTGAACTGGAGTTTTCTTTCCTCATGTTCAAATCTCTTTATTCTAGTTATAAAATCTGATAATTGTAAAAATGAAGTCTTACTTTACACTGTAAATTTTTAATTCTTGAAACAGGGAAATTTATAAACATTTCTTATACATCAAACATGTTCTTCTCTTTCCCCCCCAAAAGCAGAAATTTATTTAAATTTGACACCTTTTACATAGGCTATTCTATACAATTTCATTTTTATAACTTTTCCTCTTTATAATTAATTTATCTGTGAAATTGCCCTTTGTAGAACCTGGTTTTCTATCTAGTTTGCTGCCTTGCACCTTTCATACCATGTTAATTGCTAATTGGGTGTTTTAAATTCTTCTTTCGAGGAGTCAAAGGCAAAATTACTCCTTTTGGCTTATTTTTTTAGTTTGATTTTGAAGAAAAATGTGAATAATTTGATTAATTCCATGCTAATGTTCCTCAACAGCCAAAAAATAGTGCTATCACAAGAAGAGTTATAGATTGTATCATTCTTGGTTAGAAAAAATTTTACTTTGGTATAGATAAGGAGTAATTTCTTTCAAAGTATTTGATGGATGAGGAGGAGGCAAATGCTGTGCTTAATTGCACCAATTTTGTGATTGACTCAAATCACAGTTTACACTTTACCTATATAATGAATGTATTTGATACAAAATGTTTAAAATCTAGGCTGTCATTTAAGTAACAGTTGCCTTACTGGTATTGTGACAAATAAATGTTAATATTGATTGGGAAAGGTATTCTCATCTTGGGGGCAAAATAAAAAGTGAACTTGGAGAAAGAAAGGCTTTTTATCATTTCTTTTCTTTTAAATGTTTTAGCACCATGGTGCCACCACCAGGAAAATCCTGCAAGTCCTCAGAACCTGTTATTTCAGCTGAAGAGCAGGAGACTCAGGTGTGGCTTTTGTAAAAAGGCAGTTAGTTTTTGAGAAGGTAGTTACGAGTCTACGCATGCTTAAAATTCTCTTGCCAGTATTTTAAAAATTGTTCTATAGCTAAGAGTCTAAGATACAGTTCATTTTTCATCCTAAGGGGGAAATGTAATATCTGAAGCTCTTAACAATAAAGGGCTGGATTTTTCTAAGTACATTTAAACAAATGTTGTTTCTTTGCTTTTCGTTCAGACTACATTATACGGCAAATTGGTGGAAGCTAGGCAGAAACATGCCAATAAAATGAATGTTCCTCCAGCTATTCTGGCAACAAATAAGATACTGGTGGATATGGCCAAAATGAGGTAAACTATTTGCATATTTCTAACTTATTTTCTTCTAACATAATAGATTTGTAAAATACATCATTTAGCGATAATATGACTATGGCTCCAGCAGTCACATCCAAGAGGTGGTTCCCAAATCTCCCGTGTTGCTGCCAATGATCTGTTTCTTCACTGAGCTTTGGTCCCACATGAAACCAACTGTTTTCAGCAATCAAATCCAGTGTATATAAAATCTAACTCACTACCCACCAACCCTCCTTACATGCATTTCATGCAAATGCCAAAACTCTTCCTTCTGAATTCCTTATTTTTGTTAGTCATACTATCATGTTCCTAGTCACGCCTGTTTAATACCTCTGATATTACTTTTACTCTTCTAACATATATCCCCATCTTTCTCTTATTATATAGTTTTTAGACTTTTTCATTTCAGTGTTCCTTCTGTGTCTGTCTATGCTTTTCTTCCTTTTTTTAGTGACACCATGGTAGTTCAGACCATTACCCTTGGACTGTTGCAAAAGCCTCTAACTAGTTACTCTTTCTTCAGCCTCTCTCTCTCTGTTTCATCTGATATATGAATACCAAATTAATCTTTATCCTGTTGTACTTCCGCTTAAGTAGTTTCCCACCGTCTTAACTTATTTAGCTCACAATTCAAGGCCTTCCATTTATGAACTTAAACCTTCTTTTCCATCTGAGTCACAGAATTTTAATGCTTAATCTTGCCTAGATTGTTTACCATTTGTTTAAGTCTCCTTTTCAACTTCCATATACTTATTTACAATGTTGCTTCTGACTTGTAGTTTCCTTGATTTCCCAAAACTCCTATTAGGAAATCCTTTAAGATCTGGCTTTATTGTTATTTGCTCGATGAAGCCTTCCATGTTCTTAGCAGCAAAGTGATTCCTCTGTGGAATCATAAAGGACTTTTAAATGTAAATTTAAAAGATGATTCTATGGCACTTATTACATAATGCTTTATTTATTTTTTTGTTATTATTGGTATTCATGTATATGTGTCTTCTAGATTTTAAACTCTGTGATGAAGATGTTATATTCCTCATCTTTTTGTGTTTTCCAAAGCACCTAGCCCAACGCCTAATAATCACTAGGTGGTCAATAAATATTTAGAAGAAATTATTTCCAAAGAATTGTTGCTTGGTAATTGTACTCATCTTGTATACTTCCTTTTCAAAAATTGTTTCTGTTGCTAAATTTCATTCAAGAGATGTTACTTTAGAGAAGAATTTTCTAATAATGTTACATAGTGCATATATCTTATAATAATTATTTCATTAAAATAAATATTCAAAGACCACATTTTAATATTCAGTGAAGATATTTAAAGGAAAAGGAGTAATCATTAAATTGGCAGATTTTTAGAAAGAAGACATCAGACATTCTCTTCATATTGGACACAATAAGAAATATTAAAAGCCTGAAGTAGTTAGTTAGCAAGTTTATTGTTACAGGTAAAAACTTTGTAAATAATGAATGAGATTTTCTTCTGAGTTTCTTAGCCTCTTAGTTGTCCTCTAAGAATCATAAAACAAAATTACTTGTTTTATACATTGTTTTTGGTTGCTGGAAAAAAATCCATGTTTATTGAGTGTCAGCATTGAAGCTAAATATCTATCAGCTGTGTTGCTGGAGTGGTAACGTTTCAGTGGTTTCTTGACTTTTTAATTTTTTTAAACGACAGACCTACTACAGTTGAAAATGTGAAAAGGATTGATGGTGTTTCTGAAGGCAAAGCTACGATGTTGGCCCCTGTGTTGGAAGTCATCAAACATTTCTGTCAAATAAATAGTCTTCAGGTAAAACACTATGGTTTGCAGGACCTCTGAGAGAATAAACTTTTTTTGACGATTACAAAACACCCTTCAAAAGCAGCATTTTTCATTTCTATGCTGGACACTTAGAAAATGAATCAGATAGTTTCTATAGTAAATCAGTTATAAAAACATGTTAGTTACCTATTTTTTTTAATTGAAGTATAGTTGACTTACAATATTATATTAGTTTCAGATGTACAACATAGTGATTCAGTATTTTTATATATTATACTCTATTTTAAGTTATTATAAAATATTGGCTGTATGCCCTGTGCTGTACATTACATCCTTGTAACTTATTTGTTTTATACCCAGTAGTTTGTACCTCTTAACTCCCTTCCCCTATCTTGCCCCTTCCTCCACCTCTCTCCCCACTGATAATCACTAGTTACCTCATTTTTAAGATGATTCTGAAGTAATAGTTGTCAAACCTGCTTATGTCTGTTTATTTTGTTGAGAGGTTTTGTTTTTAAATCTGAATAAGTACTGTATTTTAGACAAAGAAATTATTTTACTTTCAAATGTAGATAGAAATTAAAGCTTCATTCATTCATTTACTATTCACTTCCAGGGGATTAGGGGACTAATTTAGAGGCAGAGTGGTCCACATTATAGTTCATTTTTAGTCCCTCTTATTGGCTTAAAGGGAAGACTAGGAATTTCTAGTTTTACAACCATGTTTGTAATTACAAATATTTTATTCAAAACTTATTCCCTCTAGCCATATTTTACCTTTTAAAATCAATATGTAAAAATTAAAAAAAACTTTTTGAGCTCCTCATAAAAAGGGAATTTGGGGCTGTTCCTTAGAGGTTTTATTTGTGTTATTTTTTTCCCTAATAGCTAATGATCATGTTGATATTCTATCAATCATTATATTGATATTATTTTTGATCATTTGTGCTACATTTAAAATTTTGTAGACAGACCTCTTTTCAAGTACAAAACCACAAGAAGAACAGAAGAAAAGTCTGGTGGTGAAAAATAAAGCAAGCTCACTTTCACAGTCTGCAGCCATCACATATTCTTTATTCCAAGAAAAGAAAATGTGTTTGGTAAGTGTTACTTTCAAGTTAGAGGGAATTTTTAAATTTATCTAAATGTGTTTTATCAGCTTTTCAATATCAAAGTTGAGACTTGGGATAAATTTCTTCTAATTCTACAATATTTTATGTTATTTCATTTTATAATTAATTTTAGAACAGAATGTCATTTGCTTTTTCTGCTAAGCCCTTTTCTGTTAATTAAGTAAAAACAGCAAGTATAGTTTGACCATGATTATCTTATAGAGGTTGTATCAGAGGTACTGATAAACACATTTATAGCTTAGGGATATTGGAGCAGCCATATTCTAAGACTCCATTTTTTTAATGGGATTAATAGTTAAAAAACTATTACTGTATGTACTGATAAGAGATAATCTCCAAGATACATTGTTTTTTTTTTTTTTTTTTTTTTTTAATTTATTTATTGATTGATTTTTGGCTGCGTTGGGTCTTCATTGCTGTGCACGGGCTTTCTCTAGTTGCGGTGAGCAGGGGCTACTCTTCGTTGCGGTGCGTGGGCTTCTTATTGCTGTGGCTTCTCTTGCTGCAGAGCACGGGCTCTAGGCACGCGAGCTTCAGTAGTTGCAGCAGGCGGGCTCAGTAGTTGTGGCTTGCGGGCTCTAGAGCTCAGGCTCAGTAGTTGTAATGCACAGGCTTAGTTGCTCCAGGGCATGTGGGATCTTCCCGGACCAGGGATCGAATCCTGCATTGGCAGGGGATTCTTAACCACTGCACCACCAGGGAAGTCCCCAGATTCACATTTTTATAATCTTAAACATCATGTAAAGATAATGTCAGCTCATTTGATAAGTAAAACAAAATGAGAAGTGTAGGAAATTCAGATTAACTAGTTTCTTCACGAAAAACAAATCCAGATCTTATGAAAAATAGAATGTATACTTGTATTATATTTAATATAAGATGGAGAAAACAGAGATAGCTATTATTTGTCTTTTGTAAACCAAAATTATTAAACCAATTTAAGTAATTAATTAAATTTTTAAATAAATTTATTTTATTTATTTATTTTTGGCTGCGTTGGTCTTCGTTGCTGTGCACAGGCTTTCTCTAGTTGTGGTGAGCAGGGTCTACTCTTCGTTGCGATACATTGTTAAGTAAAAAAAGGAAGATGCATAGCACTGTGGAAAACATACATAAATATGTATGTATATATATTTGCATGCTTATATATTCACATATCCTTGGGTATGTATACAAAAGTGCATAGAATATCTCTGAAGGATGTTGAAGAAGCTAGAAATAAGTTAAAAAAAAAATAACAAACTTGCTTTTCACTCTATCTTCTCTAGTGTAATGTTCTATTTTTTTTTAACCATGTCTGCTTGATGCTCTTTAAAAAAAATCTGATTACTGTGAAAAATGGCCATACTTAATGTTTCTTCATTGTTTTGGCATAAGTCCTTAAGGCTGTTGAGATTTTTTAAATATACAAAATGAAGAGGATATCTTAGTGGAATAAGGACAGAATGAGGCTTCCAGCTAAGTTTCACTAATTTGCATTCCTGTCCTCTCTGATGTTAAATTGGTTTAGATTAGGCTGTATGGTCCAGGGCCTGCTTTTCCTGTTCTCTGTGTCTCCATCCACTAGGCTATGTTACACACTTTCTATTCTGGTTAATATCCAATATAAATAAGAATAAACAGTCCATAGCTTATCTTAGTCACTTAATATATGTTCTAGTTACATAGCCAAAGTCCTTAATTAAAAGTAAAAAAGCCATTACACAAAGAACCAAATAATTCCATTGAACTATTTTTGAAACATATTACATGATAAATAGGAATTTTAAGTTCAGTCTCTTATTTAAACAGTAACTTACATGTACATGTTAAACATGCTTGTATATACACAATTTGACCGAATATGTATGGTCTAACTGTATAAAGAAAATATGGAATAGCCTCCAAATTTTTAAAATAAATTGTATCCTCATACTTAGCCAGGATATGAAGTTTCATGTATTATATTACATATTCATGGATAAAAATGTGAAGAGTGGTATATCTTCATTTGTGTCTTTTGCTATTATTTGGTTGTATATTATTGTGAAATACTGTGGTGTAATTATCTGTACTTCCCAGGAGTCTGAGGGGGTCTTGCCAGTTAACTGCAAAATTAAACATGCCTAAGGACTAATTAATCAGAAGGAATAATACAATTAGTTTTTGGTAATACGATGCCTGGTATCAAATAACCCTGATATCATGCACACATGATACACATCTTCTAGTAGAAAAAGTGTAGACATTTAGTGAAAGTAACATAAAACCTTCCTTTGAAGGATGAAAATATTGCTTTAAATGCTCTATTTTGTGAAAATATCAACATTCATACAAATACAGTCCAAATTCAGACTTTCAAGGTGTGCTAAAAAAGAGTGTCATGAAATAATTTAGAGCTGAGTGACTAAACTTTCTGAATGTTTAAAAGAATGTTTTATCTAACAGACATCTTAAATGGATTTGGAGCTACATTTGTTTAAAAGCTACATAAATATGTAACAGTGTCCTTAATTTAGCACAATTCATGTTAAATTCAATGCTAGGCAAATGATGACAGCCACTTGTAAATTGTTATTATTATTTTATGAATAGAGCCAATTTAAAGCACTTTTTAAACTCTTCTTGAGAACCTTTTCTAGAGTACATTTGGAGCCTTATGTTATTGCTAAGCATTTTACGATTCGTCTTCCTGGAAATTCATGTAACTGAAGTACCGTGTGTTATTTCAAGTATATACAGTATTGGGTTACAGTTTACTGTATTTTTAAAAGGTTGTGGCAGCTATTAGACTTACGTAGAATGACTACTCTCTGTCACTAATAGGTTTTTAAGGTGAATAATTACAGAGGGATGAGGATTGATTTCTTAGCTAAACCTGGGTGATTTTGCTTTATTCAATATAATAAGTATAAAAAGTAGCACCTGTGGAGTTCTAGCATGTGAGTCATTTTAAAGAATTAGTTAAAATGAGAAATTTAAATGAAGGTTTAGTCCACTGTTTATTCTCAGTGAACATTTACTACCTGAAGGTTTTGGACCTTGTATTTCTATACAGTACAGTGGAAACTTCAAGAAAACTCACTGGTTGTTTTGCTGCTATTTCTCTAGAAGAGTGTAGCTGAGAACAGGATTCTGCCTCTCTCAGCAGCTGGCATGCACTTGTCCCAAGCGGTGCAAGCTGGCTACCCACTCGATATGGAGCGAGCAGGTCTGACTCCAGAGATTCAGAAGATTATTGCTGATGTTATCCGAAACCCTCCCATCAACTCAGGTGATAACCATGACCCTCGTCTGCAGCCTTAATGACTTGAGTCATTGAACCCAGATGAAGTAAACAAGCAATCCACTAATATTTTTCACTCTGATCGCATTAACCCTGTATGCTACTATGAAAACTTTACTTTTGTAATGCTTTTTATTGTTTTAGAAAAACAATCTTTCTTCCCATTATCACTCAGAGAAAAGTCTGAGTCTGAGAAATTCTTGCTTTTTTTTTCAGTTTCAGATTACAACTTCCACCCCCATCCCCCAAACAGTGCTCTTTCATCCTTTTCTAATTTGTACTTCCTCACTTGAAAAAAACACACATTCATTCCCCATAGCTCACTGACTCTTAGCTTTTCTCTAAATCTTTCTGATTCCCTGTCACTGGTTTTACCTAAGTAGCCTTTCTCATCAATGCAGGCAATAGTGTCAGGCACTGTGGTGTTGAAGGGATGGACTGAGTTCTCTTGGGACCCTTGTAGAAGGGTTTCCTCCTGTCACTTTGCTACAGAACCTCAACTGTGCTCATGGAGATCGAGCCCCTTTGTTTACCTTGCAGAAAATTTAAAAATATGCCTATTTTAAAATTATGATCCCTTTTTTACAGAAGTAAAGATGAGGTGGATTTGAAGGATTTTCACACCCTAAATGTACAGATGTAAACTAGGTGTGTTATAATTCAATAAATCTGATAAATTTTTTTGGACTGTTAGGACAGAGCAGTGGACATACAAAAAGCCTTATCTCCAAAGCTGCAGTGCAAATAGTTAAACTTTTTATTACCTCAAATTCTTTCCCACTCAGGAACAAGTATACAGTTCTTCCCCCAAATTTAGAAATAAGGGAAAACAGATCACAATTAATACTATACTTAACTGATCAGAACAAAGGTATTTAAGTCACCTTCAAAGGCAGCATTAGTTCTAGGCTTGAGCAAGGCTTGACTGAAGGACACCTCCATCTCTCCTTCCATTGCTCAACCTTGGAGGCAAGGAGAGAGACAGAGGCAAGTTTGGGCAGTGGTCCTCTAAGTTAGTTCCAGGAAACCGAAGTTTCTCTTTTTACTATACCATGTTAAAGTTGTACTGCCAACTATTTAAAGGAAAGAAATATGCAATTTCTAATCCTGGTCAATGAGACTTCCGAGTGTTTTCAGGGCCTGTTGATAGCTTATGTCAAGATCTTATTTGAGGGAGATACCTTAACAACTAATTCTGCTTCTGTATCACAGCTTTCTGGCTATGATTTGATTTCCCATGTAGGTCTGTCTATAGGGAAAATATGCTCTAGTCTTGCTAATCTGGGTACTTATCTATATGATAGTTGTGAATTCATAATTGGAAATTAATGAATTGGCATTTTGTGAGCTTGGTTAATGTGGCTCTATTAAGGTTAAAGTAGGTTTGTAAATCTGAAAACGTGAGGGCCAAATCCTGTACTGGGATAAAATATCCAAGGTCACTTAGCTGTGAGTCATCTTGTGAGGAAGCTAGCCAGCTCTCCTGGTCACTCTCCAGTCTTTCTAACTTCAGCAGCCATTTTACTAGAAATTAAGGAAGAGGAAGGACCACAGTAATTAATTGCAGGGTTAGAATTGGGATTGTATAAAATCTCTCTTTCTCCAATGCAGAATGAAATAGTATTTTAGAGGGAGTCAGAGACTCTGATGCCCTCTTGATTTTAATACCCTAGAATTATTTTTTCCTTTATGTATGTATTATCTCTCAGGATTTAGAGAAAGATATATCTTTTTTATTTATTTATTTATTTTATTTTTGGCTGTGTTGGGTCTTCGTTTCTGTGCGAGGGCTTTCTCTAGTTGTGGCAAGCGGGGGCCACTCTTCATCGCGGTGCGCGGGCCTCTCACTGTCGCGGCCTCTCTTGTTGCGGAGCACAGGCTCCAGACGCGCAGGCTCAGTAGTTGTGGCTCACGGGTCCAGTTGCTCCGCGGTATGTGGGATCTTCCCAGACCAGGCAGGGCTCGAGCCCGTGTCCCCTGCATTGGCAGGCAGATTCTCAACCACTGCGCCACCAGGGAAGCCCCAGAGAAAGATATATCTTTGACGAGCTGTTTGGTACTATGCAGTATTCTCTGAAAGAGTTTGTGCACTTTTTTTCCCTTTTTCCTGTTGTCTTTACTATTATACACTGAGTATAGCAAATAAATTTTCATTCAGTTAAATATTAAATTGAAATTCCAAAGAACAATGGAATTTAAATTATACTTATTAAACACTTACTTCATCTTTCTGTCAATACACTGTATATATAGGTTGTACAAATAATACGAAAAAATATATTATTATAATTTTCTTCCAAAGCCAAAATTGAGAAAGAGAAGTATCATGAGCTCTAAACTTTATTTCTTTTTATTGTATGGTTATAGTCTGTAATATATCATTTATTGATGTGAAATTTTATTTTTGAATTCTTATTTTTCCTTAATAAAATTCTATTTGTTCTCTTACTGGAGGAAGCATTGTTGAGTTATAAATTATAATAAGAAATGAAGATATCCATGCCACACTAATGATTCAGATATGGTATTTCATCTTTTACTTAACTGTAGCCATATCACATAATTTGGTGTTTTAATGAACAAGTTTGTTGGCATTTAAATTTTGCACAATCTTGAATTGAGAATTTTCTATAGTTTATTATGGCATAATCTTAATCTTAAAAATAGAGTATTTGTGAATTGAGAAATTATATCTATTATTTTCATGCTATCTTATTTGCTAAGTAGGTTTTGTCCTTGTAACAATATTTTAAGGAATTCTGTACCTTTTTATTCTTTTAGTTTTTTCCATGTTTACATGACTTTAAGCTTCTTCTTTTATGGAGTTGAGATTCTAACTATGCTTAATAATAAATGAAGCAGAGTATTTAATGAGGTACCTGGCAAGTATTTTTAATAATTTTGTTCTTTCATTCTTTATGTGCATGTAACTAGAAAATTAAGGGTGGCTTCCAAGGGACCTGCCACAAAAGTAGGGGTAATATGATCTCTTTTAAGCACTGAAGGAGTGCTGGCGGTACTCATTATTTCACTCTCCAATAGATATTTTCAGCACTTACTTGTGTGGAAAGTTAGGGCAAATAAGATCTGAAAATAAAATCTATCTTTCCCAGAAAACTTATTTAAATAATAGGCATTTTAAATAGTTGATGTGTTTTGTTATGCTTCGATAGCCATTGAAAGAATCCTTTTTATTAGCATCTTATTTACAAGTATGATTAGCTTCTATTTTAAGGATAAATTATTTTCAAAAAATTAACTTATAATTGATATTTGGAATTTCTTTGGATGGTGGTTTTGATTCTCAGGGCAGCCCTCAAAAGACGGTTTGGAACAAAAGTTAAGCAGAGTTGATAGCCTGCCCTGACTATGGGTCTTGGAGGCAGGGGTGTAGGTGGTGCAGGAGTGAGGGGACATGTTTTACTCTATTTCTGTTCTGTAAGGGGATAGGCATTTGAAAGAGGGACATTTTCTTTGGCCACCTTCCTCCTTCCTTTCTACAAAACATGTCACTATTTCCAGCTCATAGGTTTTCTGCAGTGTTCTGTGTAATTTATTTTTAAATCTTTTTTTTTCATCCTTTACAGATATAAATAAAATTAAACTAATTAGAATGTATGTTCCTGAAAACATTGACACGTACCTTATCTACATGGCAATTGAGATCCTGGAAAAAGATTGCGACAACAGGATGCTATGCCAGTCTTCATGTGATTCCAACAAAAAGAGATGTTTCCCCAACTCTGAAGAGAGCTGTTCAAATTCTAAGAGGAGCAAGGAAGAAGTGGGCACTAATACCAAGGTGTTAATTATATGTAGAATTTTCATATAGTTTCAGATTGTTCAATTTGCATATCTTAATACCAGAATGCTGTATTTTTTGAACTGTTACAAATTCTGATAGAAGGTTACTTTTTAGAAAATCTTGGTGCTGTACTTCCGTTGCTTTTCATAAATCCGATCTGAGAAAAGAGATTTTTTAAACACCAAGAAAAGAGGAATATAGTCCATCTATTTAGCTTATTGAATGGGAATGTCAGCTTAAATTTTACCTCTACCTTATATTGACTATATAGTCTGGAAATTCTCTTTCTTTCATAGATATATTTAATATTGGCTGTAAGCATATGGTAGTTTATGTGGTTAATGAAAATAAAACCAAATTCTATGATATATACCTCCCCAGATATTGGAATTTGTCTATCATTCTGTTACTCCTCAGTCTCTGTTCCTGTTATATTGAATCTCTCAGGTACAAGGATAATTGTTGCTCATGGTCCTGGCCATATCCCAGTGCACTTTTGCATGATCAGAGAAAGACCATGAGTTTAGTATTATTTTTACATGGTATATTTTATTAAAATCAAATGCTTTGAATATTATTGCTCTCTGTGTTATATGAGATAAATAAATAGTAATCAGAGAATAACTATTCTTTGACATTGTGACTCTACTAAATGATTGCAAAGACTTGAAAATTTGACCTTTAATATCTTCCAGGCCTAAAGTTCCATGATAAAAGTTTGTGAAAACTATAATTAACTCAAAAATTACTTTAGTTCCTAGATGATAAATTCAGCATGGTGATAGGTGGTTGCTACTAGTTATATTAGAGAATTAGGGACTTTATTTCAGTTCTAAGTAATCTTTATAGGATTTCCAACAGTTAAACTCCTTTTCTCAATAGCTTAAAAAGTAAGAGGAACTGATCTTTTACAATTCTGTCCTTCAGTTAGATTTGTATATAGTCATGTACTAGATAACCTAATGAAATTTGATTAACTGGAATTCTTTACATTATTTTGGCAATTGAATTAGCTATAAGAAGGGCATTACTAACACACCACTGTAAAGCAATTATACTCCAATAAAGATGTTAAATTTAAAAAAAGGGCATTAAAGGAGATATACGTTGGGCAGGTGGTAGTGAAATTTGGCTGCTATTCCCAGCCTTTTATTTCTGAAATCTATATCAGGTGCCTAAGACCTTATTTTTTTCCCAGCTGTATCTGTCAGTAGGAAAAGGTGTAACTTGTTATTTTTCCTGAATATTGAAGCACATTTATAGTGAAATACTGTTTTAACCACACATTAATATTATTGCTTTCCTCCTATTGAAATAACATCATATTCTGAAAAAAGAGTGGGGGTATTTTGGGGGGGTGGGTATTTAAGTGGGTGGAAATTAAGCCTACCGGATTCAGCCTTTTCTTTTTCCCCATTTAGGGGAACAAGAATATTGGGGCTAGGAAGTAGATTGAGGGGTGAGTGAGCCAGCCAAAGTGTTTTTCTTTTGTCTGCCTTCCAGTATAGAAAGCTACTCTGAACACTGTAGAGTCTGTTGGAGGCCTGGTTTCGGGATCCTTCATATGTTAACATTCATCTTCTCTACTGACCTTGGGTTGTATCCCTTAGTCTATTTCATCTTATGATTATGAGGTTTCTAATAAAAAATAATGTCACAACAGATTCTTCTTATTAGTTGATGCATTGTTAGGTTTACATCTGTTGTGACTGCGGTTAAGATAGAAGCTCAATCATGCCTACGTTTACTGGAGGAAGATTATGTCTTGATAGTGGTAGTTCTGATTCAATATACGAAGGTACACAGTGGAGTCTTTAAATATGTAGTTTTTTTTTTTATTTCTGGAAAGTTTTCTTAAATTGTAGATTTTAAATTTTTGTTTATTTCAGGAAGTTTTTAAAAATTTTACTTTTTAGTATTTTTGTCCCATTGCTTTGTAGTTCTCCTTAATGGACTTCTGCTCTCTATGTGTTGGACCTTCTTTACTGAGCTACAATATCTGTCACTTCTCATGAATTCTTTTTGGCTTTTCATTTCTCTTTAAACTTTTCTTCTTTTTCACCTTCTATTTCTGTTTGGACACAATCTGTTGTATTTATTGCTATGTTCCTTATAGTTTAATATTCACTTCTATAATTTTTTCTTTTATTTCTAATTCTTTCCAGAGCTTTTCCCCTCACTTTTGAATTTTTCTGATTTTAATTTATGATGTTTGTTTTGAATTATTTTCTTAACGTTTTTCAGCTCATTTTAGGTTACAGTTTTCTATATCTTAGCAAGTCGGTGTCAGATTTGACTTTCATAAGTTCCTGTTGCTCCTTTTAGTGTGAAATTAGTTTCCCTGCACTTTCAAAAGACGGCATGCTTCAGGATAGTTTGTCCAAGTTCCCAGAGCTCTCCTGTTGTTTTTGTGTAGCATTCAAAATAGGGAAACTTGGTTTATGACATACCCCGTTCTGCCGCTTGTACCTGGGCTTTCTCTTCCCTTTGCCTCTATTATACCCGTCCTGCTTGATTTTGATATAACCCCAGCAGTTCTCAGTGCCGGGCCTTCACCTGGAAGTTCATAGGTGCCAGCTGCTCTAGTCACTTAAGACACTGCTGTGGACCCCTTTCCGTCGCCTGCTGTTGGGTTGGGCAAAGGCCCTCCCACTTTTCAGATGCTGTTCTCAAATAAACCTTTCCAGTGTATACCTGTGGGCTGTTTGGTTCTCTTGTTCTCAGGCACCTCACTGCCCCTGCTTTCTCGCACACAGATGCTGTACCATGCAGGTCTTAGGGCTGTTGGTGGTTTTTCCTCACATGCTTGTGGTTTCGGTTTCCTGAGGATACCTTTAATACACTTAGTTTCTTTGTAAATGTAGATGGTGAATTTTTGGTTTTGCTCCCTAATTCTATCTGTTTTAATGCTGGGATTCAGAGAGATTAAAAAACTATGCTGCTGCTGCCACCATCTTCCCAGAGCCCTCCCCTCATATGTCACTTTTTTCCATCTTATTTTTCTTGACTGCCTGAGAGAGAGGGTGGGGGGGGGGAGAGAGAGAGAAAGGTCTCATGCCCTGCCACTGAGTTTCATTATAAATTAAAACATACAACATTTTTATACACTATTTTAAGATACTCAGGAAAAATGCTGGGGGGGTAATATTATTATAATCATTATTGTTAAAATTCAGTACCTCAGAATAATATGAATTTTCTTAAGCTTTGCTTTTTTAAGCATAGTGTGTTTTTTTCCTAAGGAAATAGTGCATGTAGTAACTATTTTGTATTCCACAAATATCTTAAAGGTTGATGGAAAACGTTCTTGTGATTTTTCACTGAAAGATGAGAGTCACAGAAATTCACTAAAACTAACTTCCTGGAATCAGCCATTCAGCGATCCCAAAATAGAAGATTTCTTTGTAGATTCTCATTCACAGGTAAAATTGATTTAATGAAATAGTTTTCATGACAAATATATTATGCTTGATAACTAATATACCTAGATTTATCTTAGTTTTTAGATGAAGTTAAATGCAAATATAATGTATGTATTTGCTTACATATATATGGGTACATATAATCAGCAAATGAGTTAATGTTTTATATTCTCAACTTAATGATAGTGGCTTATTAATAGAACTTGGAGTACCAAAAAGACGTAAATACTTACTTAAATTTTATTATGATTGCTGGGAATTTTAGCCTTCTACTAATGAAGGAAATAGTCACTGAAAAGCGTTGTTTCTGTTATTAGACCTCATAATTAAAGTCCTCCAGATACTTATTGTTGAGACTCAAAAGATACACTCAGTGTAAGCAAGCGTTTTACCCCTTTCTCAATGAAATAAGCTCATTTTTATAATGATAGGATAAATGCTGAAGATCATATTCTATCAATATAAAAATGTTATAGGAGAAAAGACTTGAAATGATATTAGCTACCAATTAATACCAAGAATAAATCAGGATGTGTTTTGATATTTTGTAACTCTCCAAATAATCCAGTGATACAGTATTTTATACTGTTATTCTCTTTTTCTGTGTGAAGAAATCAAGGCTTTAATAACATTCATAAGGTCATACATGTAGTAAGTGACTCAATTCGAACTCAAACCTAGTTCTGTTTTTTTTTTTAAGTTGCTTAGGCTTATTTTTTTATATTTATTTTTAATTGGAGTATAGTTGCTTCACAATGTTGTGTTAGTTTCTGCTGTACAGTGAAGTCAGTCAGCTATATGTATACATATATCCCCTCCCTCTCGGACCTCCCTCCCACCCCTCCTCCCCCATTCCACCCATCTAGGTCATCACAGAGCCTGTCTGGTTTTAAAGTCCCTGCTTATTCCGTAGTATTCGGCTACGGCTACAACAGGACTTCGGGTTTTTTCCTTGGCTCTGTTATTGTTCGGATCTTGTACTCTGTTTTACTTTTTGGCTTCGTTATAATTTTAACTGGTTTCCTTCCTCCAATTGCCCTTAAACTCTAATTGCAAGCAATGATAGTTGTCTGTGGCTGCAAGGGATTTTGATAATAAAATTCTGGGGGGGAAGAGTATTTCTGGGCCAATTTTATCTCAACCCAAATGCCCTTTATCCGTGCCACTTTATATCCCTAATACTTATTATTTCTAAGTCAAACATTATAGTATAATACAGTGTGTATAAATCCAATCTGTTCTCCTGGTCTTCTCTTCCCTGTGAGGAAATAGGTGCCTGGGAGAAAAGTTGCTATCTTGGCTGTTTTTTTTCTTTAGCTTTTGCTAAAGTGTGAATAGCCCTTTCTTCGGCACTGGATTTATTTAAGTTGGAATAGCTAACAGCTTTTACCTTTTAAAAATATAAGGTCACACAGTTTTTTTGTCAAGGATTTTTTACTTTTTTTCCCACCTTTAAATATTTTGAACCCATTGTTAAACACAGAAAACATAATAAAACATAACAAGCAGTTGACGAACAATTCATAGATGTAGTCTTCATTCTTGAAATGGAATAAATTATACTTGTATACCTTAGGCTAACAGACACATTGTAACTTAGATGAGACCACCTTACCTTAAAGCCCTCAAATAGTTCCAATAAATAAATTAACTCTCCCAGATTCCAAAGTATAGTCATGTCAGAATGATTTCTCCATCATATTGGTTTGAGGAGCTAGAGTTCAAGCTGAGATTACACAAATTAATACCATTTTGAGCTTATAGAACTTACCTATTAAAATTTTTAATAGGTATTAAATTACCTATTAAAATTTGTTTAATGTACAGATAATATAGTACACAACCACTGCCTTTGGGTTTAATTTTGTTTTCAGGGACCTTTAACTAGGGTTCTGAAGCTTCATTTTGTGCACAGTTCTCCTAAAATTAGGCAGAATATCGTGCATGTGTACGTTTGTCTTTTTTTCTCATTAGTGGACCTCTAGTTTTAGCAGATTCTCAAAAGAGTCTATGAAACAGAACCCTTTTTTTTTTTTTTTCATTTATTCAGCAAATGTTTTTTCAGTACCTGTTATCTCTCAGCAACTCTGCAAGGTCCTGATGATGCTTGAACCACTCTCCTAGTCTGTCTACCATTGTAGATGTACAAGTCGTATGCTTTTTTAAATGCCTAATATAACTGTGTGTGTGTGTGTACACATGCTTAGGCAGATGCCTTCCTTGGAACGTTAAATTCACCATTTTGGCCAAGCTAAAGCAAATACACCATGGGACATAGATCTGAAATAATATACAGTTCTTTCCTTTCCAAATGAGAGTCTACACTTGAGTGTCTAAAAATAGGTAACAGGATGGCAGGTAATTGCCTAAAAAAATGATATAGTTGATTTTGTCTCTCTCTCATGTGTTTATTTTTGGATCCAGAAATAAATTCTGTAGATCTCATTATTTTGTTTTATTTGGAAAGGGAAGGCTTGTGGGTGTATATTCAATAACCTGTGTTACTTTGCAACTGAGACACATTTTCAGCAGTACAAATATATATATATATATATATTTTTTTTTTTTTTTTTTTTTTTTTCTCTCTCTCTCTTTCTTTCCTATAGACTTCATCTGAAACCTCAAAGAGAAAATTACCTGGGTGGTTTGCCAAAGGAAATGAGACCTTACCTGATGCCAGCAAGAAATCAACGGCCAAAACTAAAAAGAAGGGTCTTTTTAGTTAAACTGGCAACTGCCATAGGAATTATGTGTGTCTTGCTGTATTATAAGAGGGAAGCTGTATTTCATTTCTGAAGAGTGGGGAGTAATATGTTTGTTTAAAAATTATTCTAATCTGAAAGTAAAACTCACCTATTTATTGAACAGCTGGTGTCTTAAAACAGCCTTGTGCAATTCACATAAAGTTGAGTCTTCTGAGAGCCTGAGTGAGTACCTCATAGAACAGAATCTTAGTTTCCTATGAGATAGCTTTAAGAAATCATGTTACTGCCCTGTTTTCTAATCTCTTTACTTACTTCAGCAGTATGTTTAGAATATGTAATGTGTGGTGATTTAATACAGATAACAGATTATCAGTTGTAAGTGATTATGTGTGTGATATGAAATATTCCTATATTACCAAAATTCTGTCTTACAAATGAAGAACGCATAGTTATTTTACAAATTGTTTTTTCTATTGTTAGAAGAAACTCTTATACACATTTTAAAATGATATTAGTGGACCAGACCAGTGAAAATGAAACATTTTGGGTTCTGTGTAAATAGAGGAAAGAATATAACAAAGGAGACCAATTGCACTAGACAACTATGCACTTTGTATGTTATATACGATTTCTATTATTTTTCAAATAATAAAAAGTCCTTAGTACTGAATATTATAAAGATATGTATTTTAAACTTTCATATACTGAATTACCTTGAGCACCTTTAATTTTTGATGATGTCAGAATTTGATTCTAATATCTCTTTATGTAGCACATGTAACTGAAATATACAAAACACATACTGACACTGAATTGGGTAAATCATAGTTGATATAACTTTAAGCAGTTCACCATATGGCATTTAATTGACTTTTTTGTAAATAAAAATAACTGTCATTAATAAAGAAGAAATATATGTTTGCTGTAGAAGAATTAGAAAATCCAGAAAAGTGAAAAAAAATATCACATAAGTTCCACTGGTAGGTAATCAGTTAACCCCTTTCATGTATCCTGCCAAGCCTTTTATTTATTGATTGATTGACTTTGGGCCACACCGTGTGGCATGCAGGATCTTAGTTCCCTGACCAGGGATCAAACCCATGCCCCCTGCAGTGGAAGCACAGAGTCTTAACCACTGGACCATCAGGGAAGTCCCCTGCCAAGCCTTTTTATATTCACTTTTCTTAGTTTGTTACATGAATAATACATGAATGAATATTCTTTGTAAAGTGTTCAAGCTATACTTAAAACATAAAAGTCCCCCATATTCCCGTTTCCCCACATCCCATTACCAGCCCCTTTCCAGAAGGTAACTCCTATTGAATATATGACGTGTCATTCTCTAGTCATTTCTTCTGCATTTATGTGCCTCTGCATGTGTAGCTACACATACATTCTTGGTTTTTTTAATTTTTATTTTTATATTGAAGTATAGTTGATTTAAAGTACTATAATCATTTCAGGTGTACAACATAGTGATTCAATATTTTTGTAGATTATACTCCATTTAAAGTTATTATAACATATTGGCTATATTCATTGTGCTGTACAATATGTTCTTGTAGCTTATTTATTTTATACACAGTAGTTTGTACCTTTTAATTCCCTACCCCTGTATCTCCCCTCCCCATTATCTTCTTCCCTCTGGTAACCACTAGCTTCTTCTGAATATGTGTGAGTCTGTTTCTGTTTTTTATATTCATTCTTTTTCATTGTTGTTTTTTCTACATATAAGTGATAACATACAATGTTTGTCTTTCTCTGTGTGTCTTATTTCACTGAGCATAATACCCTCCAGGTCCATCCATATTGTTGCAAATGGCAGAATTTCATTCTTTTTTATGGCTGAGTAATATTCCACTGTCACTCTGCAGATGACATGATATTTATATATAGAAAATGCCAAAGCCTCCACCAAACAACTGTTGAAACTGATAAATGAATTCAGTAAAGTTGCCGGATACAAGATTAATATATAGAAATCTGTTGCTTTTCTATACACTAATAATGAGCTATCAGAAAGAGAAAGTAAGAAAACAAAAGTTTTAAAGTTCCCGGAATAAAATATCTAGGAATAAACTTAACCAAGGAGGTGAAAGACCTATACTCTGAAACCTAGAAAACATTGATGAAGGAAATTGAAGACGTTACAAAAAAATGGAAAGATATCCTATGTTCCTGGATTAGAATGTTAAAATGTCCATACTACCCAAAGCAATCTACAGATTTAATGCAATCCCTATCAAAATACCCATGACATTTTTCTCAGAACTAGGACAAATAACCCTAAAATTTACATGGAACCACAGAAGATTCTGAATAACCAAAGCAATCCTGAGAAAAAAGAACAAAGCTGGAGGTATCATACTCCCTGACTTCAGACTATACTACAAAGCTACAGTCATCAAAACAGTGCTGTACTAGCACAAAAACAGACACATAGATCAATGAACAGAATAGAGAGCCCAGAAGTAAACCCATGCTCTATGGTCAATTACTCTACAACAAAGGAGGCAAGAATATACAATGAGGAAAATATAGTCTCTTCAGTAAGTGGTGCTGGGAAAACTGGACAGCTACATGTAAAAGAGTGAAATTAAAACATTTTCTCAAAGCATATATAAAAATAAACTCAAAATGGAGTAAAGACCTAATTGTAAGACTAGGATCCATGAAACTCCTAGAAGAAAACATAGAACACTCTTGGACATAAATCTTTTTTTTTTTTTGCACAAATGAGATCATGCTGTATGTAATTTTCTGCAACAAACTTTTTCTACTTAATCTATCATGAAGATCTTTGCATGTCAGTATATATATCGGTCTAGTTGTTTTTTATAGCTATCTACTATGCTATTTGGTGAATATACTATAATTTATATAATCACCTCCTATTGGTGCTTTTGTCATTTTTCCGTATTTCAGATTGTTTCTAGAAGTACAGTTAAAAGAGTTAAGCACAAACATATTCTTTGTTACTTATATTTCACTTGAATATATTATGAACATGTTTTTTCATGTCATTAAATAGACTTCCACAGGATCTTTTTAGGGGCTTTCTATAGTGCAGTGATTCTCCAAGTGTGGTCTGCAGACCGTTAGGAGTCCCTGAGACCCTTCAGGGGATCTGCAGAGGCAAAACTATTTTTATAATACCAAGATGATATAATATTTGCCTTTTGTACTATGTTGAGATTTGCATTGAGGGTGCATAGATGCAGTGAGTAAAACCACTAGCAATTTAGTGCAAATCAAGGCAGTGGCAGCAAGTTATTGATTTTATTAATTCTCATTTCTTAAACACATTCTTTCAATATTCAGTGTGATAAAATGGCAAATACACATAAAGCCTCTGTGCTGTATACCAGAGTATGATGGTTGTCTTCTAGAAAAGCACTTGTTTGATTGTTTGAGTTGTGAATTGAATTAGTTGCTTTTTTTCTGTGGACTATCCTTTTCACTGACAAGAATGACTGATAGAAAATATGACTGGTCGTTGCTCCTAGGCAGAGGCAGAGGCTTCCTCGATCCCCAAGTTCTCCATTTTCCATGAGCTCCTGCTGGGTTTTCTTTTGTCCTCCCCACCTCCCTCCTCGCCTTGCCTGACACCCTACCACCAGAGTGTGTTTTGGAAGCTGTGCCATATATATCTGCCTCATCACCAGGTGCAAATAACTGGTGCAAAATGACCTCAGCACATTACAGAGTGTTTACCGTAAGAATGTACGGACTGAACTTTAACTTCCTGGATGAAGCATCTTTCTTCAGCAGCCTCAGGCCTCAAGTTTGCCTCAGGCTCGTTCTTAAAAACAAGGAATTTCTTTGATTGATTGATTGATTGGCTGGGTTCATTCTTAAAAACAAGGAATTTTACTTACTTACTTTATTTATTTATTTATTTATTGGCTGGGTCGTGACTTGCGGGGTCTTAGTTCCCTAACCAGGCATTGAACCCGGGCCACGGCAGTGTAAGGCCTGCGTCCCAACCATTGGACTGCCAGGGAAATCCCCAAGGAAATTCTTTTAGAGTACTATTCTTATGCTGTCTCCTCCAAAAATATTACTTACTTTTTCTTCTGTGTTATTTGTCATTGGACCATAGGACCATGATAACAGAGTCAGACAAATCCCTGACAGTTATTTAGAATTCAGAAAACTGTGGTCTAGATAGTTAGAAGGCGAAAAGAATAGAAGATTCTTCCTATTCAAAGAGGTAGCTTTAGAATTAACTGAGAGCATGAAAGATCCAGTGGAATGACCTTAAAGTCATTTTAGAGCTAACTAGACATTCATCTATCTTATGGGGAGCAAGGAAATGCAAAACCAACAAAAACACTGTAAGAAAGTTAGCTACAGTCTTGATGGGAGCTGCGAACTGAAGCCATCTCAGCTATCTGAGAAGATGTCCCCATCATTTTGCTTGGGAAGGCAATCCAAAAATCATTGGGATAACGTAGTTAACTTCCTTACTGGGTAAGCATGTTTAAACCTCAGAAAAGATGAGAAATAAGTAGAATACAGAGTAAATTAAACCTTTGGTTGTAATATTTTAGGGTTAAGGAATGATAAGTACATATTTGATATTGTAAGCATTTGTAATGCTTGAGATATTTTAGCTTATTAGAATAACAGATTATTCTTGTGACTCATTTAAAACGTATCATTGAAAAATTAGTAATATATGCTTGTTATTTTTAAGTTGAAATCCTACCAAGTTTGAAACATTATTGGGATATTTAATAAGAGTTTTTAAATATGTTATTGCATAGAAATAATATCATCAACAAATTTCCCTTATAAGAGAAAGAAAAAAAATCTAATATTATACTTACTAGTAATACTAAGGTTAATATTAATATCTATTCATTAAACCCAGAGCTTTCATTGTTTTTCAGAAAAATTAATAAAACTTCAGCCTCATGTCCAGCTTCATTTTCTAACTCAATTTAAAAAGGTTATTGAGGGCTTCCCTGGTGGCGCAGTGGTTGAGAATCTGCCTGCCGATGCAGGGGACACGGGTTTGAGCCCTGGTCTGGGAAGATCCCACATGCCACGGAGCGACTAGGCCCGTGAGCCACAACTGCTGAGCCTGCGCGTCCGGAGCCTGTGCTCCGCAACAAGAGAGGCCGTGATAGTGAGAGGCCCGCGCACCACGATGAAGAGTGGCCCCCGCTCGCCACAACTAGAGAAAGCCCTAGCACAGAAAAACGAAGACCCAACGCAGCCATAAATAAATAAATAAATAAAATTAAAAAAAAAAAAAAAGGTTATTGAGAAGTATGTACTCATTATGTTTCAGTCAATAAATATTTGCATTTATAGTTTGCAAGACAATATGCTGACTTCATAAAAGATGGAACAAATAGGAGAAGACGAAGCAATATGGTTCCCATGCTTCAGAGAAGGGAAGGTTTACTCTGTGAAGAATTAATAGAAGAGCATCTCACAAAAGTACTTTCTTACAGGAAGCAATATTTTTTTTTTTTTTTTAATTTTTGGCTGTGCAGTATGGCATGCAGGATCTTAGTTCCCCAACCAGGGTCGAACCTGTGCCCCCTGCAGTCCACTTAACCACTGGACTGCCAGGGAAGTCCCCTGGAAACACAACATTTTTAAGAAAATATTTATTTCACATACTCAGTAAGATATAAGAAGAAATGTGTGAAAGACATTTTTCTCTGTAAAGGAAAAAAAAAAAAGATCATAGGAAGGGATCATAATGATAGCAGTCATAACTAATAATTTATTTGGCATTTGCTGTGTGTCACAACCTGTGCAGTTGACCTTCAGGATAACATGTAGAGTTGGAGTCATGTACTGGCCTGTTTGTGTACACAGAATATACATGTCAGGAAGGAGATCACAGTTCATGGATATGTAACCAGGTGGGGTTAGAGGTCAAGTGGGACTTTGCCTTTTTTCAAGTGGAACTTTCATTTTTTTTTCCTGACTTTTGACTAAACCTAGAATTGATAACAAAAGATACTAAATGCTCCAAATTCTAAATTCGGAGCCCTTCTAGCTATTCGAATTATAGTGTCTTTTTAGCAAAACTGGTACCATCACTTCTCCCTCGTTCGCACTTTGCAAAAGAACAGTACTGGGTGAGAGGGAGAACTTGCTTTGCAAGGGAACAGAGGGCAACAAACCTTTCATTCTTTCTTTACCGTGAGGAAGGAGGCTTTTCACTTGGGCCTCCCATCCTTATTTCTAGAAGACTGAAGGTGCTGGAACCAGGCCCTAGATTAAGGAGTGTGATGGTGTCTTTCTGGAAGCTCTGACCTGCTGGTCCAGTGGAGTACCTGATGCTTCTGGAGCCTCAAAATACGGTGGGGCTGAGAATACAAGGGCCAGCGGGACAGCCTGCCCTCCACCACATGACACAGCAAGAATGTGTGTTTCCCGAGGCTTGAGTGGACCCCTTGGAAGGAGCTGGGTTTAAAGGCCATCCTTATGATCCCCTCAGAAGAAGGCGACCTGAGGGGTGAGTGCATCCCAGCAGCAAGAACACACTTGGCAGGAGTTTGGAGAGGGGTGAACCCCCTTGAACCCTTGGGGGGACCAACGAATAAACCCCAAAGAGAGCCGACATTTGGATAACCTGCCAACAAACTGAGCAACCTCTAGTCAATTAGTCAGAGAAGGAACCACAACCGAAAGAAAGGGACTAAGCAATCCTGCTGGTCAGTGATACGCTTTTGTTTTTCTTCCCTTTCTCCCCTATTTTAACTCCAAAAGGTAAGTGCATGGAAGAGGGAGGGGGTGTGAAAGAGACAACTGGAACCACCTGTCTAGTCGGAGGTGCATGTGACGAGAACTTGGAAGCAGATAAGCGATTGAAGACTCAAAAACTGAACTGATGCTGTTCTAACGTCCCCAAATGATAGAAAATTCTGAGATTGGGCTGAGATATAAAGGGGGCCACCACCCAAGGGGAAAAGCGATTTGATACTTGGTAGAAGTTAGAAGAAGTAAAAGTTGATGTTTATACCCCAACATGTCCATTCGATATATGTTTGTAGGAGCCTAAAGTTGTAGACTGAAACACTCCTCATTACTCAGTTAGTGGCTGGGTGTCCAGAGGGAGGCGGTCTACCTCCCTACATAGTGTTTGGTGGACACGACTTGCAGAAATCACTGTGGTCCAGCATGTGCCCCTTACTGTGTTTGCTCAGAAATCGGGGGTGTCAGTGCCCCAAAGTGGCTCCTTCTTTAAATGGCAGATTCAGCCTCTCATCCAAGTTGACAGAGATAGAAGTAAATATTCCGCAAATATTTATCGAGTACCTCCTATGTTCCTGGCACCGTTCTAGGTGCTGGGGATATAACAATGACAAAGGAAACAAGTAAAGCGTTGTGTCTTGGATGGTGATACGTGATAGAGCAAAGCAGCTTGGAAGGGGTAGACGGTGTTTCAAACGGTGTCAGGGAAGGCCTTGCTGAGCTTTGGAATTAGCCTGGGTTTGACAACTTGTAACTGCGACCTCGAGCAGATCAATCCTCCCTAAGCCTCATTTATCAACGTTATTTTACAGACGAGGAAGCAGGCTTAGAGTGATTGGAGAAGTAATTAAATGAAGTACAGCCTTTATCATAGTTCTAAGCATGCTGTAGGAATAATAAACATTAGCTGTTCTCATCCTTTGCCTATAGGAAGGCTACAGGGGAAGCCACATTACATATAATCAGAAGCTGCCTAGTGGTTTGGTCAAAGAAAGGGGAGTTAGGTAATTTTAATATTTAAGGGCACTGGATAGATTGTACCAAAGTAAGTATTTTTCATTTAACAAAAGATAAAAAGGGGTGGGTATTCCAGAAACTTTTAAGAAGATAATTGGAATAAAATATTTGGAAGTTGATGAAATACTTTGGTTCATGAATCGGTTATCCAAGGCACGGTCTTAACATTTCTGAATATAAACTTTAAAATTTCCTCAGAGGTTTATTGCAGCTGGTTAAGGGTAGGGATATTTAAGCTGGGGAGTGCAGAGTACCCAGGAGAGGAACAAAGAGAAAAGGGGGCTGCTGGAACCCTAAGCCTTAGAGGAGATGTGGGACTTGGCAAGGCCCCTAAACCCCCTTTGTCTTAGTCCCTAATAGGGTCAGTTCATTATTTTTATAGACTCCTTTGAATTATACAGTTTTAAGCACCAAGAACCCATCCGTTTCGTTCTTTTTGAACCTTTGTCTCATCATTTTCCGCACGGGGAGTAACTAAAGGAATATTGACCTCAGTGGTTCAAGAGCACCACCTAGTGCTCACGTTTGGAAATGTCAGGTGATACGGTACACAGGAAAATCAGATATAATTTGCTTCGGTTTTCTCTTCACGTGGTGCTCGGCTAATGTGTCAAGATTTGGAGGGAAAGGGAGAGTTGTTTACTCTGAGCCAGTTTTTATAAGCCACAGAAAAACTGGGATCTGTTTAGTCACTTACAGAGCAGCCAGAATTTGAATCTAAGTCTGTTCATCAGTTCCTACCTGCAGGGCATGAGATTTACTTACCTGATCTCAAGTGGAAATCTTCCTTTGACCTGTATTGACAAAATTCTGTGGCGCCCCACAGTCTAGAAAGGAGCTTCTTAAACTTTCTTTTCTCATCTACCCCGCCCCCCCCCACCACAGAGAACTCAACCCACAGCCTCCTATACAGAATGAGAGCAATGCTTAGTCATCACTTCATGAATCTCATGATTATGTCGTCTCCACACAGATTCTAGGTCTTGAAGGTAGAACTGCACTCTGGTAGAGAGCATCTCTGAAGCCTAGGGTAGGTATCACTTCCATCTCCTCTCTCCTACCAACACCAAGAACTGCATCACCCAGCCATTCTCTTTCAAGGACTCTAGATTAATTTCAAATGGCAAGGTGATGGTCGTGGTGGTGGAAGGGCTGGAGGACGACTGCGGAAGTGATTCCAACAGTACAGCAAGATCAGCAAAATGGAATTCCAGAGGGATTACTGAGCGGCTGGGCATAATGGGGGTAAACAAAGTCCGAAATTCTTAGTTTTCCCAGGTGACCATCAATTCCCAGAAATGCTCTGGGTTTCCACTGTAACTTTCTAATTAATCAGATGAACTCTGCCCTTCAAAAGTGTTATGACCAGATTGTTATATCCTTACCAATTACTCCTGCTATGTACCTTGGCAGGTCTCCTCCATAATTCATGTGCCAGGATCCCTGCCTGCTGATTGTTCAGTAAGTCTGCTCAGAGTTCTGCCAAGTGAACTGAGGTATTGACGTATAAATAAAATAAGGTGTTGCCTGGCTTTAACGATATTAAAAAGGTAACTAATTTTTCAAGTGTGCTAATTCAATATAACATAATAAAGAAAATTGCCTTGCATTTAGAGATACGTGATTTCAGAAGCTACCAGTTAGCCTGCTTCCAAAATTTCAATTTCCCTAATGGGGAAGAACATATTTAATTCAGATAGCTCTAACCCTGACTTTGGTGATGAAATGCCCTATTCAGAAGTTTTTTGGTTTTTTTTTACTTTTTTTTTTTTAAAAGGAATTCCTTTATTTTTATTATTTATTTATTTATTTATTTATTTATTTATTTATTTATTTATTTATTTTTGGCTGTGTTGGGTCTTCATTTCTGTGCGAGGGCTTTCTCTAGTTGCGGCAAGCGGGGGCCACTCTTCATCGCAGTGTGCCGGCCTCTCATTATCGCGGCCTCTCTTGTTGCGGAGCACAGGCTCCAGATGCGCAGGCTCAGTAGTTGTGGCTCACGGGCCTAGTTGCTCCGTGGCATGTGGGATCTTCCCAGACCAGGGCTTGAACCCGTGTCCCCTGCACTGGCAGGCAGATTCTCAACCACCGCGCCACCAGGGAAGCCCTAGGTTTTTTTTTTTTAATTGGGTATAGTTGTTTTACAATGTTGTGTTAGTTTCCACTGTACAGTGAAGTGAAGAAGAGTTCCCTGTGCTATATAGCAGGTTCTCATTAGTTATCTATTTTATACATATTACTGTATATATGTCAATACCAATCTCCCAATTCATCCCACCCCTCCCGTTTCCCCCTCTTGGTATCCATACGTTTGTTCTCTACATCTGTGGCTCTATTTCTGCCTTGCAAACTGGTTCATCTGTGCCATTTTTCTATATTCCACATATGCATTAATATATTTGTTTTTCTCTTTCTTACTTCACTCTGTATGACAGCCTCTAGGTCCATCGACGTCTCTACAAATGACCCGATTTCATTCCTTTTTATGGCTGAGTAATATTCCATTGTATATATGTACCATATCAGAAGCTACCAGTTTTATGGGCATTAAAAAAAAAAAAATTATTTATGTATTTTTGGCTGCGTTGGGTCTTCGTTGCTGTGCGCAGGCTTTTCTCTAGTTGTGGCGAGCGGGGGCTACTCTTCGTTACGGTGTGTGGGCTTCTCATTGTGGTGGCTTCTCTTGCTGTGGATCACGGGCTCTAGGTGCGCAGGTTTCAGTAGTTGTGGTGTGCAGGCTCAGTAGTTGTGGTTTGTGGGCTCTAGAGCGCAAGCTCAGTAGTTGTGGTGCACGGGCTTAGTTGCTCCATGGCATGTGGGATCTTCCCGGACCAGGAATTGAACCCGTGTCTCCTGCATTGGCAGGCGGATTCTTAACCACTGTGCCACCAGGGAAGTCCTTTATGGGCATTTTTTAAGTCAGGTAAATGATTTGCAATGAGAAACAGAAGTAAAGTCATCTTTATCATTTTTGCTGGGATCCAGTGCTTACTGGGTGTGTGTGTATGTGTGTCTGTGTGTGTCTTCATGCACATGACTATACAAATTCCTATAAATCAAAATCTTGAGACACAGTGAACCAACCATGAATGCCAAACTTGAACCAGTCAGGTTAATTTCTGGAATAATGAATTGAATTGCACCTTCATAACAATTTCTTAAACCCTAAGCCAAACCAACTTTAAACAAACAAACAAACAAAAAAGGTCCTAGTTTGATTTTAAATGTATTTCTTCTTCGTTTTTCATTTTTATTTTCTTTCTCTTCTCCTTTTACCTCCCCCACTTCCCCAATATATAGTGCCAGAAGACAATGGAATAATATCCATAAAATTCTGAAGGAAAGAAATTTTGACAAAAGAATATTATAGCCAATGAAGATGTCCTTCAAATAAAGACTTCTGGCAGGCATTGCCTAACATAAAGCATGCAAGACATGCAATACTCAAGAAAATTTCTTTATCAATGAATCTAGAAAAATAAGAGTTGAATCAAAATAAAGGACATAAGAATAGACACCCTGTGATAAAAATCACTGGTAGGTACATTGAATCCATTTAAATATAGATCTCACACTAAAACCCATAAGAATCATGGTTACAGAATACAAAGTAAATGATATAAATCTGAACAATGTAAAACAATAATATAACTAAGAAAAATCAAGCAGTTGGAAGAAGGGATATGGGAGAACTTGTTCCTTCATAGCAGAGAGTTAGTCAATTATGTCTAGAATTTAAAAATAAAAGAAAAAAAAAAGAGTGACTGAAAGCTAAGTTTTCCTCAATCTTTTTTCTTATCCTTGGAAGGATATTTTAAGGAACAATATCTCTTGAGAAGAAAGAACACTGACTTGATTTCACAATTTTCTGTCCATTAAATTCAAGTGAAATTAAATTCAATACATTTTCAAAAAGTGGTGTGATCCCATTTAAATAAATGTCATTTATTCTATCTTTCCAGTGAAGGATACATATGCACAGACAATTGCCCCCTTTGGGAAAGAGGTGACAGTCTTCTTTTCTAACTCTAATTTGCAAGGGTTTCCATGGAGCCAACTGGACAGCTTTGAAATGTGTTCCCCACAGCTGGGAGACACAGAGGACTGGGGTCTGACAGCTGCACGGGAATTCCAGAGGGTGGGAGAAGGACTCAAAGCTGCTCTGGTGTCAGAGCTGGGAGAGGTGCTTGCTGTGCTGGGAGAAGCCTTCTCCCCTAGAGTTTGAGTAAAGGATGTGTGATTGTTTCCTGTGGATACATGTTGACCAAGCAGGAGAGATGCCTGGTGTGGGGTCTTTTGGGGGCCTGTGGTGTAGGGTTGACTGACAGAGTGAGGAAAACTCAGCACGAGGAGGCTGGTAGTGTACCTCTGGATGCCCAAGGGTTGAAGGCGTTGCCAGGGAGCTTTCTGGGGTCATGGGAAATTCAGGGACCTTCTGATGAGCCCATGGAAAGTACCACCACAATCCATGTGTAATTAACAGCCAGACCCATCTGGAAATACCAGTCAAGCAAGAATCTAGCTTGACTGCCACCCACTTTTGGCCCCGGAGGGGTTATACTGTAGCTTCCCCGTAGGAGAGGAAGTAGTTAGGAGACAGTAAAGGGCAGAAGAAACACACACGCCCTTCCCCACTTCTGACCTGAAGGCAGCAAAATTTGAAGGATGGAGAAAATGTATCACTAAGTCAAGTTTTGGGACTTTCACTGTTAATATGCGATTAGGTATTTTAACTTTTGAATTGAGGCTATTTTTATGACTAAAAGTAACTGAAGGATATTTTGTTATCTGTCAGGAGTTAAGAAAAATCGATAGCTTCAAGATGGCGGAGGAGTAAGATGTGGAGATCACCTTCCTCCCCACAAATACATCAAAAATACATCTACATGTGGAACAGCTCCTACAGAACACCTATTGAATGCTGGCAGAAGACCTCAGACTTCCCAAAAGGCAAGAAACTCCCCACATTCCTGGCCGGGTGGCTGACAGAGTCTTGGTGCTCCAGCCGGGTATCAGGCCTGAGCTTCTGAGGTGGGAGAGCCGAGTTCAAGACATTGGTCCACCAGAGACCTCCCGGCCCAGGTAATATCAAATGGCGAAAGCTCTCTCAGAGATCTCCATCTCAACTCTAAGACCCAGCTCCGCTCAATGACCAGCAAGCTACAGTGCTGGACACCCTATGCCAAACAACTAGCAAGACAGGAACACAACCCCACCCATTAGCAGAGAAGCTGCCTAAAATCATAATAAGTTCACAGATACCCCAAAACACACCACCGGACACAGTCCTGCCCACCAGAAAGACAAGATCCAGCCTCACCCACCAGAAAACAGGCACCAGTCCCCTCCACCAGGAAGCCTATACAACCCACTGAACCAACCTTAGCCACTGGGGGCAGACATTAAAAGCAATGGGAAGTATGAACCTGCAGCCTGCTGAAAGGAGACCCCAAACATAGTAAGTTAGGCAAAATGAGAAGACAGAGAAATACACAGCAGATGAAGGAGCAAGGTAAAAACCAACCAGACCAAACAAATGAAGAGGAAATAGGCAGTCTACCTGAAAAAGAATTCAGAGTAATGATAGTAAAGAGGACCCCAAATCCTGGAAATAGAATGGAGAAAATACAAGAAACGTTTAACAAGAACCTAGAAGAACTAAAGAGCAAACAAACAACGATGAACAACACAATAAATGAAATTAAAAAATTCTCTAGAAGGAATCAATAGCAGAATAACTGAGGCAGAAGAACTGATAAGTGACCTGGAAGATAAAACAGTGGAAATAACTACTGCAGAGCAGAATAAAGAAAAAAGAATGAAAAGAATTGAGGACAGTCTCAGAGACCTCTGGGACAACATTAAACACACCAACATTCGAATTATAGGGGTCCCAGAAGAATAAGAGAAAAAGAAAGGGACTGAGAAAATATTTGAAGAGATTATAGTTGAAAACTTCCCTAATATGGGAAAGGAAATAGTCAATCAAGTCCAGGAAGCACAGAGAGTCCCATACAGGATAAATCCAAGGAGAAACATACCAAGACACATATAAATCAAATTATCAAAAATTAAATACAAAGAAAAAATATTAAAAGCAGCAAGGGAAAAGCAACAAATAACACACAAGGGAATCCCTATAAGGTTAACAGCTGATCTCTCAGCAGAAACTCTGCAAGCCAGAAGGGAGTGGCAGGGCATATTTAAAGTGATGAAAGAGAAGAACCTACAACCAAGCTTACTCTACCCAGCAAGGATCTCATTCAGATTCGACGGAGAAATTAAAACCTTTACAGACAAGCAAAAGCTAAAAGAATTCAGCACCACCAAACCAGCTTTACAACAAATCCTAAAGAAACTTCTCTAGGCAGGAAACACAAGAGAAGGAAAAGACCTACAATAACAAACTCAAGACAATTAAGAAAATGGTAATAGGAACACACATATCGATAACTACCTTAAATGTAAATGGATTAAATGCTCCAACCAAAAGACATAGACTGGCTGAATGGATACAAAAACAAGACCCGTATATATGCTGTCTACAAGAGACCCACTTCAGATCTAAGGACACATACAGACTGAAAGTGAGGGGAT
Source organism: Balaenoptera acutorostrata (assembly GCF_949987535.1). Lineage (NCBI taxonomy): Eukaryota > Metazoa > Chordata > Mammalia > Artiodactyla > Balaenopteridae > Balaenoptera > Balaenoptera acutorostrata. The sequence goes on along the minus strand of NC_080084.1, from coordinate 14,985,486 downwards.
GGAAAAAGATATTCCACACAAATGGAAATCAAAAGAAAGCTGGAGTAGCAATTCTCATATCAGACAAAATAGACTTTAAAATAAAGACTATTACAAAAGACAAAGAAGGACACTACATAATGATCAAGAGATCAATCCAAGAAGAAGATATAACAATTGTAAATATTTATGCACCCAACATAGGAGCACCTCAATACTTAAGGCAAATGCGAACAGCCATAAAAGGGGAAATCGACAGCAACACTATCATAGTAGGGGACTTTAACACCCCACTTTCACCAATGGACAGATCATCCAAAATGAAAATAAATAAGGAAACAAGCTTTAAATGATACATTAAACAAGATGGACTTAATTGATATTTATAGGACATTCCATCCAAAAACAGCAATACACTTTCTTCTCAAGTGTTCATGGAACATTCTCCAGGATAGATCATATCTTGGGTCACAAATCAAACCTTGGTAAATTTAAGAAAATTGAAATCATATCAAGTATCTTTTCTGACCACAACTCTATGAGACTAGACATCAATTACGGGAAAAAAATCTGTAAAAAATACAAACACATGGAGGCTAAAAAATACACTACTAAATAACCAAGAGATCACTGAAGAAATCAAAGAGGAGATCAAAAAATACCGAGAAACAAATGACAATGAAAACACGATGACCCAAAACCTATGGGATGCAGCAAAAGCAGTTCTAAGAGGGAAGTTTATAGCAATACAAACCTACCTCAAGAGACAAGAAACATCTCAAATAAACAACCTAACCTTACACCTAAAGCAATTAGAGAAAGAAGAACAAAAAACCCCCAAAGTTAGCAGAAGGAAAGAAATCATAAAGATCAGATCAGAAATAAATGAAAAAGAAATGAAGGAAACAATAGCTAAGATCAATAAAACTAAAAGCTGTTTTTTTGAGAAGATAAACAAAATTGATAAACCACTAGCCAGACTCATCAAGAAAAAAAGGGAGAAGACTCAAATCAATAGAATTAGAAATGAAAAAGGAGAAGTAACAACTGACACTGCAGAAATACAAAGGATCATGAGAGATTACTACAAGCAACTATATGCCAATAAAATGGACAACCTGGAAGAAATGGACAAATTCTTATAAAAGCACAACCTCCCAAGACTGAACCAGGAAGAAATAGAAAATATAAACAGACCAATCACAAGCACTGAAATTGAAACTGTGATTAAAAATCTTCCAACAAACAAAAGCCCAGGACCAGATGGATTCACAGGCGAATTCTATCAACCATTTAGAGAAGAACTAACACCTAACCTTCTCAAAATCTTCGAGGCCACCATCACCCTGATACCAAAACCAGACAAAGATGTCACAAAGAAAGAAAACTACAGGCCAATATCACTGATGAACATAGATGCAAAAATCCTCAACAAAACACTAGCAAACAGAATCCAACAGCACATTGAAAGGATCATACACCATGATCAAGTGGGGTTTATCCCAGGAATGCAAGGATTCTTCAATATAAGCAAATCAATCAATGTGATAAACCATACTAACAAATTGAAGGAGAAAAACCATGTGATCATCTCAAGAGATGCAGAAAGAGCTTTCAACAAAATTCAACACCCATTTATGATAAAAACTCTCCAGAAAGTAGGCATAGAGGGAACTTACCTCAACGTAATAAAGGCCATATATGACAAACCCACAGCCAACATCGTTCTCAATGGTGAAAAACTGAAACCATTTCCACTAAGATCAGGAACAAGACAAGGTTGCCCACTCTCACCACTATTATTCAACATAGTTTTGGAAGTTTTAGCTACAGCAATCAGAGAAGAAAAAGAAATAAAAGGAATCCAAATCAGAAAAGAAGAAGTAAAACTGTCACTGTTTGCAGATGACATGATACTATACATAGAGCATCCCAAAGATGCTACCAGAAAACTACTAGAGCTAATCAGTGAATTTGGTAAAGTAGCAGGATATAAAATTAATGCACAGAAATCTCTTGGATTCTTATACACTAATGATGAAAAATCTGAAAGAGAAATTAAGGAAACACTCCCATTTACCACTGCAACAAAAAGAATAAAATACCTAGGAATAAACCTACCTAAGGAGACAAAAGACCGGTATGCAGAAAACTATAAGACATTGATGAAAGAAATTAAAGATGATACAAACAGATAGAGAGATATACCATGTTCTTGGATTGGAAGAATCAACATTGTGAAAATGACTATACTACCCAAAGCAATCTACAGATGCAATGCAATCCCTATCAAACTACCAATGGCATTTTTCACAGAAGTAGAACAAAAATTTTCACAATTTGTAAGGAAACACAAAATACCCCGAATAGCCAAAGCAATCTTGAGAAAGAAAAATGGAGCTGAAGGAATCAGCCTCTCTGACTTCAGACTATACTACAAATCTACAGTAATCAAGACAGTATGGTACTGGCACAAAAACAGAAATATAGATCAATGGAACAGGATAGAAAGCCCAGACATAAACCCACACACATATGGTCACCTTATCTTTGATAAAGGAGGCAAGAATATATCATAGAGAAAAGACAGCCTCTTCAATAAGTGATGCTGGGAAAACTGGACAGCTACATGTAAAAGAATGAAATTAGAACACTCCCTAACACCATACACAAAAATAAACTCAAAATGGATTAAAGACCTAAATGTAAGGCCAGACACTCTAAAACTCTTAGAGGAAAACATAGGCAGAACACTCTATGACATAAATCACAGCAAGATCCTTTTTGACCCACCTCCTAGAGAAATGGAAATAAAAACAAAAATAAATGGGACCTAATGAAACTTAAAAGCTTTTGCACAGCAAAGGAAACCATAAAGACGAATAGACAACCCTCAGAATGGGAGAAAATATTTGCAAACGACACAGGATTAATCTCCAAAATATACAAGCCGCTCATGCAGCTCAATATCAAGAAAAACAACCTAATCCAAAAATGGGCAGAAGATCTAAATAGTCATTTCTCCAAAGAAGATACACAGATTGCAATCAAACACATGAAAGGATGCTCAAAATCACTAATCATTAGAGAAATGCAAATCAAAACTACAATGAGGTATCACCTCACACTGGTCAGAATGACCATTGTCAAAAAATCTACAAACAATAAATGCTGGAGAGGGTGTGGAGAAAAGGGAACGCTCCTGCACTGTTGGTGGGAATGTAAATTGATACAGCCACTATGGAGAACAGTATGGAGGTTCCTTAAAAAACTAAAAATAGAACTACCATATGACCCAGCAATCCCACTACTAGGCATACAGCCTGAGAAAACCATAATTCAAAAAGAGTCATGTACCACAGTGTTCACTGCAGCTCTATTTACAATAGCCAGGACATGGAAGCAACCTAAGTGTCCATCGACAAATGAATGGATAAAGAAGATGTGGCACATATATACAATGGAATATTACTCAGCCATAAAAAGAAACGAAATTGAGTTATTTGTAGTGAAGTAGATGGACCTAGAGACTGTCATACAGAGTGAAATAAGTCAGAAAGAGAAAAACAAATACCGTATGCTAACACATGTATATGGAATCTAAAAAAAAAAGGTTCTGAAGAACCTTGGGGCAGGACAGGAATAAAGACGCAGACACAGATGTAGAGAATGGACTTGAGGACACAGGAAGGGGGAAGGGTAAGCTGGGATGAAGTGAGAGAGTGGCATTGACATATATACACTACCAAATGTAGAATAGATAGCTAGTGGGAAGCAGCCGCATAGCACAGGGAGATCAGCTTGGTGCTCTGTGACCACCTAGAGGGGTGGGATAGGGAGGGTGGGAGGGAGATGCAAGAGGGAGGAGATATGGAGATATATGTATATGTATAGCTGATTCACTTTGTTATACAGCAGAAACTAACACACCATTGTAAAGCAATTATACTCCAATAAAGATGTTTAAAAAAAAAAAAAAGAAAAGTCTGTGCACCTGCACCCAACCACGTTTGCCATGGTGCCTGGCACTTTTATGCTGCTCTGTCTTTCTAGAATGCTCTCCGTCAGTTGAAACCCCGCACTCCCTTCAAAGCCCAGTTCCAATGTCACCTCCCCTGTGAAACCTTAAGGGATCTGCTGAAATGAAAACTTCTGCTGACTCCTCTAAACTCTCTGAGCACCTTAGTTATTTTCTTGGCTTAGTACAAAACAGACCTTAGAATTTCACAAAAGCCTACGCTAAGCACAACTGGGGCGATCTGCTAACAATGAAACAAACCAGTTCTCTCTTTTGCATTGATGTCAGTCTCTCTGTGCTCATGGGAAAAGGAGAGCAGTATCACTTCAACACTTGATGGAAAAGCAAATTAAATTCTTAGCCCTGAGGCCGATGAAATCGTGAACCGTCACCTTCACCAGCCCAGCAAGGGTCCGCGCTTTACAAGACTGGCGTTTAGGAAACAGGAGCACAGCTGAAGTGATCATTTTTTATTTGCCCTCCCTGCCTGAGACAGACTGCATGCATCAACGTATCCCTGCATTTTCTGTGGGCGTTTTGCCTTCTTTGTGATATGGTACTTTGCTCTATGCCGAGAGTCCCTTCCTGCCAAGTGATGTCTGCCAGGGGATACATAATACTGCACAAAATGGAACGAGTTATAGAAATAGGTCATATAAAATTTCAGGACCTTGTTGAGGTGGAGAAGTCGCTAAATTAGAGACACCGTGACTGTGAAATCCCAGGGTCCCAGAATGTCGATGAAACTGGGGTTTTACTTTGTGTAATATTTTATGGTCACTGGGGAATGTCTGCCTAAGTGAACCCATGTTTTTATATCTATGAAAATAGTAACAGTACTGTCACCTAACACTAAATAAAGAAGTAAGACATGCCACATTTAGAGATGACACCGTCATCGCCAGGGGAGGCAGACTTGGTGATGGTGTTAGAAGCAGAGTTTGGTAAGAAGGAAAGGGAATTAGAAACTGTCTCCCTGCCCCCACCCCCTACCGTGAAAATTTATAGCACATTCTTGGCTAAATGGTTCAACCTTATGAATTGCTTCAATAAAATTTCCAGTTTAAGTATGTAAAAAAAAAAAAAAAAAGAAAAAGAAAACTTTGATGGCTTAATACAAAAGTGAAAGTTTCCCTGCACCAAGGAAGGAGGCTCTTCTAATATCAAAATAAAGAGAAACAAAATGAAACAAAAACCTCTTCAGAAGTGACCACAGGGACTTCCCTGGTGGTGTAGTGGTTAAGAATTCGCCTGCTAATGCAGGGAACCCAGGTTCGAGCCCTGGCCCGGGAAGATCCCATATGCCGCGGAGCAACTAAGCCCGTGTGCCACAACTACTGAGCCTGCGCTCTAGAGCCCACGAGCCACAACTACCAAAGCCCGCGTGCCTAGAGCCTGTGCTCCACAATAATAAGAGAAGCCACTGCAATGAGAAGCCCGCGCACCACAACAAAGAGTAGCCCCCGCTCACTGTAACTAGAGAAAGCCCGCGTGCAGCAATGGAGACCCAATGCAGCCAATAAATAAATTTATTAAAAAAAAAAAAAAAAAGAAGTGACCACAAAGAACAACTTTGTGCAAATAACCAATATTTAATTGGCTCCCAAATCCCTATGACATGTCTTAGTAACCTTTAATCATTATAAGGATCCCTCATATATTCTAAGCTTTTATTTATTTATTTTTTTTTTATTTTTATTTTTTTTAATTTTTAATTTTTTATTTTTTTTATTTTTTTTTCCACACACACACTGTATTTTATTTTTACAAGAGATAAATAGACTGACACCAAGCATTGTACATGGATGACCACAACAAAAGCAACAGTGATTGCAATTACCAAACATGAAACACACTCATACTATGTCATAATATTGACATTCAGTCCAGTAATCCTCCACTGTAACAGCTCCTTTACTTTGCAGTGAAAATTGATTTGTATATTCTTTGCCTCTGAGTCCTTGTGGGATTTTTTTTTTTTTTTAATTCAGACAGAAAGTCACAAAAATTATACTCATCCTCATCAGTTCACTCAGTCCCATGTAATTAATTTTTTTTTATCTTGATCTTTTGTTAGCACTTTTATGAGTTCATCAGTTTTTCATTAGAGTTCTGAAAATGCTTATTCATTCAGTTCAGCAGTACAGTCAGTTACCAGAAACCTGTACTTGTCAGAGTCTTTTCCATGAATTTCTTGAAGATGAAACCCTTTTATAGGAACATATTTGCAAAATCATCAGAGTACACCCAGAACTGTCTGTAAATGACAAAAGACTTAAAAATGACCATGGTTAAAGATTTGATGAAAGTTCATAATAATGCAGTTGACAAGAAAATTAGTTATTTCTGAGATATACATTTTAAAGTAATAACTAGGATTATTACTTATAACATTATACCAGAACATATAAGATTTTTAGAAGTTTCCTGTAATGTCTGAAACATTTATATTAACATATTTCCATACATATTTCCATACAAATACAAATATAAGATTTTTAGAAATTTCATGTAATGTCTGAAACATTTATATTAACATATTTCCATACAAATACAAATATAAGATTTTTAGAAATTTCATGTAATGTCTGAAACATTTATATTAACATATTTCCATACATATTTCCATACAAATACAAATATAAGATTTTTAGAAACTTCATGTAATGTCTGAAACATTTATATTAACATATTTCCATACAAATAACCCAATGAAAGTTTAGTATTAGTTGTTTTGTTTGTTTTTTTATACTGCAGGTTCTTATTAGGCATCAGTTTTATACACATCAGTGTATACATGTCAATCCCAATCGCCCAATTCAGCACACCACCATCCCCACCTCACCGCCGTTTTCCCCCCTTGGTGTCCATATGTCCATTCTCTACTCTGCGTCTCAACTTCTGCCCTGCAAACTGGCTCATCTGTACCATTTTTCTAGGTTCCACATACATGCATTAATATACGATATTTGTTTTTCTCTTTCTGACTTACTTCACTCTGTATGACAGTCTCTAGATCCATCCACGTCTCAACAAATGACTCAATTTCGTTCCTTTTTATGGCTGAGTAATATTCCATTGTATATATGTACCACAACTTCTTTATCCATTCGTCTGTTGATGGGCATTTAGGTTGCTTCCATGACCTGGCTATTGTAAATAGTGCTGCAATGAAAATTCGGGTGCATGTGTCTTTTTGAATTACGGTTTTCTCTGGGTATATGCACAGTAGTGGGATTGCTGGGTCATATGGTAATTCTATTTTTAGTTTTTTAAGGAACCTCCATATTGTTCTCATAGTGGCTGTATTAATTTACATTCCCACCAACAGTGCAAGAGGTTCCCTTTTCTCCACACCCTCTCCAGCATTTGTTGTTTGTAGATTTTCTGATGATGCCCATTCTAACAGGAGTGAGGTGATACCTCATTGTAGTTTTGATTTGCATTTCTCTAATAATTAGTGATGTTGAGCATCTTTTCATGTGCTTCGTGGCCGTCTGTATGTCTTCTTTGGAGAAATGTACTATATTTAGGTCTTCAGCCATTTTTGGATTGGGGTGTTTGTTTCTTTGATATTGAGCTGAATGAGCTGTTTATATATTTTGGAGATTAATCCTTTGTCCGTTGATTCATTTGCAAATATTTTCTCCCATTCTGAGGGTTGTCTTTTGGTCTTGTTTATGGTTTCCTTTGCTGTGCAAAAGCTTTGAAGTTTCATTAGGTCCCACTTGTTTATTTTTGTTTTTATTTCCATTACTCTAGGAGGTGGATCAAAAAAGATCTTGCTGTGATTTATGTCAAAGAGTGTTCTTCCTATGTTTTCCTCTAAGAGTTTTATAGTGTCCAGTCTTACATTTAGGTCTCTAATCCATTTTGAGTTTATTTTTGTGTATGGTGTTAGGGAGTATTCTAATTTCATTCTTTTACATGTAGCTGTCCAGTTTTCCCAGCACCACTTATTGAAGAGACTGTCTTTTCTCCATTGTATATCTTTGCCTCCTTTGTCATAGATTAGTTGACCATAGGTGCGTGGGTTAATCTCTGGGCTTTCTATCTTGTTCCATTGATCTATGTTTCTGTTTTTGTGCCAGTACCATATTGTCTTGATTACTGTAGCTTTGTAGTATAGTCTGAAGTCAGAGAGTCTGATTCCTCCAGCTCCATTTTTTTGCCTCAAGACTGCTTTGGCTATTCGGGGTCTTTTGTGTCTCCATACAAATTTTAAGATGATTTGTTCTAGTTCCGTAAAAAATGCCATTGGTAATTTGATAGGGATTGCATTGAATCTGTAGATTGCTTTGGGTAGTATACTCATTTTCACAATGTTGATTCTTCCAATCCAAGAACATGGTATATCTCTCCATCTGTTGGTATCATCTTTAATTTCTTTCATCAGTGTCTTATAGTTTTCTGCATACAGGTCTTTTGTCTCCCTAGGTAGGTTTATTCCTAGGTATTTTATTCTTTTTGTTGCAATGGTAAATGGGAGTGTTTCCATAATTTCTCTTTCAGATTTTTCATCATTAGTGTATAGGAATGCAAGAGATTTCTGTGCATTAATTTTGTAACCTGCAACTTTACCATATTCATTAATTAGCTCTAGCAGTTTTCTGGTGGCAGTTTTAGGATTCTCTATGTATAGTATCATGTCATCCGCAAACAGTGACAGTTTTACTTCTTCTTTTCCGATTTGGATTCCTTTTATTTCTTTTTCTTCTCTGATTGCCGTGGCTAGGACTTCCAGAACTATGTTGAATAATAGTGGTGAGAGTGGACATCCTTGTCTCGTTCCTGATCTTAGAGGAAATGCTTTCAGTTTTTCACCATTGAGAATGATGTTTGCTGTGGGTTTGTCATATATGGCCTTTATTATGTTGAGGTAGGTTCCCTCTATGCCCACTTTCTGGAGAGTTTTTATCAGAAATGGGTGTTGAATTTTGTCAAAAGCTTTTTCTGCATCTACTGAGATGATCATATGGTTTTTCTTCTTCAATTTGTTAAGATGGTGTATCACATTGATTGATTTGCGTATATTGAAGAATCCTTGCATCCCTGGGATAAATCCCACTTGATCGTGGTGTATGATCCTTTTAATGTGTTGTTGGATTCTGTTTGCTAGTATTTTGTTGAGGATTTTTGCATCTATATTCATCAGTGATATTGGTCTGTAATTTTCTTTTTTTGTAGTGTCTTTGTCTGGTTTTGGGATCAGGGTGATGGTGGCCTCATAGAATGAGTTTGGGAGTGTTCCTTCCTCTGCAATTTTTTGGAAGAGTTTGAGAAGAATGGGTGTTAGCTCTTCTCTAAATGTTTGATAGAATTCACCTGTGAAGCCATCTGGTCCTGGACTTTTGTTTGTTGGAAGATTTTTAATCACAGTTTCAATTTCATTACTTGTGATTGGTCTGTTCATATTTTCTGTTTCTTCCTGATTCAGTCTTGGAAGGTTATACCTTTCTAAGAATTTGTCCATTTCTTCCAGGTTGTCCATTTTATTGGCATAAAGTTGCTTGTAGTAGTCTCTTAGGATGTTTTGTATTTCTGCGGTGTCTGTTGTAACTTCTCCTTTTTCATTTCTGATTTTATTGATTTGAGTCCTCTCCCTCTTTTTCTTGATGAGTCTGGCTAATGGCTTATCAATTTTGTTTATCTTCTCAAAGAACCAACTTTTAGTTTTATTGATCTTTGCTATTGTTTTCTTTGTTTCTATTTCATTTATTTCTGCTCTGATCTTTATGATTTCTTTCCTTCTGCTAACTTTGGGTTTTGTTTGTTCTTCTTTCTCTAGTTTCTTTAGGTGTAAGGTTAGATTGTTTACTTGAGATTTTTCTTGTTTCTTTAGGTAGGCTTGTATAGCTATAAACTTCCCTCTTAGAACCGCTTTTGCTGCGTCCCATAGGTTTTGGGTCGTCGTGTTTTCATTGTCATTTGTCTCTAGGTATTTTTTAATTTCCTGTTTGATTTCTTCAGTGATCTCTTGGTTATTTAGTAACGTATTGTTTAGCCTCCATGTGTTTGTCTTTTTTACGTTTTTTTCCCTGTAATTCATTTCTAATCTCATAGCGTTGTGGTCAGAAAAGATGCTTGATATGATTTCAATTTTCTTAAATTTACTGAGGCTTGATTTGTGACCCAAGATGTGATCTATCCTGGAGAATGTTCCATGCGCACTTGAGAAGAACGTGTAATCTGCCGTTTTTGGATGGAATGTCCTATATATATCAATTAAATCTATCTGGTCTATTGTGTCATTTAAAGCTTCTGTTTCCTTATTTATTTTCATTTTGGATGATCTGTCCATTGGTGTAAGTGAGGTGTTAAAGTCCCCCACTATGATTGTGTTACTGTCGATTTCCTCTTTTATAGCTGTTAGCAGTTGCCTTATGTATTGAGGTGCTCCTATGTTGGGTGCATATATATTTATAATTGTTATATCTTCTTCTTGGATTGATCCCTGGATCATTATGTAGTGTCCTTCCTTGTCTCTTGTAACATTCTTTATTTTAAAGTCTATTTTATCTGATATGAGTATAGCTACTCCAGCTTTCTTTTGATTTCCATTTGCATGGAATATCTTTTTCCATCCCCTCACTTTCAGTCTGTATGTGTCCCTAGGTCTGAAGTGGGTCTCTTGTAGACAGCATATATATGGGTCTTGTTTTTGTATCCATTCAGCCAGTCTATGTCTTTTGGTTGGGGCATTTAATCCATTCACGTTTAAGGTAATTATCGATATGTATGTTCCTATGACCATTTTCTTAATTGTTTTGGGTTTGTTTTTGTAGGTCCTTTTCTTCTCTTGTGTTTCCCACTTAGAGAAGTTCCTTTAGCATTTGTTGTAGAGCTGGTTTGGTGGTGCTGAATTCTCTTAGCTTTTGCTTGTCTGTAAAGCTTTTGATTTCTCCATCAAATCTAAATGAGATCCTTGCTGGGTAGAGTAATCTTGGTTGTAGGTTCTTCCCTTTCATCACTTTAAGTATATCATGCCACTCCCTTCTGGCTTGCAGAGTTTCTGCTGAGAAATCAGCTGTTAACCTTATGGGAGTTCCCTTGTATGTTATTTGTCGTTTTTCCCTTGCTGCTTTCAGTAATTTTTCTTTGTCTTTAATTTTTGCCACTTTGATTACTATGTGTCTCGGCGTGTTTCTCCTTGGGTTTATTCTGTATGGGACTCTCTGCGCTTCCTGGACTTGGGTGGCTATTTCCTTTCCCATGTTAGGGAAGTTTTCGACTATAATCTCTTCAAATATTTTCTCTGGTCCTTTCTCTCTCTCTTCTCCTTCTGGGACCCCTATAATGCGAATGTTGTTGCGTTTAATGTTGTCCCAGAGGTCTCTTAGGCTGTCTTCATTTCTTTTCATTCTTTTTTCTTATTCTGTTCCGCAGCAGTGAATTCCACCATTCTGTCTTCCAGGTCACTTATCCGTTCTTCTGCCTCAGTTATTCTGCTATTGATTCCTTCTAGTGTAGTTTTCATTTCAGTTATTGTATTGGTCATCTCTGTTTGTTTGTTCTTTAATTCTTCTAGGTCTTTGTTAATCATTTCTTGCATCTTCTCAATCTTTGCCTCCATTCTTATTCCGAGGTCCTGGATCATCTTCACTATCATTATTCTGAATTCTTTTTCTGGAAGGTTGCCTATCTCCACTTCATTTAGTTGTTTTTCTGGGGTTTTTTCTTGTTCCTTCATCTGGTACATAGCCCTCTGCCTTTTCATCTTCTCTGTCTTTCTGTAACTGTGGATTTTGGTCCACAGGCTGCAGGATTGTAGTTTTTCTTGCTTCTGTTGTCTGCTCTCTGGTGGTTGAGGCTATCTAAGAGGCTTGATGGGAGGCTCTGGTGATGGGTAGAGCTGACTGTTCTATTCTAAGCTTTTATAAGTTGAACTCCAAACAATAAAACTAAGAGGAAGAAATAATCCTGTTATATAGCACAAGGGTTATACTTTCTAACATCCTTCCAATATGAGTGTGCTTCAGATTACCTGAGTTTTAGCTAAGTCTGTGTAAGAATGACTTTTTAGAAAATGATACGAGAAGTAGTTGTAAGTCAAAAAAGCAAGTTTCCAAAACCTGCCTGAAACTATAAAGACTTCAGCTGTCTGAGCAGGAGACCAGGAGAACCTAAATATTTTGCTAAGAGACCTGTGAAAAAGTAGAAAAATCCAAATCGCAAACTATTGCACTTTTGGAAGAAATGTATGCTTAATATTCTGAAGGGATCTTTCAGTATCATAAAGAGAAGGATCTTCTATAAAGATATTTAGAAAATCTGAAAGATGCATTTATTGGGCTCTTCAACATTTGAAAAACTCCATTTTCTCCCACAAATGGTATAATTCTTTTGGTAGGTGAAGCATTTTGAGAAAATGATCTCGTATATGAACTTTCAAAGTTATTTTCTGAACTGTTAAGCGTTTTTCCCCCTGCATTGAACACTTTGTTATAAAGAGCAAATCACTTGAAAAATAGATAATTCCTTTTCATAGCCTTACTTTTAGTGTGAATTGAAAAGATTGCTTTCAGCTTTCCCTACTGAGTTATTATGGGGTGTTACTCTTCCTGGCTTTGTCTCTCACCCACTTTCTTTATTATAAGTGGGGAGGGTTTGGTTGCATGATTTGTGTCTTTCTGTAGATTATTTGCTAAAAGTGACGGGTAGGAAATGTTATAAAGGTTTCCTGCTTTCTCCCCTAGGACAATGCTGGCCGGTAGAATAATGTTTTATTCTCCCAAATAAAACCAGCCTTGGTAGGTGGGGAGAAGGGCATATGATCTGTACCAGGAAATTACTTGCAAAGCCAACTTAATCTTAGAGCCATGAGGAAGAAAGAATCTTGAAATGTTTTCTAATCTGTCCCTGGTGTTCAGGTAGGACATTGTAAGCAGCCTCCCTCTTTTTAGTCGTACTTTACTTCTTTTTTCTCCCTTCTCCCTTTCTCTTCCCTGTAACCCTGCCCCACTCCCTTTTCTTCTTCCATTCTGTTGCTCCGCCCCCCTCCTCAAGGAGCTTTCTCAGTCTCTTTCCAGATCGCCACTGAGTTACCCAGAGTTCAAGGGAGAGGTCCCTGGCTCAGGGATCACAAAACTTATACCTCGAGTAGGTAGAGAAGCCCCTCTTAAATCCAAAGGACTCACTGACCTACCCATGCTCTGGTCTAACTCCAGTTCAGGAACCAAATCTCATGCACTTATACTGGTGTCCTAAGGAAACTGTAAAGTTTGCGGCGTGCATGAGGATCAAGCTGGGACCCAAGATATCTTCAGAACAAACTGGGGCAATAAACCACCACCCCTGACATTTCAGGGTACATATTTCTGTTAGTTCACTTACCCAGACGGCTGTCACATCTGCATTCAGGGGTTGTTCCTTTTGGGCTCAATTGCTTGCATCTTAGTGCAGCCAACTATGACACCACCAGCAATTAGCACCTTAAAGACCTTTTTTAAATCGTTAGTAGTTTCTGAGGAATAATTTCTTAGAGCTTCTGCTCTCTTAAAGATATTTTCTGCTTCACACATATTTTCTGTCATTGATACTATGACACTGATTCCCCTGTATTCTCCCAGCTTCTGGGAGTGGGGCCAGAAAAGCCTGTAGCCTTCGGCTCCCTCTGGAAATTACCCACAGCTGTTGTTGGGGGCAGCCTGATCTATTGACCAGTTTCCAGAGGAACAGAAGGCCAGACGCCCTTGCTGTAGTGCAGGCCGACTCGGAAGGGCCATCGCAGCTTCCTTGTGCCCCAGGGGGCTGGGGGTGGCCGAGGCCTTTGTCGAGGCTGCATCGTAGCTCAGCTTCTCTCCCATTCCCTCCGCATTCTGCTTCCCCCCTCTGCCTCACACAGGGGTTGTGTCCAAGAGCTTTCTCTAATACACTTACTGCATACTAATCTCTGTTTCGGGGTCTGCTTCCAGGGAACCTGATCATAAAAATTCTCCTTTCCTAGTCTTATCAGGGAAGACAATCACAAACAAAACTAAAAAAAAAAAAAAAAAAAAGATTTCATTAGTTACTAATGTAACAATACACTACATAGCCTTGTGCTTTAGCATGCCAAAGTCAAGCTCTCATCTTCTTTGGCTGAGCTGCAAAAATGTGTGGGAAAAAAGAAAAAAAAAGGCAATTCCCTGGCAGTCCAGTGGTTAAGACTCTGCTCTCTTACTGCCGAGGGCCCGGGTTCAATCCCTGGCTTGGGAACTAAGATCCCACAAGCTGTGAAGTGTGGCCAGAAAAAAAAAAAAAAAAAAGGTGGGTAGGACCCCAAACAACTGGGGAGAAGAACAGAGATTTAAACTTTTTTGCAGGAAAGAAATTTCCAGAATGGACCCACCACCAAGACGGGAACATTGGAGGCAGCTGCCTGCGGGGCTGAGGGCACAGACTGTAGACAGAGTGCCTTAGTTTGAATTCTTGCTCTACCATTAACTGTGTCACTGTGTCACACTCTGCTCATTTGCAAAAAGGAGAATAATAGTACCTCCACTATAAGGTTGTGAGACACTGAATACACAAAAAGTGGCCAGACCATATGTAAAAACAGAACTCTGACCCACGATCCACAGCAGCTGGCCCAGGAAACCAACCCATCACCTACCCGAAGCCAGTGTACAATCTGCAAGTCAGACTTGTGGGTATCAGACTGCTATTTTCTAGCCAACAATCCAGGAAGCCAAACAATAAACCCTGTAACAGTTGGCCCCAAACAACCAGGACTTGATTGCTAACCTAATTTTTGTCCCTGCTTCCAACTTAGGACCAACTAGAGAAAACCAATCACCTAGGATGCCCACCCCCCTAGTTAGTCTTTCTGCAGATTCCGCCTGCCAGCAGCCTCCAGTCAGGGCGTACTTGAATCCGTTCCTTTGTCCGCTGTAAAGCTTTCCCCCTCCTCTGCCTGCCTTCGAGTCTCTGCCAAACGCAAGTGATGGTGGTTGCCTGCCTTGCTCCAGCAGGCTCCGGATAAAGAGCCGCTGCTTGCTCTCATTTTGGTGGTCTTGGTTTATTTCACAGTTATCCTGAGGTCCCGCAGAGACCTGGTTTGTGCTGTCTGTCACTGCAGACCCCAGCCTTCACCCAGGGTCAGTAGCACCCACAGAGACCCCCGTCCCTCCTGCTGGAGGCTTGTCGAGTCTGGGAGGACATGGTCAGTCAGTACTGGGTCTGAACTCCGCTCTCTCCGCGTTGTTTCTTGACTATTTATTCTCAGTTTGGTACCGGGTTTCATTATCGGTTCCCATTTGTTTAGCATCCTTGGCGGTGTCAGGCCGTTCCTTGTCATCACACCTAGCTGTCTTTCGTGTTGCTGTTTTGTGTTGTGCCGTCTCAAAGTGTTTGTCCTAAGGAGAATCACAGTAGAACACACAGAACACATAAACCTGCTGTTAGAACCTACCTCACAGACTTTGCAGTTCTCACTGGACTGGCATCTGTTTGGACAAACTTTGCTGTGAATCACCAGTAGAACCAGCTGAGGTTTTGCTTTCCACGTCCATTTTGGGTCCAGAGAGCTTGGCTTTCACGCAGAGAGAGCGTGCTCTGGTTTTCCGTCTGGGGTCGGGGGTTAGGGGTACAGATTGCCAGGTCTACGTTTTCACTTTGCTGTGGTTTCAGTTACTCGGGGTCGACCGTGGTCTGAAAATATCCATCTCAAAGGGAAAATTCCACCAGTTTTAAATCGAGCGCGCTTCTGAGAAGCGTGATGAAATCTCGCGGGATCCCACTTGGTCCCGCCCAGACGGGAGTCATCCCTTTGCCCAGTGCGTCGTGCCGTTTGTCCCTGAGCGCCTCGCGGTATTGCAGTGCGTGTGTTCAGGTGACCCTGATTTTACTTAATAATGGCCTCAAAGCGCCAGAGTAGTGACGCTGGCAATTCAGATATGCCAAAGACAAGCCGTGAAGTGCTTCCTTGAAGTGAAAAGATGAAAGTTCTCTGCCAAAGAAGGAAAGAAAATCATGTGCTGAGGTTGCTGAGATCTACGGTAAGAACGAATCTTCTCTCTGTGACATTGTGAAAGGAAAAAGAAATTCATGTTAGATTTACTGTTGCACCTCAGAGTACAAAAGTTATGGTCGCAGCGCGTGATAAGTGCTTCGTTAAAGCTGGAAAAGGCATAAATTTGTACAATAAGATATTTTGTGAGAGACCATATTTACATAACTTTTTATTACAGTATATTGTTATAATTGTCCTGTTTTATTATTAGTTATTGTTGTTAGTCTTATTGTGCCTAATCTATAAATTACACTTTATCATAGGTATGTACGTGCCGGGAAAAACGTAGTATGTATAGGGTTTAGTACTATCCACGGTTTCAGGCACCCACGGGAGTCTTGTACCTGCAGATAACGGGGGACTACCGTATGTTCATGCCGACCGTCGCCACATTTCATGGGGTTGTTTAAGTCTAAATCCTCTCCTTTGCCCGGAAAAACTCCTACATCTTCTATGTGCTCTTATCAAAATACTAATTCTTATGCTTCTCTTTCTAAATGGTATAACTTTACCGGGGTTGATTTGGGCCTTCGGTGGCCACTCAGGGAACATTTGATTTGAACAGAATTGTTCACTGAAGAGATGCTTTAGAAAAGAAAAGGGAAAAGGTTTCAAAGGCCCAGTGGGCTGCGTTGTTTGGATTGGTATGCAGAGGCCTCCCCAAAAATATTCTGAGTAAAAAATTGCTTCATTATAAGATTCTTTGGCCAAGGCTATTGAGCAATTGGACAAACGTAAGCAAGAACAACTAGACTCACTCCCCTGGTAACCCGCCCACTCTTGTTTTCCTCCCTGTATCCTCCAGCCCTCTTGCCCCTTAACCTTCTGATTTCTCTCCTTTTCCCCAAGTCCAGACCCTACCTTTTTCCAGCAATGCTCCTAAAAACCCCAAATGTCAGTTGCTTCTGAAGATCCATCCTTCCCACGAGCCAGGTATGAAAGCAACCGTAGAATTTCAGCTTTGGATCTGAGTTGCATTAAGAGCTATGATGAAAGATTTCCCTAAACCCAAGCATGACTAGAAAATATTCACAGAAGAATTTAGAATTCTTCTGGGTGCATAGGACCCAGGGTTATCTGACTTGCATCAGCTTGTACACATGTTAGGGGGAGCCTCAGATGCTAAATTCTGAATGGCTAAAGCTGATTGGACTAACTCAGAGCCCCGGGTCCTGTTGGGATCTGTAGGATCCCGCTTTTCACAATAAACCTCAAGGTCCAAAAAGGGCTAGAAAATTAGGTCAAAGTCTCTTAAACCCATACCTGAAACATTTCCAATAAAAATTGATTGAACCACACAAGTCAGTCAGGCAAACAAAAAGATGAAACTATAGAAGAGTTCTGGGATAGACTAGAAAATACCTTCCAACAACATTTGGATGTTAAAGAAGGTGCTGATGGAACAGCATCCTTTCATCTCATTTTGTTAGGAGTTAAACCTAAAATTGGAGACTTAATTTAAAAGCAGAAATTAGAAAATGTGATGGTTAATTTTATGTGTTAGGTTGACTGGGCCATGGGGTGCTCAGATGTCAGTCATTGTTCTGGGTGTGTCTGTGAGGGTGTTTCCAGATGAGACGAACATTGGAATCGATAGACTAAGTAGAGCAGATGGTCCTCCTAGTGTGAGTGGGCCTCATCCAGTTAAGAGCCTGAGTAGAATCAGTTAAGAGCCTGAATAGAACAAAAGGACTCCCTCCCGTAGGAGGGAATAGCTCCTGCCTGACTGTCTGCGAGGTGGGACAGCCGTTTCTTTCCTGTCTTTGAACTTGAACTGAAACATTGGCTCTTTTGGGGTTTTGAGCTTGCTGGCATTTGAATTGGAACTATGTCATCAGCTCTCCTGGGTCTTCAGCCTACTGACAGCAGGTCTGGGGACTTGTCAGCCTCCATAATCACATGTGCCAATTCGTTACAATCTTTCTCTCTCTCTCTCCTCATATATATGATATAGATATGTAGATGCATAGACAAAGATATAGATAGCTCCTATTGGTTCTGTTTCTCTGGAGAACCCTGACTAATACAGAATGGGAAATATCTCCTTTAGCTGAACAACACCACCTGACAGAACATTCCAAAAGGGCTTTAGAACAAAAATGAGACGCAAACTTGTGGCACTGCAGATTAAACAGCTTGGTGGTCCACTCCCCAGCCAATCACCTACTGACAAAAACATTTGTAGATAGTGTGAACAGAAAGGACACTGGAAAAAAAATTGTTCCATCCTATGAAAGAAAAACCAAGACAAAGAAAAATCCCTCAATTCGGATCAATGAGGGTGCTCTATGAATGGAAAAAGCACCCTCATTGATTCCTGGTAGACGTAGATTGATTTCTCATCTATTCCTGGTAGTATGGGTGCTACTCTTTCTGTATTAAGACCTGTAGCCCTTTGCTAACCCTTTTTTTTTAAAAAAATTATTTTTTAAATTTATTTTTATTGGCGTAAAATTGCTTTACAATGTTGTGTTAGTTTCTGCTGTACAATGAAGTGAATCAATTATATGTATACCTATATCTCCTCCCTCTTGCATCTCCCTCCCAACCCCACCCATCCCACCCATCTAGGTTGTCACAGAGCACCAAGCTCCCTGTGCTTTACAGCAGGTTCCCACTAGCTATCTGTTTTACACATGGTAGTGCATTTATGTCAAACCTAATCTCCCAATTTGTTCCACCCTCCCCTTCCCCTCCGTGTCCACATGTCCGTTCTCTACGTCTTTGTCTTTATTCCTGCCCTACAAACAGGTTCATCTGTACCATTTTTCTAGATTCCACATATATGCATTAATATACAATATTTGTTTTTCTCTTTCTGGCTTACTTCACTCTGTATGACAGTCTCTAGGTCCATCCACATCTCTACAAATGACCCAATTTCGTTCCTTTTTATGGCTGACTAATATTCCATTGTATATATATACCACATCTTCTTTATCCATTCATCTATTGTTGGACATTAGGTTGTTTCCATGTCCTGGCTATTGTAAATAGTGCTGCAGTGAACATTGGGGTACATGTGTCCTTTTGAATTATTGTTTTCTCAGGGTATATGCCCAGTAGTGCGATTGCTGGGTCATATGGTAGTTCTATTTTTAGTTTTTTAAGGAACCTCCATGCTGTTCTCCATAGTGACTGTATCAATTTACATTCCCACCAACAGTGCAAGAGGGTTCCCTTTTCTCCACACCCTCTGCAGCATTTATTGTTTGTAGATTTTTTGATGATGGCCATTCTGACTGGTGTGAGGTGATAACCTCATTGTAGTTTTGATTTGCATGTCTCTAATAATTAGTGATGTTGAGCATCTTTTTATGTGCCTCTTGGCGATCTGTATGTCTTCTTTGGTGAAGTGTCTGTTTAGGTCTTCTGCCCATTTTTTAATTGGGTTGTTTGTTTTTTTGTTATTGAGCTCCATGAGCTGTTTGTGTATTTTGGAGATGAATCCTTTGTCCGTTGCTTCATTTGCAAATATTTTCTCCCATTCTGAGGGTTGTCTTTTTCTCTTGTTTATGGTTTCCTTTGCTGTGCAAAAGCTTTTAAGTTTCATTAGGTCCCATTTGTTTATTTTGTTTTTATTTCCATTACTCTAGGAGGTGGGTCAAAAAAGATCTTGCTGTGGTTTATGCCAAAGAGTGTTTTTCCTACATTTTCCTCTAAGAGTTTTATAGTGTCCAGTCTTACATTTAGGTCTTTAATCCATTTGGACTTTATTTTTGTGTATGGTGTTAGGGAGTGTTCTAATTTCATTCTTTTACATGTAGCTAGCTGTACAGTTTTCCCAGCAACACTTATTGAAGAGGCTGTCTTTTCTCCATTGTATGTTCTTGCCTCCTTTGTCATAAATTAGGTGACCATAGGTGCATGGGTGTATCTCTGGGCTTTCTATCCTGTACCATTGATCTATATTTCTGTTTTTGTGCCAATACTATACTGTCTTGATTACTGTAGCTTTGTAGTATGAAGTCTGGGAGCCTGATTCCTCCAGCTCCGTTTTTCTTTCTCAAGATTGCTTTGGCTATTCAGGGTCTTTTGTGTTTCCATACAAATTGTAAAATTTTTTGTTCTAATTCTGTGAAGAATGCCATTGGTAGTTTGATAGGGATTGCATTGAATCTGTAGATTGCTTCAGGTATTATAGTCATTTTCACAATATTGATTCTTCCAATCCAAGAACATGGTATATTTCTCCATCTGTTTATGTCATCTTTGATTTCTTTCATCAGTGTTTTATAGTTTTCTGATTATAAATCTTTTGCCTCCTTAGGTAGGTTTATTCCTAGGTATTTTATTCTTTTTGTTGCAATGGTAAATGGGATTGTTTCCTTAATTTCTCTTTCTGATTTTTCATTGTTAGTGTATAGGAGTGCAAGAGATTTGTGTGCATTAATTTTGTATCCTGCAACCTTACCAAATTCATTAATTAGTTCTAGTCATTTTCTGGTAGCATCTTTAGGATTTTCTATGTATAGTATCATGTCATCTGCAAACAGTGACAGTTTTACTTCTTCTTTTCCAATTTGGATTCCTTTTATTTCTTTTTCTTCTCTGATTGCCGTGGCTAGGACTTCCAAAACTGTGTTGAATAAGAGTGGAGAGAGTGGACATCCTTGTCTTCTTCCTAATCTTAGTGGAAACGCTTTCAGTTTTTCACCATTGAGTATGATGTTTGCTGTGGGTTTGTCACATATGGCCTTTATTATGTTGAGGTAGGTTCCCTCTATGCCCATTTTCTGGAGAGTTTTTAATCATAAATGGATGTTGAATTTTGTCAAAAGCTTTTTCTGCATCTATTGAGATGATCATATGGTTTTTATTCCTTAATTTGTTAATATGGTGTATCACATTGATTGATTTGCATATATTGAAGAATCCTTGCATTCCTGGGATAAATCCCACTTGATCATGGTGTATGATCCTTTTAATGTGTTGTTGGATTCTGTTAGCTGGTATTTTGTTGAGGATTTTTGCATCTGTATTCATCAACGATATTGGTCTGTAATTTTTTTTTTTCAGATATCTTTGTCTGGTTTTGGTATCAGGGTGATGGTGGCTTTGTAGAATGAGTTTGGAAGTGTTCCTCCGTCTGCTATATTTTGGAAGAGTTTGAGAAGGATGGGTGTCTGCTCTTCTCTAAATGTTCGATAGAATTCGCCTGTGAAACCATCCGGTCCTGGACTTTTGTTTGTTGGAAGACTTTTAGTTACAGTTTCAATTTCATTACTTGTGATAGGTTTGTTTATATTTTCTAATTCTTCCTGTTTCAGTCTTGGAAAATTGTAACTTTCCAAGAATTTGTCCATTTCTTCGTGGTTTTACATTTTAGCTAAACCTTTTCTTCAGAGTGAACATAGCATACAGTGGTGGATATTTCAAATCCCCCACAGATTTTCCCTCTCTCCCATCCCTCAACTGTAACACTTGGGCCTTTGATTGAAAAACATCTTTTCCTGCTCTGTGATACCACCTCTGCAAATTTAATAAGGGGAGATTTACCCAGAAAATAAAATAATATTAAGTGCACACCCAAGGGACTATTTCTTGAAGTTCCAGAGGGTTCTTCTACTCACAATCAAGTTGTGTCTGCTCTGGATATAGCTTTGCATCCTCCATTATATTTAACCTACGCCCCAGATAAGGATCTCAGTGCTGTATCTGACGCTCTATGGGCTAAAAATTACACTGACATTGGCAAAATAATAGGATCAGGACCTCTAAAAGTTCAGATAGATCCTACCAAACTATTACCTAAAACCTCCTCAATATCCCTTGAAACCAGAAGCAAAGGACAGAGCAGACATACAGTTGCATGCTTTATATCCACAGGTCTTCTCATGCTCTGCACTAGCCCTTGTGACATTAGTTTTTTTAAAACATTAAAAAAACATTAATTTTTAAAATTTTCTTAGATAATTCCCTCTCTCTTTCTTCTTTTTTAAAGAGGTACTATTTTTCTGATTTAAATATCCTAATCTGAGATGTTAATTTTCTTACTAAGCTTTATTTCCCATATCATTTCTTTGTCTTCCCAATCTGTCTATTGTATTTTGGTTTTTGTATGTATAGCTCTGAGGCAAAGCATGATAGGTATACTGTTCTTCCTACTACATGAAGGCAACTGCCTCTGACGATACTTGTAGTAAGAATGAAAAACAATTGCTGTGTGCTCGCTCATTGCCAGGGGCTGTGCTAAGTTACTCCAGTGAAATAACACCACATCGGAATTGCAGCAGTAATCGCCATCACTAACTGCTCCTGTGTGTGATAGTCTAGAGTCCTCTTTGCTCCCTCTCTGGCTTTTCCACTGGGCAAAAACCGCAAGTGTTAAATTGTGTTGTGTTATGAATACCATCCCTGGTTTCGAAAGTAGTCAAATTCATAAAAACAAAGTAGAATAGTGGTTGTGAGGGTTGGAGGGAGGGGGGGATGGGGAGTTGTTTAGTGGGTGTCACTTCAGTTTTGCAGGATGAAAAAGTTCTGGAGATTTGTTACACAATAATGTGAATATACTTAACACTACTGAACTGTACACTTAAAAGTGGGTAAGAGGTTAATTATATGTTTTGTGGTTTTTACCATAATTTTTTGAACAATTAAAAAAAAAAGAATACCATCTCTTATATTTCTCACGTGCTTGATTTTGGAACGAATTGCTGCAGTTACACCAGGGATGTGATATGGTGTTTGGTTTACTATCTTGGAAAAGCTTCGATTCTGCCCTTCCTATCCAAATAGCCTGTACTTCACAGGCCAGGGAGCCCAAGTGGAGATTCTGCTGGTTACTACATATATCTATTCCCACTCTGCATTCTGGGATTAGGGAAATAACCATAGATAGAATGGGTCTCTGGTCGCATTGGGCAGTCCATTTGGGCCAAGACTCCATTTACCCCAGGATCTCTTTAAGCCTCTACTCTGCCTGGTGGACCACAGTGGAATCTTGGATCTCTGGAGAATAGGGTCACTTCAGAGCCCATATCTAGTAACTCCAGAAGATCTGGTATTTCACCTTTCCCAATGTCCAGTTATTCTCTTAAATGGCTGTAGGCACCTCTAGGGAATCCTGGAGGATGATTTATGGTGCCTATCTGTGACTGCATTACAGGATCCTTCCCCAAAGTTCTTGCTTATTAGCCAAGGAGTTCTGGGTCTTTGAACTTATTTAGGTGTGGGAACTAGTTAAGAGGCTGTTAACTCCTCATTACAGCAACTTGAGTTAGGTGTCTTCCCAGCAGACCTAGAATTTTTCTACCTATAAATGCAAAGCAGCATCCTTTATATTCTGGGGATTTCATGATCAATTAGATGATCCTACAGAGTCCTGTGAATCTAAACCCTCTGATAACAGCTTGGCCTTTGTGGCTTATTGTGGTAATTGTGCTCACCTTGTCTGTGCTGGCAAAGGCTACCGCCTGTCTTCTGCTATTCAGGGATCCCATCATTTCCACTGAAACCAGCGAGCGCAGTTCCATTGTGGATCTCCCCTGGGTTTCAATGGCGTATAGAGGATAGCTACCACAGAGCTTCTCAGATACGCTGGGTACCCCCTGCCCCACCAATAAGTATCTTCCCATCTCATCAGTGACTCTCTTAATTTCCTAATGTCTTGGTGAAGAGTGTGTCCTCTGGTCCTTTTAGAGGCTAAGATTAGGATAGGGGTGGCTGAGTAGGTTGGTCCTAATAGATCCGGTCCAACATTTCCATCTCATTGAGGCTTTGGATTCCTTCTGCAGTAAACCAGAGAATTTTTGGCATTTTAACCTCATTGACTACATGTCACTGTTGAGTCCAGGCTTCAATTAACTAGTCCAGTAGATTGTTAACACTATTCCTGGGCGCTGAAGCCAATTCATTAAATTCTAATTCCTGGGGAAGTGTACCCTTGTCAATAAATGCAGTCCAGTCAAGCTTTATATTTCAGTTCTCCTGGTGTCACGCTCTTCAGATCACTTGCATTTGTGCTATTCAGAATCCTGTAGCAGACACTGTGCTTTGTCTGGGTTCTGTTAGTGTTGAACTCCCGTTATGAATGTGAAGGCAAGAAAAGTTTGAAGGGCTGGGTCCTGAGGAGAAGAAGCATTTATTTTTAAAGCAGGTACAGGAACAGCCACTGAATTTTTTTTCTCCCTCGGAAGGGGTTGACTCCACTCTTAAGGAAGGTTCAACATTCTCAGCCTCATTTCTGACTGCTCAGGTGACCCCCTCCCGTACCTCAGGTTCCCACTCCTTCTCCACCAGCTGATACCCCTGTCTTGGTGCAGAGACATGGTGGGGCTGAGACTTCTAGGTTTTATAACTGACATCTCCTAAGATCAGGCTTGCGGCACTCAGCCGTGTCTTCTCTGTGACTGCGTAGGATAAGACACTCTATAAATCCTGCCGTAGATCTTTCTGATTTTCCACTTGTGTTTGGAGTTGGATTATCACAAACTCCAGTTTCTTCTTTTCTCTGTGTACGCTCTCTAGGGCCATCAGAAGCCAGCTGGCCCCGCTTTATCTTTATCATCAATCCCATTAATTTTATGAGCATGATTGTTACCATAGCAGTGATAAGTCCCAGACATTTTCCTTCTCAACAACTTGCCAACCTGTAGGGCATCCCGTGCCCTGTGATAATTTCAGTAACTGTGAGGCCAACACTTGCCATGGATGACTTGAATCCCAGTTTCTCTTAACAAGCTATCTGTGGACTTTTCAAATCCCAGAATTCTACGTTACAGTCTTCTTCCTAGGACCACTCCAGACAACAGTTACTTTATCAGTCAGGATCCTGTGAGAAGACAAATGGTACCTCAAACTAGTTATTTTGAGGAGGGTTTAATAATGGACTATTTGCCAAGGCATAGGTGAGGTTTAAGGGAACTGAGAGAGGATAATGTAGTACTGTGGGTTAGAAATTGTGGGGAGCTGATGCCATCGTGGCCTGAAGAGGCAAGGGGAGGAGGCAGTTACTGGAACCCAGAGAGGGGTGCTCTGGGGAGAAGGCTGCCAGGTAGAGCTCCCCCTTTGGGAGGAGGATGAGGCAGCCCGTCAAAGCACCTGGGAAGGGAGGGAGTTGAGGGGGACGGGAGAGACTTCACTTCTTCTCTCCTCTGATTTCAACCCGATGCTTCTGTTGGCCAAATCCTACCAGAAGCCAGAAGGCAATCACTAATGCAGTCTCTTCCAGCCAAACACCTGGGGCCTACATTAGGGTGGAGAAAGGTTGAGAGTAAATATAAGAGGGCACATAGAAGATAGCCAGCATCACATGGTCTAAAATACTGGCCTGAATGGCAGAAATCATTGTCAGAGTTCTCCTGGGTTTATGATATATATGTGCCATTCCGTGCTGTCTGGTTTAGTGAATGTACATAAACTTTATGAGTCATTTTCTGTTTCGGTTGATATATGTCGCTTGAAGAAAGTTCTGTAAGAAAGTAGTGGTCTTATTTCTCAGGAGTTCCAGATAAAGCCTCACTTATTCCACTTTTATTAGAGAAATAATTAACTTCCAAAATAAAAATAATTAATCTTTGATTCTTCCAAATAGCAAAACCCAAAAATGATAATAGTAATAATCACAACTAAAAGGAATTACTTCAATTTTTTTAACCTGGAAGGTTCTCAGTAATGAGGTGATGGGGTTAGAGAGAAGAGACCCTTTTTTTTTTAATATAAATTTATTCATTTATTTATTTTTGGCTGCATTGGGTCTTCGTTGCTGCGTGTGGACTTTTCTCTGATTGCGGCGAGCGGGGCTACTCTTCATTGCGGTGTGCGGGCTTCTCATTGTGGTGGGTTCTCTTTGTTGCGGAGCACGGGCTCTGGCCGCGTGGGCTTCAGTAGTTGCAGCACGCAGGCTCAGTAGTTGTGGCTCGTGGGCTCTAGAGCGCAGGCTCAGTAGTTGTGGCGCACGGGCTTAGTTGCTACACGGCATATTGGATCTTCCTGGACCAGGGATTGAACCCATGTCCCCTGCATTGGAAGGCAGATTCTTAACCACTGCACCACCAGGGAAGTCCGAGACATATTTTAAAGATATGAAGATTGTTAGGCTTTGAAGACTGGATTGAGGGGAGTGTTGGGGAAGGAAACAATTTCCCTCTATCCTTTCTAGGTTCTTCTGGCTGGTCTAAGAATTAAATTGACTTGAGACAAGTTAACAGGAGAAAATCAGATTTAATTATGTATTTATGGAGAATCTGTGCAAACATGGGAGATTACAAAAACAGGCAAAATGAGGTATATACAGTAAGTCTCCTACATACAAATGAGTTCTGTTCTGCAAGCACGTTCATAAGTTCCATTTGTTTGTAAGTCCAACAAAGTTAGCCTAGGTACCCAACTAATATAATTGGCTATATAGTATTGTACTGTAACAGGTTTATAATACTTTTCACACAAATAATACATGAAAAACAAGCACAAAAAATAAAACATTTTTAATCTTACAGTGCAGTACCTTGAAAAAGTACAGTAGTACAGTACAACAGCTGGCATACAGGGGCATATTTGCATCTTTGAAAGTTCACAACTTGAAGGTTCGTATGTAGGGGACTTACTGTATGTCATTCTGGACTAAGGAAAAGGGGACAGGGGTCTGGGACTTCAAAAGGAAGGAAGGCAAGTCACAAGAAGATGAAAAAAGAGCAAACGTTTGGTAAACAAACGTTTGCTGGGCCATGTAGAAACAATAGGACACAGAGAAAAATTGTAACATGCGCAGTTTGCTAGGTTCTTCTCTGTCTGCCACACCTATTTCCTATTATACTACAGATGGCTCTCTGCCTGGGATAGGTCCCCTATCTAAATTCTTTTAGGCAGTTAAGAGGGAAGAGGTAAAAGTTATTCCTGAACCTTTTTTTTTTTTAAAACAACCAGCCTAAAATAATCCTCATGCCAAAGAGACAGATTTTGGGGTGGCAAATTTTGCTTCCCTACAGGAGGAACTTTCCCTTCGGTGAATTGTTGGATGGTGGTGGTTTTTTTTGGCCGAGCTGCTTGTGAGATCCTAGTTCCCTGACCAGGGATCAAACCCGGGACCCCTGCAGTGGAAGCGAGTCCTAACCTCTCGACCACCAGGGAATTCCCTGGATGGTGGTGTTTTAACCAAGGCAGGGAATCCTGGAGGTGTTGTAGGATTGGATTGGGGAGATACTCAGTTGTGTCTAGGCTGAGTTTGGAGGTACTTCTGAGACATGCAGGTAAAAATGCAAAGGAGACAGACTATGGGAATTAAGGAGAGAGTTCCAACCTGGGGATGCAGATTTGGATCCTGGGTTTGGAGGTGTTTCTGTGACTTGGATAGAGGTGGTCCTGATGCTAATTCTCTTTGAAACATCCTTGCGGTATGACAAACCAGAAAAATCATATATCTCAGGGGTGAAGAGATAACATTCCGCTTCTGCTCAGGAGCCAACGGGGGTTGGAAAAGTGTACGTTGGGAGGATACCTGGCCACCCTCACCTGGTTCACGGTTTTGTTTTGGGCTGGCCCACGCAGTGGTTCCTGAATAAATGTAGTTTCAGGGGGCTCCGAACTAGGTTCACTGTGACTCATTTTCTGTGACAGCGAGGGTGTGGAGACCAGAAAGTGCTGGCCACCTGCCTCCCTCCTGGGACTGTAATTAGCGGAGGCTTTTCTGCCTTTTGTCATGTTAAATGACGCCTGCCTGCCTGTGCCTGGAATCCAGGAGGCTTGTACTTAATTTGTGAGAGAAAAGGGCCACTCACTCCCCTTTCCCAGGCTGCTCTTAAGGAACTCAAGCTTTCCTAACCGGATCCCACGGGAACCCCTTCAGGCTCCATCTGAAATTCATCTTTATTTCTGAATTACTCCTTTCAGACTAGTTCCCATTTCCTGAGGAGAAGCAGCCCTTTGCCTATTTGATGCTTGGTTTTGGGGGGTCCTGTATGGATTTCTTCTACTTGTTAGGGCTCTGACGGCAGCGTAAGCTAAAGTTCTCTCAGATGTTGGTAAGTAGCCAAAATCCACATCTTTCAAACCCACCAACTGTTTAGTAGCCTGTTTATAACAACCCAACCTCCAAACGTTCCCAGGATAATGGCCACAGGGAATGGAATTGAAACAGGAGGGAAGGGGGCAGGGCACAACCTTTAAAAGAATGACTTAGCCATAGTACATGACAAAGACTAGTGAGAACCAACTAGGTCCAAGATGGCGGAAGATTTGCCATCCAGTAGACCTTGAGGCTCATTATACGCTCATTGTAATACATTAGCATCTAAGTGACACACCCACCAGTACCATGACAGTTCTGAGGCTAACCATGAAAGGCCAGAAAGTGGGTGGTGGCCCAATTCCTGGAAATCCCTGCCTCTTCCCCAAAATAGTTGGAATAATACTCCCACTCATTAGCCTATGAAATTACCCAGCCCATAAAAACTGACCACACCATATTTCGAAGCATCTTGCCTCTTGCCTTCTGAGATGGCCCGCACTCTGTCTGTGGAGTGTGTTCTTCTCTAAATAAATCTGATTCTTACCTATCACTTCGTCTCTGCATTCTTTCGCGATGAAGAATGAACCTTAAATTTGCCGGGAACAGAATGAGAAGAGAATCCATCTGCAGAACAAACATGCATTTCAGTGTCCACTCAGGGTCACCAAAAGGGCTTTGGGACTTATCTCTCCTTGGATGTACACTTCGGTCTGTGAGCTGATTTCCTAGAAGAGCCTTTACCGGCTGTGATGCTGTTCAGGCCATCTGCTTTAAGGTTTCATGTGCTCTACGCCTTACAGAACCGGAATTTGTGATCTCTCACAATACAGGGCTTGGGGTCACCTTGTTGGTTGAGAGCAGCGAGCAGAGAAAACAATAGCTTTGTTCCTTAGGACTGTGATCGATAATAGCTTTAAATAACATTGACAATGAAAAAGGCTTCAGTTGGACAGACTTCCTGAGGAGCTTCCTTTTTTAAAATTGTATTTTTTAAATTAATTGTTTTATTGGAGTATAGTTGATTTACAATGTTGTTTCTGCTCTACAGCAAAGTGAATCAGCCATACATATACATATATCCACTTCTAAGGAGCTTCTTTTAAAGAGGCCACAGAAAGGAATGAGGGAGTGGGGAATCCAGAACCTTCCTTTTTTTAGCTTGTTGTAGCAAGGAGATGGTGATCTATCCTTCAGGCCTTTCCCTGTGGCTAAGAAAGGCTGCTAGCAGAGTGTTACTATGATGGGCTTTCCAGGGGAGCTCCTGTTGTATCTTTAGTTACAAGAAGTAGAGTTTCTTATATTTTCTTACACCCCAAATCCATCAACATTTTCTCTGAGGCGACAGCAAGCACTGGAGGAAGATAGAGGTGGATTTTCCTTTGTTGTCAGAAGCTCTGATTCATGATTAGTCACTACCTTTTTAGGTAATACAAGAAGGCTTGACTTTAATAAAATATCTTAACAAATAAACATGGAAATTTACCAATGGTGTAAATTAGGGGTATGACTATATCACAATTTATAGGTCTTTGTTTAAAAAAAAAGTTTCTCTTGTGAGATCCCCTAAAATGGCTTAATTATTTGAATACAGACAAGGAGTTATTTCGATTTTGATACTCATCTTGTAAAAACATAAAGTATTTACTTTTAAGCCAAAAAACAAAAAAGTTGTCTAACTATTCGCTGATTGTAAGGGCATTAGTATTGAAACAGTAACTTCATTATTTTATGCCCAGTCCTCTGATGTCTAAAACATAAGTTTTATGTTAACTAGCTAACAGGTTGTAAATGAAATTACTGGGAAATAAGGAAAGTGTTGAGTTTATGGATGTACTCATTGTCCTAGATAACTTCTTATCATAACCAAAACTTCTCAAGAGAAGAGATTTGCATTAGCTTTAGACCCCTTTCAGAGTTTTTCTAGGACTCTAATGGAGACTCCAAGGCAAATATAAAAAGTCTCCCTTCATGTGGGAGATGAAGTCCTTTCTAAGGGACATATATTAGAAGGGAGTCTTCTCGTGGGAGCCTGTCCTGTGAGACAGGAAAAAAGATACTCTGACAGCCCCTCCGAACAAACCTTCTGTGCATCAAGTCGCATGACCATGTGAACATAGCCTAAATAGACACAGCAGAGGTAATTCAAGGCAAGGATCCTTGAGGTCTCAGGGACCGGTAGGGGAGTCAGACTATTCTCACCAAGGTCAGGGTGTTTAAAAGTCAAAGGAAGCAGAGTACAGTCTGAAGAGCCCCATAGAATTAGTGTGTCCATTTATGGTGTTACCCAGCAAGGGGAAGACCAGATACCACCGGACGCAATGGTCCTTTGCAGAGAGAAAAGCCTTTATTGCAGGATGGCCAAGAAAAGAGACAGGAGGCAAAGCTCAGGTGTGTCTCCCCAGTCTGGGCTTCTGTCAAACTTCGATGAGTTAGGGGAGGAGGGTTGGCTGCGGAAGTGCTGGGGGGGTAGGTTTCTATGGGAGGGCTTTGGAGCTTGGCGTTTATGGTAAGACGTGGTAAAGCGGCTTCGTACCGCATCTTCATAGACAACGGACCCTTCGTGCCCCAAAGGGCTCTGGCATTCAGGTTCTGGTCATGTCCGTGTCCTTTCATTCTGTGGGAGGTGAGGTGCGGGGCTGGGGAGCTTTGATTCCGGCTGTTGTTTGAGATCAGAGTTTTCTCCTCTGCGCATGCTTCAGCTGCATGACTTGCGGTTTTGTTCTTTTGTCTCTGAAAGACGACCCAGTACAGTATCTTGCTAGAAACAGGAGAGGGCCCGTTTGGCCTGGTTCTGCGGTTATCGTAGTTCACGTGGAAAAATTCCAGCTGCACCAAGGCACCAACTGTGGGCTGAAGTGTTGACAGTAGTGATGGGACCGAAGCCAACAGTCGGACCCAATATGTGCAGGAACCTAAGAGAGAAAAGCACAGTTTCAAAAGAATTATTGATCTACCTAGAGAAAAAATGAAAAGAATCTGCAATCGGTGGCTCCCTGGGTCATGCTGGACATAACTGTCAGTTCAGCTCCACACTTCCTGCAGGACCAAGGTTGTCCCGTGGCAGACTTGTGATGGGGAGCATGATGGGCCAGGGCCCGGTGTCCCCTTCCTCTGAGAGCCTCCCGTGACTTTGGAGAGCTCTTCTCAAGCACCAAGGCCTCAGTCTGCCTGCTGGGTACCCGGGATTCCATTGATGTGGACCAATGTCGGGACAAGACTCATGCTCCAATATTTCCTACTTCAGGCTCAAAATTCACCCATCTAATAACGTATGTATTTTGAAGTTCTGCTAACTGCTCTGTGATGGGACAATCAGTAAGTTAATTTTTCCTATATGTTAATTACCTAGTTATTTACATTCTTCCCATAAGTACAATATCTTAACACAGTCAAAATGCACACTTCATCCTAAAAAGACTTGCGAGTAACCTTTTTTTAAAAAAATATCTTTATTGGAGTATAATTGCTTTACAATGTCGTGTTAGTTTCTGCTGTATAACAAAGTGAATCAGCTATACGTATACATATATCCCCATATCTCTTCCCTCTTGAGCCTCCCTCCCACCCTCCCTGTCCCACCCCTCTAGGTGGTCACAAAGCATCGAGTTGATCTCCCTGTGCTATGCGGCTGCTTCCCACTAGCTATCGGTTTTACATTTGGTAGTGTATATATATGTCAGTGCTACTCTCTCATTTTGTCCAGCTTACCCTTCCCCGCCGTGTCCTCAAGTCTGTTCTCTACGTCTACTTGCGAGTAATTTTGCTGGCAGTGTGGAGCTGGAAGGGATGTTGGAGATGGGTTAAAGTCCAGTCCTTTCATTTTGTAAGGGAGGCGGGAGAGGCTGCCCTGAAGTGAAGCCACCCTACAGAGTCACGCAACTTACTGGTGTCGGGGCAGAAATCAGACCCTGGCCTCTTGACTCTGTGTCATGTGTGGTGAGAATCAGAGTCACAGTATACAATGGTGGGATTTTTGTGTTTGTTGTTCAAAGGCATATAGGAGCTTCCTAAATCACCAAGCCCTTTCCACATGCAGGGTGCTGTGCCCAAAGCTGGAGGAAGATATACTGACTTAGGGGAGAGACAGTACAAATGTGCCTAAGAGATAAATCACAGTCCTAAGGGATATACCTATTCTGATGTGTGGAGCAAAGAACTACCTCCGAAAAACATACAAACCATATTAATTTCTGTTACCTCTGCATTTTACCACTATTTAGTGTCAAATCTTATAAATTCAAGGGTCATCAAAGTGTGCTTGTTATCTCATCTTTTTTTTTTTTTTTGCTGAGGTTGAGAATTAATTCATTTGAATTACTCTAAACTCTGAAACTTAGAAGAAAATTGAAGAGCCTGTGTCTGGAATACAAATACCCCTACAAATCAGGTTTGTCCCAAAACTCAAGGAAGAATAGAACTGGTAAAATCAGATTTTAGGCCTGACTTCAGAATAGGAATACTTGGGAAGTAAAAGGAAAGTGAAGAAAAGGTTGTTAATTGAGCTGAAGGAAGAAAAGAATTTCCTTAGGAGAAAGATTGAGATCTTAGAGGTCAGGTCAGACAAATATGAAATATGTCAGATCTGTGTTCCTTTTGGAATTGGGCTTGGGAAGCGGGGATCTTACGATTGTTAATAGATTGTTGAGTGTTTTGAGGAGCATCGGTTTATAATATCAGTCTTTCCTGTCTGGATTCTGAACCAGTTAAGTCTGAAGATGCCAGGAACACAAGGCTCAAAGAGAAACTGGACATTAAAAGGCTTGAAAATATGTGGAATGCGTGCTGGGGCCAGAGAAGGGAATCTCAGGTAAATCCTGGAGACTTGGAGGGACCACCTTGCAAATTTCTCCGTTTCGCCATGTGAGGGGAGATTGTGGAGAGGAGGTGACCGAGGACGACCCGCAAGCTGAACCCAGGCAATCGGAGGCTCCTCGCCCCTCCCCTGCCCTTGGAAGGTATACTCTGCCCACTGTGCCCACAGTGGGACCCATTTTCAAGGATGCAGCCTTGAGAGAGCAATGTGTTGTTGAGACCACCTGGATGGTGTACGTGACTGAACCCCCTTTAAGCCTCTGCGTAAACTTAAGATTCTGGCGGTGGGTGCAGAGATCTACTCGACTTTGGGTTGCCAAGACAAGCCTTGTATGTAAGTTCCGTTGCTTATTAAACCTGCCACCCACCAATCTGGAGTGGTCTGCCTCTTTCTTCCATCTCTCCTTGCCTTCCGTGTTCGGGGGCCAATTTCAGATTTCACCCAGGAAGCTCCTGAGGTTGTGACCCAGGATGCTAGAAGACAGAAGTGTCTTATGTGCCATTCTGGAGAGTGTGCAGTATGTTTAGGCGAATTTTTTTCCTAGGAAAGGGGATGCATAATATCACAATTTCCTCTTGATGGTATATTTCTCCTAATGTGAGTCTGGGTTTTTAAAATACTGCATTTTGAGAAGATTATTTTGTTTGGAGCAAGTATGGTAGGAGCTGGCCATTTGTGTTTTCTACATTTTGCGCCTGGGGTGCTGATGCTTGGAGTCTCATGTTTTCTATTTACTCTGACTCTTTGGACAAGAGATTTAAGGGAGAGATTTGAGTTTGGTTAATTCAACTTGGAGGTTATGAAGGAATCGATTCTGTAAAAGTTAGGCTGTAGCTACTGAAGCCGGGGCCTGACTCCACCCAGGCATGAAGGTGAGATTCTCTAAGGCAATGCAGAATAGAATTTGGGAGGGGGACAAATTTGGGGACAAATGTTTTTCAGCTATAATATATAATAGGATTTTATTTCTGGAGTCCAGTTTCTTTCTCGACACTTACTATTTGAGGGGATTCATATTGGCTAAATTTGGTGCATATTTGTATTGCTGCTGAAAAAACATGTCCTTTTTGCTCCTTGCACACTTCTTGGGCAGCTGTGTTACAGTGCAGCTGGGCATCACTTGAGATGGGAAATAGGTAGGAAGTGAATTTAGGCTTGGGGATACAGTTTGGCCTTGAAATTAATTCAGTAAATGTTCCGTTTTGGCCATTTCAGAGCCTTTAGGTACAAAAATCCTCTCCGTGTGAGCCCAAGGAAGATAAAGAGCGGTAATAGGTGTAGACAGAGAGGTCTCGTGAAAGTGGAAGCAAAACTGCTCCGATACGCTGCAGACTTTCTTCCCTGAGAGAGAGAGCGTGAGCCATGTTCCCAGTTCATTGTGGGCTTGGTTGTTCCAGCACTGAGCTAAGAGAGTAAAGGCTGTGTGTGTGTGTGTGTGTGTGTGTGTGTGTGTGTGTGAGTGGGGAGGTGTTATTGGTGGTGGTGATGAAGAAAAGGCTTATCTGTTATTATTTTTGCCTCTTGTGAAGGGACTTTCTCCCCCATGATTCCTGCTTCCAGGGAGGGGCGAAGCTGTCGGTTGGATCCTGCTCTTCTGTCAGGAGGGGATTAAATCTGCCAGAGGTCCCTGCTCCTGCACCACCTGGTTCCTTGTCCTGCTTCCTGTAAGATTTTCCCATCAGGCATTGTGCTCCTCGCCTTCTTCTAGTAGGTTTCCTTGCTCTGGGCTTCCCCAGTTTTCTAACTTCTCCATGTTAAGTCAGTAGGTAGCTGAGTCAGGTCAGACCTGTGCTGGGGCCATCAGGCATTGTGGGGAGGAGATTATTAAAGCTGATATTTTGGTACCTGTGTCAGGAGACTTTTCTGGAAAAATCCTGCATGTCCAGGTGAAGACTCTTGCTTTACCTTTTAAGTCTGACACTCTTTCTTTCACCTAGAGAGACAGGGGCTTGACGGGCTGCCACTTTTGTTTTCAGAGCAAGGCCTGAGGAGTTTCATTACAAAAAGTGAATTTATACACGTTGCAAGAAGAGAAGGGAACAGAAGAATGAAACATACTCTAACTTCCTTATGTCTTTTGCTCTTTGAGAAAGTGACCCAAATAAGAAAAGTTATAATTTCATCTCACTACTCTCTTCAACTTGGATGTAAAAGGCAGTCAGATAGCTTCACTCCTGGGTAAGAGGAAGCAGTTCTCATAATTGGGGCTTGACAGTGGACAGACCTCTCCGCTGGTCATTCCTAAAATGGGTGAAAGGAGGTCTACACCACTTAGACATTTGAACGAAAAGAAAGAACCCCTACCAGCAGTGGTTTGAGAAAGCAGCTCTCGTGATCCTTGATGATTACTTAATAATTTGAGTAGATATTAATCACTTGAGCAGTAGATTCTGACTGATAGCTGTCTTTTCGAATTCTGAATTTTTTCATTACCGGTTATATTTGTATTTATTTAAAATATGCCAAAGGAAAGGACATGTTCCCTGATCTTTGGTCAAGAAAGCCCCCAAATATTTATTACATTATTTTTCTTTATCAAAATTTTAAACTTGTCTGTAGTCAAATTAATCTTTTCCTTATGGCTTCTGGATTTTGTATTATTTTTAGAAAGGCCTTTTCCTCTTTGATATATCTATGTGTGTCTCTGTGTGTATTTATGCATTGTACATGTATATACCTACATATATATCATTCATACTCACATTTATCATCTCCATTCATTTTGTTCTTTGGTTTAGCTTATATTTATTGTAAGGAATATTCTTCTCAAATTATGCCTAGCTGCATTATCTAATATACCGCTCCAAAAAAGTATGCAAGGAGTACAGTTTTTAAAAAAAATAAATTTATTTATTTTTGGCTGCATTGGGTCTTTGTTGACTCACGCGGGCTTTCTCTAGCTGTGGAGCGGGGGCTACTCTTCATTGCGGTGTGTGGGCTTCTCACTGCGGTGGTTTCTCTTGTTGCGGAGCACAAGCTCTAGGCACGTGGGCTTCAGTAGTTGTGGCACGTGGGCTCAGTAGTTGTGACTCACGGGCTCTAGAGCGCAGGCTCAGTAGTTGTGGCGCATGGGCTTCCCGGACCAGGACTCGAACCTGTGTCCCCTGCATTGGCAGGTGGATTCTTAACCACTGTGCCACCAGGGAAATCCAAGGAGTACAATTTTGTGTAGAGTTTTTTGGCAGCAATATGGAGAATGGGTTGCAGGGATGCAGATGGAACATGAATGGGACAGAAAAATCAGTTCAGGCTGTAGTGATAGTCACAACAGAGAGGAAAGGAGAGGCCGGAAACACAGTCAAGTGGCAGCCCGGGCCTGACCCAGAGACTGTGGGATGTGAGCGTGTGGGATGGGAGGGCCCAGGTGCCTGGACCGTGAGGATGACCAGATGGTGGTGCTACCACTGAGAACGCAAATACCGGTGAAGGAGCACGTTTTGGAGGAAAGAAAATGAGACTGAGAGATTTTAGTCATGTCTGCTTAAAAGGAACGGGAAATGCCTGGAGGGGGTAAAAAAGACTGGGCAGGCCTGGCAGTGGCAGTGGTGGGTGGAGGTTGGCAAAGATGGGAGGCTTTGGATGGGCAGGCGTCTGCTGAAACCCTTGGTGATGGGACATCAGGAGAGGGGGAAGGGCTACAGCAGGGAGGGAAGTTAAAGCTGAATGCTGACCCTCTCTCCACCTATAATTCTACCCACAAACCCCACTATCCACTTGTTTTCTATCCTCATCTCAACCTAGAAAGGCCAAGACAAACCCATTTTAGGATTAGAGTAAACTATTTCCAGAAGGGGTTTCTTGTCTTGGAGGTGGAAGTTGTAATTAGCAGTGACTATGTTACACTGTTCAATGAAAGGCCATCCTTTGCCGAAAGTACTGTATGCTGTGCGTGTCTCTGCAATTTCCATGTTAGCCACTGGGTGGCGGGCTCAGTTCACAGAAACAAAACAATCAGCTCCGCAGAAGTTTCTTTTTCTAACACTGTTGACAAAAGGAAGACCGTTAATAGAAGCCAAGATTGGCTGCTTTGTAGAAAGGAGAGGATAGAAACTTTAAAAAAAAAAAAAAACCCTTTTATTGAATAATCCATTTGAGCATTTACTGCTTGATTACGTGCCTTACAAAAGTGTTTTGCTTTTAGGGGCTTCCTTGGTGGCAGAGTGGTTAAGAATCTGCCTGCCAAGGCAGGGGACAAGGGTTCGAGCCCTGGTCCGGGAAGATCCCACATGCCGCGGAGCAACTAAGCCCGTGTGCCACAACTGCTCAGCCCTCGTGCCACAACTACTGAAGCCTGCACACCTAGAGTCCGTGCTCCACAACAAGAGAAGCCACCTCAATGAGAAGCCCGTGCACCGCAACAAAGAGCAGCCCCCGCTCACTGCAACTAGAGAAAGCCCGCACGCAGCAACAAAGACCCAATGCAGCCAAAAAAGAAAATTAAAAAAAAAAAAATGCATTGCTTTTTTTTTTAAACTTTTTTTTTAACATTTTTAGCATATTGATTTTTTTATTTTTTATTTTTTTATTTTTGGTTGTGTTTGGTCTTCGTTTCTGTGCGAGGGCTTTCTCTAGCTGTGGCAAGCGGGGGCCACTCTTCATTGCGGTGCGTGGGCCTCTCACTGTCGCGGCCTCTCTTGTCGCGGGGCATAGGCTCCAGACGCGCAGGCTCAGCAATTGTGGCTCACGGGCCCAGTTGCTCCGTGGCATGTGGGATCTTCCCAGACCAGGGCTCGAACCCGTGTCCCCTGCATTAGCAGGCAGATTCTCAACCACTGCGCCACCAGGGAAGCCCTAGCGTATTGATTTTTTATTCCCTGTTCCTCCAGGATGCTGAATTTGAGAAAGCAATCAATAAAGATTAGTTCAGACAGCCAGGTGCCACAATCACATAGTGATCAAATTCTGTTCCTTAACCAGACAAGCTGCTTTTTATTCCCAGACCTCACCTCTCTAATGCACCCCTTAGTCCTTCCTGTGGACTGAATTGTTCCCCCCCATCCCCCTGCCGTGTGACTGTATTTGGAGATATAACTTTTAGGTGGTAATTATGGTTACATGAGGTCATAAGGGTAGGGCTCCTAATCCTGTTTGATTGGTGGCCTTAAGATGATTTAATATTTCAGGATTATCTTAATGATAAGTACTGGGGAGTTGAAGAAACCCTGAGACAGAAGAACAGTAGAATATTTTTCTCATTATCCCCAACTGTCTTAAACAAAACAAAAATCCCTAAAACTTGTCACATATGTATATTTTATATAGTATATATAAATTTTTTGTTTAGGAAATTATCAGATACCCAATTGCACAGAGCCAGAGGAAAGCTGATAGTCTGTGGCAAAACTTCTAGAATCTCTCCTGCCAATTTTCCCCTGTTTGCTAAAAATAAAAATTCCTTAACTGGGGACAAGGCCTTTGATTCTGCAATTTGGAATGAGACTTAAAAGTGCATGTCCCCAGAAAGTTAAAGTATTGTCTTATATTCATCCCAAGGTGTAAAACATGGATTCCTTTACATGTAGCTGCTTCGAGGAAGTAGAGTGGAGAGGTGGTAATAAAAGAAGGGGAAAGGCGAGGAAAGCTATAGAGAACCAGGGGAGATAAGAAGACAAACTATCCCGTTCAGAATTAGCAAGGCCCAGATCTGCTCAGTAGCCTTGAGATTTTGTTGTTTTTCGTTCACTTACAAAAGGCATACACTTAAACATTGAAATAATCCAGACTTTAACTTTAGCTCAGAATCTGAAGTCCAGTGCTGACACTTATGCCTTTGGGCAAGGTGCTTTCTTTTTTTTTAATATATTTTATTTATCTATTTATTTTTGGCTGTGTTGGGTCTTCGTTTCTGTGCGAGGGCTCTCTCCAGTTGCGGCGAGCGGGGGCCGCTCTTCATCGCGGTGCGCGGGCCTCTCACCATCGCGGCCTCTCTTGTTGCGGAGCACAGGCTCCAGACGCGCAGGCTCAGTAATTGTGGCTCACAGGCCTAGTTGCTCTGCGGCATGTGGGATCTTCCCAGACCAGGGCTCGAACCCGTGTCCCCTGCATTGGCAGGCGGATTCTCAACCACTGCGCCACCAGGGAAGCCCGGCAAGGTGCTCTCTGATGCCTGTTCCTGACCTATAAAGCAGAGCTAATGCCTACCAAGCCTCTAGCCTTGCGTGGCACAGCACTGGTGCTTGGGATTGTCTGGTGAGGGGTTAGCATCAGAGTTAAGAGTATAGCCTTTGGGGTCAGACTTTTTGGCCTAAATCCAGCTTGTCCACTTATTAACTAGGCTGTTTGAACAATTTGCTTTACAAGTTTCCTCATCTGCAAGCTGAAGGTCATATTTACCTTCTTTCGTGAGGATAAGACAACATGCCTCAAGCTCTGTGTATAGTGAGGGCTACTTTGTAGAAGCTCGATAACCAGCAGCTGATCCTGTCCACTCATTAGGCTTGGTCACTGCACTTGGCCCTGGGGGAGGAAACGGTAGATGGAGGCTGCAGTAGCTCTCTTCTGCTCAGGCCTCTCGCCTTCACTCTTGCTGTCTCTCTCTTATTCTCTTTTTTAGGTCTCCTGGTGATAAATGCTTCCAGTTTTAGTTTGACAATGAGCTTATTGAATTTTCACTTTTGACAAGTATTTTTACTGTGTATAGAATTTTAGGTTAAAACACTTTGAAGATATTATTTCATCATCTTCTGGCTTTCATTATTTCTTTTGAAAAGTTGTCCTATGTCCTATTGTTTCTCCTTTGAAGGTAATCTTTTTTTAAAAAAAAATTTCTCTTTACCTTTGTTTTTCAGCAGTTTTAGCTCTGTAAATAAACTAGGTACATCTTACTCTGATGTACTTAGGTATGATTTTCTTTGTATTTATCTTGCTTGGGGTTTGTAGTGCATTTTGAATCTGTGGATTTATGTCTTTAGTTATTTGTAGCATTATTACTCCAGATATGGCTTTATTCCCATTCTCTATCTCTTCTTCTGGGAGCCTGATTACATGTGTTATACATTTTTATTATATTCCTTTGGTCTCAAATTTTTTATATTTTCAGTTTTTTTCCCTCTCTGATTCACTCTGGATATTTTCTTTTCTTTTCTTTTTTTTTTTAAGAAATTCATGTTCTTTTATTTATTTATTTATTTATTTATTTATGACTGTGTTGAGTCTTCGTTTCTGTGCGAGGGCTTTCTCTAGTTGCGGCAAGTGGGGACCACTCTTCATCGCGGTGCGCGGGCCTCTCACCATCGCGGCCTCTCTTGTTGCGGAGCACAGGCTCCAGACGCGCAGGCTCAGTAACTGTGGCTCACAGGCCCAGTTGCTCCGTGGCATGTGGGATCTTCCCAGACCAGGGCTCGAACCCATGTCCCCTGCATTGGCAGGCAGATTCTCAACCACTGCGCCACTAGGGAAGCCCTATTTTCTTTTTTAAAAAGACTTTTTTGGGGAGCAATTTTAGACTCATAGCAAAATTGAGTGGAAGGTACAGAGATTTCCTGTATACTCCTTACCCCTATGCATGCTTAACCTCCATCATTATCAATATCCCCTGCCACAGTGGTACATTTGTTACAATTGACGAGCCTACATTGACTCAGCTTAATCATCCAAAGTCCATAGTTTGCGATAGGGTTCACCCTTGGTGTTGTACATTCTGTGGGTTTGGACAAATATATGATGACATGTATCCATCATTATACCATCACACAGAGTATTTTCACTGCTCCCCCATATCCTCTGTGTTCCATTTATTCATCCTTTCCCCTCACCCCCACCCCATCCTCTGGCAACCACTGATCTTTTTACTGTCTCCATGCTTTTGCCTTTTCTAGAATGTCATATGGTTGGAATCATACAGTATGTAGGCCTTTTCATATTGGCTTTATTCACTTAGTAATATACATTTAAGTTTCCTCCGTGTCTTTTCATGGCTTGATAACTCATTTCTTTTTAGCACTGAACAATATTTCACAGTTTTTCTATTTTCTCACATAGTGGAGATCATTGGTTGCTTCCAAATTTTGGCAATTATGAAGAGAGCTGCTATAAACATCCATGTGTAGGTTTTTATCTGGGCATAAGTTTTCAGCTCCTTTGGGTAAATACCAAGGAATGCAATTGCTGGATTGTATGGTATGAGTATGTTTAGTTCTTTAAGAAACTGCCAAACTGTCTTCCACAGTGGCTGTACCATTTTGCATTCCCACCATCAATAATGACTGTTCCGGTTGCTCTACATCCTCACTAGCATTTGAAGTTGTTGGTGTTCCAGATTTTAGCCATTCTTAATAGGTATGTAGTGTTATTTCATTGTTGTTTTAATTTATATTTCCCTGATGTCATATGTTGTGGAGTATCTTTTCATATGCTTATTTGCCATCTGTATATCTTACTTGGTGAAGTATCTTTTAACTTTTTAATCAAGTTGTTTGTTTTTTTATTGTTGAGGTTTTTTTTTTTTTTTAATTTATTTATTTATTTATTTTTTATTTATTTATTCATTTTTGGCTGCGTTGGGTCTTCGTTGCTGCGCGCGGGCTTTCTCTAGTTGCGGCAAGCGGGGGCTACTCTTTGTTGAGGTGCGCGGGCTTCTTATTGCGGTGGCTTCTCTTCTTGCGGAGCAGGGGCTCTAGGCGCGCGGGCTCAGTAGTTGTGGCACACTGGCTTCGTTGCTCCACGGCATGTGGGATCTTCCCGGACCAGGGCTTGAACCCGTGTCCCCTGCATTGGCAGACGGATTCTTAACCACTGCGCCACCAGGGAAGCCCTATTGTTGAGTTTTAAGAATTCTTTGTTTATTTTGGATACAGTCCTTTATCAGATGTGTCTTTTGCAAATATTTTCTCCCAGCTCATCTGTTATTTCTTCTTGGATCATGCCTTTGATGTTATATGTAAAAAGTCATCCTCATACTTAAGGTCATCTAGGCTTTATCCTATGTTATCTTCTAGGAGTTTTATAGTTTTGAATTTTACATTTAGGTCTCTGATCCATTTTGAGTTATTTTTTGTGAAGGGTATAAAGTTTGTATCTAGATTTATTCATTTGCATGTGGATGTCTAGTTGTTCTTTCACCGTTTGTCGAAAAGACAGTCTTTTCTCTTTTGCATTGCCTTTACTACTTTGTCAAAGATCAGTTGATTATATTTATGTGGGTCTACTTCTGGGCTCTGTACTCTGTTCCACTGATCTATTAGTCTGTTTTTTTGCCAGTGCCACACTTCCTTGATTACTGTAGCTAAAAGTAAGTCTTGACATTTGTTAACATCAGTCCTCCAGGTTTGTTCTTCTCCTTCAATATTGTGTTGACTATTCTGGGTCTTTTGCCTCTCCATGTAAACTTTAGAATTAGTTTGTTGGTATCCACAAAATAACTGGCTGGGATATTGATTGGGATCACATTGAATCTCTAGTTCAAGTTAGGAAGAACAGACATCCTAATAATATTGAGTCTTCCTATCCACTTGATACTTTCTTCTGAATTACAGTCAGTCCTCCATACTGTGGGTTCTGCATGTATGCATTCAACCAATGGCAGACTGAAAATATTCAGAAAAGAAATTTCAGAAAGTTCCAGAAAGCAAAACTTGAATTTACTGTACACCAGCAACTATTTACATAGCATTTACGTTGTATTTACAACTATTTGCATAGAGTTTACATTGTATTAGATATTATAAGTAATCCAGAGATGATTTAAAGTATACAGGAGGATGTTTGTAGGTTGTATGCCAATACTACGCCATTTTATATAAGGGACTTGAGCATCTGTGGAATTTGGTATCTGCAGGGGGTCCTGGAACCAATCCCTCTGTGGATACCAAGGGACAACTATATGCTCTTGTCATTAAATCTGTTTTCAGTTGATTAATGTTAGTATTGTGTTTTTCAGGTCCAGAATTTCTATTTGAGTTTTTTTTTAATTTACAATTTTTTTTTTTTGGCTGCTTCACACAGCTTCTGGGATCTTATCTTAGTTCCCCAACCTGGGATTGAACCTGGGCCCTGGCAGAGAAAGCACCAAGTCCTAACCACTGGACTGCCAGGGAGTTCCCAAAAGTTTAGAGTTTTGTGTTTTTTTTTTAAAAGATTGTTTTATTTATTTATTTATTTATTTATTTTTGGCTGTGTTGGGTATTCGTTTCGTGCGAGGGCTTTCTCTAGTTGCGGCAAGTGGGGGCCACTCTTCATCGCAGTGCGTGAGCCTTTCACTATCGCGGCCTCTCTTGTTGCGGGGCACAGGCTCCAGACGCGCAGGCTCAGTAGTTGTGGCTCACGGGCCTAGTTGCTCCGCGGCATGTGGGATCTTCCCAGACCAGGGCCCGAACGTGTGTCCCCTGCATTGGCAGGCAGATTCTCAACCACTGTGCCACCAGGGAAGCCCAGTTTACAGTTTTGAAATTTTCCATCTTGCTTGTTTAAGTTAAATATGTCACCCAAGGTTATTTTAAATTTCGTGTCTGACAAATTCAATATCTGGATTTCCTACGGGTCTGTTTCTGTCATTTGTTTTTTTCTTAATTTTCAGACAATTCTTATCTTTTTGGTCCTGATACTTTTAGATTATATGCTCTTCATAGTGCGTGAAAAATTATAATGAGACGTTGAGGCTCTGGACACTGTTATTTTTCTCCAGTGATGATACACTTTTCCTTCTGGAAGGCAGTCAGGTCAGGGACTGATTACCTCAGTTCAATCAGATACTGAGATGTTTCAAAGCTTAGCATCAATCTTTGTGAAGATGGGCTCTCAGAAGACTGAGGGATCTTCATTTGTAGTAATGTTTCCCCCAGAACTAAATGGCCTGAATTGGGTCAGATGCTCGTTTCTGAATCAATCGCTTTGACCTGAGGAATGCTATTTACACAGTGGCTAAGGTCTGGTTCACCTTAACCACCCGATTAGGTTAAAACAATCAGGTCCCAACCCTGGAAGTGGCTTAATCCAATTCTCCAACTACTGCAGGATAGTCACACAATGCTGAGTGGGTAGAAAAGGTTCAGGGAGAGAACTACGTTTTACTACACATGCTGACTGCAAAAAGCATTAAACTCAGGCTTGACTTTACCACCAATTTGAATATACAGGCCAGGTAGTGCACATTATGTCTTTAAACTTGAAAGTTTCAGTAAAGTGAGGGAGTAGGATTATGTCATACAGACGTGTCTAGACCTCTTTCCTCTCTGGTTTTTACTTCTTGACTTCCTGCCGATGCAGCCAATGAGGTTTTATTCTGAAAAAAAAGGAACATTTTTGTCTCAGAATCCCAGAACTATTGAACAGGTCACTAGGAAAGCAGGATCCCTGTTCTACTTCTTTAGGAATTCCCACCATCTTACTCCAGAGATTTAATTTCCAACTTCTAGAAAGTTCTTCCTTCTGGTTCACTTATGCACGTGGTTTATGTAAATGTGGTCCATTGGCCTCCTCTATGTGAGTCACCTGTGGTGCTGGCTAAGAATGCAAATTCTTCCCTCCCCTTGAGAGATCCTGATTCGGTAGGTGATGCTGATACACATTAAAGTTGCAGAAACACTGTTACATACTTTATGCTGCAGTGTGTGCCCTTTCCTACTTGTTGGCTCCTCAGAGGAGATGGAAAACATCTGTTCATCATTCTATGCATAAACCATAGCATAGTTTTGATTACCTCAGTCCCATAAGACTCTGGTGATATGGGTTTATCTTATCACATTGGAAAGTACCCAATGTCAGGAACCTCATATTCTTACTTCAGCACTTCGCCTCTTTTTCCCAGGCTGCCGCCCTCTCATCTTTCCCTTTGCTCTGCTTGCTCCAGCCAAACCCGTTATGACCAACGAAGAATGGCTATTAGGAAACACCTACATGTCCCCCAGTGATTAAGACTCTTCTGTTGAACATTTAGTGTTTATATAGAGACCTTGATGGTTTGTTTTTTGAGTGTTGTTGATATCGAGGGATTTGTGTTTCAGACCAAAATATTTTTTAACATCACTTAGAAGAATAAACAGGTGCCTGTGA
Source organism: Balaenoptera acutorostrata (assembly GCF_949987535.1). NCBI lineage: Eukaryota > Metazoa > Chordata > Mammalia > Artiodactyla > Balaenopteridae > Balaenoptera > Balaenoptera acutorostrata. Next base: position 14,940,749 of record NC_080084.1, on the reverse strand, counting down.
CACACTAAAAAATGCTGAGATCATGTTAATTAAACATAATGAGAAATAAATAACAAATATATGGACGACACATGAGTTCCAGAGTGGAGATAAACCCTGTTCTCCACTGGAGAATGAAGCACTGAAAACAGCACTGAAGGGGCTTCCCTGGTGGCGCAGTGGTTGAGGATCTGCCTGCCAATGCAGGGGACACGGGTTCGAGCCCTGGTCTGGGAAGATCCCACGTGCCGTGGAGCAACTAAGCCCGTGAGCCACAACTACTGAGCCTGCGCGTCTGGAGCCTGTGCTCCGCAACAAGAGAGGCCGCGACAGTGAGAGGCCCGCACACCGCGATGAAGAGTGGCCCCCGCTCGCCGCAACTAGAGAAAGCCCTCACACAGAAACGAAGACCCAACACAGCCATAAATAAATAAATAAATAAATAAATAAATAAAATTAAAAAAAAAAAACAGCACTGAAAAAATGCTGAAAAAGAAATATAATGCAGCAAAAACCATCGTACTGGATTCTTTTTTTTTTTTTTTCCTTTGGTAAGATGTTTATTCACATATTTTGCCCATTTTTAATTGGATTATCTGTTTTCCTATTCTTTTTTTTTTTAACATTTTTATAAGAGTATAAGTGCTTTACAATGGTTGGTTTCTGCTTTATAACAAAGTGAATCAGCTATACGTATACATATATCCCCATATCTCTTCCCTCTTGCGTCTCCCTCCCACCCTCCCTATCTCACCCCTCTAGGTGGTCACAAAGCACCGAGCTGATCTCCCTGTGCTATGTGGCTGCTGGATTCTATTTAAAATGTTCATTATCACTTATTATAAAGCTATAACATTTATATCTGCACAGTACTGGTAGATAAGTGAATAAATCGATAATTCAGAAAAGTAATGATACAAATAAGGTTTAATACATTAATAAAGGAGGCAAAATAAATCAGTGAGAAGTACACCTAGGGGAGAAGTGGAGGGGATGGAAGGAGGAGGGGTAAGGTCTTCGGCCCACCTGTGCTGTGCTGGCCCTCAGCACCTTAGAGATGAAGGATCCCAGGGGATGGAGGTGGACATAAAAGGGAAGCTGGCATATATGGGAACCATACGGTAAGAAGGTACTATAAGTCATGGGTGGAATATTATGCTGGGGAATAGAGGTGGACTCAGAAATGTTTTTAGGCTGGGGCCATCCCAGAGTTCATGGCAGTGATGCTTGTTGGTAATAAGGGCGCTCTTCTAACTTTATGTTCTTATAATTATTGCAGATCCTTTAGAGTGGGTCACGGCTGCTGTAGAGTGGGCTCCTGGAGGGAGAAGACTGGTGGGCAGTGGGGTGGTGGCGGGTGGAAAGGATGGGCCATTTAAGTAGGGGCAACAGCGTCATTGCAAGCATCTCTCTTACTGTTAAAAATCATTTATTATTTTTAGTGTACAGAATTATAATGCCAAAACAAAATGTAATATAATTATAAAATACAATACAGTTTACTGTATGACACAATGCAGGTAATTCAAAGAATATATTAACGCATGAAAGAGGAACAAAACATCCCTTCCCACTTTACCCTCCGTCTCTCGCCTTCTCTTTCTCTTAAGGTTACCACTTAGGCTTTTCTTGTGTATGTTCTCAGAAAAAACCTGTACATATACTAGCATGCATCAATGCATTCGCTCCATAGGTATTTATTGAATGACTTCTCTATGCCTAGCATTGTTCTAGAATGGATGCTAGGAGTAGATCAGTGAACAAAATAACCACGTGGATCTTCTATTCGGATGGGGGGAGATACACAGTAAGCATGTAGCATATTAGATGGTGATAGATGCTACAGAGAAAAATTAGGCAAGTGTGTGTGTGTGTGTGTGTGTGTGTGTGTGTGTGTGTGTGTGTGTGTGTGTGTGTGTGTGTGTGTGGTGTGTGTGTCTATGCCCTGGCAGAGAATTGGGGAATGTTTGCTAAATTATGTAAATTGGCTTACTAATAATGCTTACTAATAAGAAAAAACTAGAACAGAAATTTAAAGGGCAAAGTTATCCTTGTGACTTTCTGGAGGAAGAGCATTCCAGGTAGAGGGTTTAACAAGTGCAAAGACCCTGAGGCTTGTTAAGCACTTGGTGTGCTTAACAAATGGCAGAAGGCCAGGCTGGAGGGGAATGGGCAGCCGGGAGAGTGGTAGGATATGGGATCCAGGGTACCTGTGGTTTGTAGGCTTTTACTCTGAGTAAGATGGGGATCCAGTGGAAGGTTTTGAGCAGGTGACTGACATGATCTGACTTAAATCTTGGAAGGATTGTTCTGGCTTCTCTGTTGAGACTAGACTACATGAAGGGAGGGATGGAAGGCAAGGGGATCAGTTAGGAGGCTTTCAACATATTTCAGGGGAGAGATGATGGTGGCTTGGAATAGAATGATAGGGTGGAAGGGGGCAGAAGTGGATATACTTGAGATAGAACCAACAGAATTTGCTAGTATATTTATTATGGTGTGTGGGAGAAAGAGAGGAATCCAGATTGACTCCAAGATATTTTTAAAAATTTATTTTTTCCCAGTTTTATTGAGATACAGTTGGCATATAACGTATAAGTTTAAGGTGTAAAACATAATGATTTGATATATTTATGTATTGTGAAATGATTACCACGGTAAGTTCAGTTAACATGCATCACCTCACATAATTACACATTTTTTTTTTTCCTTTGCGCTGGGAACTTTTAAGGTCTACTCTCTTAGCAACTTTCAAATATACAATGCAGTGCGGTTAACCACAGTCATCATGCTGTACATTACATCTCCAGAACTTATTTATCTTGTAACTGGAGGTTTGTGCCTTTTGACCACCTTCGCGCGATTCCCCCTCCTCTGGCAACCACCAATCTGATCTCTCTTACTGTGAGTTTGGTTTTTTAAAATTCCATATGTAAGTGAGATCATACAGTATTTGTCTTTCTCTGTCTGGTTTATTTCACTTAGCATAATATCCTTAAATTTCCATCTGTGTTGTCACAACTGGCAGGATTTCCTTCTTTTTTATGGCTGAATAGTATTCCATTATGTATATCTGTCAATGTGTGTGTGTGTATATGTGTATATATATACACAAACATTTTCTTTATCCATTTGACTCCAAGATATTTAGTTGGCTTGGGCAACTGGAAAGATGGAGTTGCTATTTACTTAGATGGGATGATTATGAGAGGAACAGGTTGGAGGAAGTGTGTTAGAATTGAGGGCTTGGTTTTGGTTGGATTAGACAACCAAGTAGCTATGTGTAGTAGACAGTTGTACACACGTCTTGAGGCCAGAACTTTAAATGCGTGAGGCCACGGCACAGAGATGGTATTTAAAGCCATAAACTAGATGAGAGCACCTGGGATGAGAGTGTAGCTAGAGAAGGTATGTGTATATGTAGGTACTAGGTAGTGTGCATGTCCCAAGAACTTTTCAGGAATTCAGGTTTGATATATGATGGGATTAGTATAATGTCCTAAAGCAGAAAGAAATTTCAGAGAGAATTACAGAAAAGTTTGAAGGCTTCCATCCTTTTATCAAAAATGGAAGAACTGAGAATCCATGGAAATAGTTACCGTGGAGACCTCAGCATTCCAGGAGTGATAAGCTGACTGGACCTAACTGTGACCTGGGAGACCTGCATGAGGGATGGGCTGGCGGCCAGGGCAGACTTGCTCCCTAGGACTTTGACGGCAGCCTCTCCTCAAGGGAAGGAGTCAGATGGCTTCTCAGAAAAAAACCCACCAAATTCAAAATATGCTTAACGTGTCTTTTTCTAGTCTATTCTTAATCTGAATCTGATGTCCAGGACGTTCTCCACAGAAAGAGGTTAACAAGAGATCAAGATGGGCAGGATGAGCAAAGAATGGGGAGTTGACCACATGGGCTAAAAGGGAACACGTAGGAATATGGGCAGCTGGGAAAATAAGTACCTTTGTAGAAGGAGATGTGGATATGTGGAAATGGAGTGGGGGAAAGAGGGTGGGATGAATTGGGAGATTGGGACTGACATAAATACACTACCATATGTAAAACAGATAGCTTGGGGGAACCTGCTGTACAGCACAGGGAGCTCAGCTTGGTGCTCTGTGATGACCTAGATGGGTTGGATGGGGGGTGGCGGGAGGGAGGGAGATCCAAGAGGGAGGGGATATATGTATACAGATAGCTGATTCACTTCATCGTACAGCAGAAACTAACACAACATTGTAAAGCAACTATACCCCAATAAGAAAAAGAAATTATTCAAAAAAAAAGGTAAGAATAAAAGTGCTGTTAAATGATGTATTGAAGACATTGTCTTTCTGCCCCTCCCGATTCCCACTAAATTGATAGTAAAATAAGTGAAACCATAGGATTTTAGAAAATGGGAGAAGAGCCAACAATGGACAGGAGATGTCAACACATTTTTGATAGATTGAAAGCAGAACAGAGGAAGATGGAAACCAAATGCTGCTGATGAGAATTTAGACCTGCTCAGGATTTGCCAGTGACAGGTACCACGAGGATGAGATTGAGTCAAGGGGCTAAACACAGAGAGGGAGGGTTACCTGAAGGTTTCTGTGGTATACAGTTTGACCGCATCCCCTCCCCAACCGGAAAAGCCAGGCCTGATAAACTCCAGAGAATTTAAAATGGAGAGGGTCTGCTTTAAGGGACATACATTGTGTGTGACCCTCGAATAACACGGGTTTGAACTGTGAGGGTCCACTTATATGCATATTTTTTTCAATAGTAAATACTGTAGTACTACATGACCACGGTTGGTTGAATCCGTGGTTGTGGATCCCTGTATATGGGTACGTGGATACGGAGGGCTGACTGTAAGTTATATGTGGACTTCTGACGGCCCGGTCAGTGTCCCTAACCCTCCAGTTCAAGGGTCATGGTAGTGATTTCTTTTATCTGTCTTTATCATATACTCCCCAGACTATTCTTATCATCTGGGAAGAGGGAGTTGAGGACAGATTTCTTTTTTTTTTAAAGTTTTTCCTTTCATGGATTGTGCTCTTGGTGGTTTTTTTTTTTGAATTTTTGAATTTTATTTTATTTATTTTTTTATACAGCAGGTCCTTATTAGTTATCCATTTAATACATTAGTGTATACATATTAATCCCAATCTCCCAATTCATCCCACCCCCCCCCCCACCACTTTCCCCCCTTGGTGTCCATACGTCTGTTCTCTATATCTGGGTCTCAATTTCTGCCCTGCAAACCAGTTCATCTGTACCATTTTTCTAGGTTCCACATATATGCGTTAATATACGATATTTGTTTTTCTCTTTGTGACTTACTTCTCTCTGTATGACAATCTCTAGATCCATCGAGGACAGATTTCTTAATGGTATACAAAATACTACACAAAAGGACCAATCGTTAATGAAATATTGATAAATTGGACCATATTAAAATTAAGAATGTGTTCAAAAACTGATTAAGATAGTGAAAGGGCAAGCCTCACTTGGGACTTGTATCCATAAAATATAATAATGCCTACAGATTAGTAAGAAAAAGGCAGAATGACCAGTAGAAAACAGGCGAAATATGCTAACCTAAAAGAGCATATGCAAATGGTAAGAAACATATGAAATAGTGGTCAAATTCACTAGCCATCAGGGAAATCCAAATTTGTTTACTTATTTATTTTTCTAGGGAAATCCAAATTTAAATCGCAAGGCGATACATACATATACACGTACAGAATAGCTAAATTGAAAACGGCTGTAAAGGTCAAGTGTTGTCAAGGACGGGGTGGGGTGGGTGCAGGCAGGATGGCAGTTGGAATTCTCACACACTGCTGATGCGAGTGCAAACTGGTATGACCACTTTGGAAATCATTTGACAGTATCTACTAACATTGAATATGCACATATCCTAGGACCCAGTGGTTGGTGTATATCCCCAGAATGCATACATGTTTTCATCAGAAGACAGGAAAATAATAGTAATAAAAATAAACAATAAAAATTAAGAAAGCTGGTGAGCAAATAATTAATATCCCAGTGAATTCTCACAGTGGAATCCTGCACCCCCGCCAATCCATCTTCCCCATCTCATCCCATTACATTTTCATCACATGTTTTCCTCTCTGGTTTTTTCTTAATTTTTAATTTAATTTTTATTTTATACTGGAGTAGAGTTGATTTACAATGTTGTGTTAGTTTCAGACGTACTGCAAAGTGATTCAGTTATACATAAACATATATCCATTCTTTTAAATTTCTTATTCTAACCTGTTCTCTCCATATAGCAGTACTCTCGTGTTTTATATTTTACTGAGAGTGCCAAGTAGTTATTTGAAGTTTCCTGCTGGATCCTGTAGTGAATAACTTCCAGATATTTATTCTTCATTTGACCTTCATGACAGTTTCTTTCACTGCCTTGCTCTATTTTCCCCCATAGCCTCCATGCTACTTTTTGTTGACTGTCATATGTGCTGAGTCCTTTGCATTTCACTGTATGTCAACATACAGTTTGTAGAGATTGCATTTGCCCCTACTCCCTGCACTTGATTTACGGTTAATTTCCCTCTGGGATCTGACATATTCACATATATGTTCTTCTCTACCATGGAGTCATCCGTAGCCCACTGCCCAGTTCTTTGATATGTTGAACCAATGTATACATGATACCCTTCAAGTCCCAGAATGCGCAGGACCATAACTAGATTTCTTCTGTCTTTATACGCATCCTGTCCTGCTCCCTCTCTGGGCATGAGCATGGAGTAGACCCAGTAGAGCTTTAGAAAGCTCACATTCATGACTATCACTATACAGCACATATTCTTAGAAGCCTTCTATTTTTGTGGCTTTAGAACTATCATTTCCTTAGCCTTCTTTACTTTTTTTCTCTTCTTTTATGAGCACTAGCAGGTAGTTTTCCTAGGGGACACCATTTTTACAATCACTTTAGGAGTGTCGCTTTATCTAGAAGGTGAATGGAGAACTATAAAGCTATTGTGAGATGTGGGAGCTGGGCTGTCAGCTGGGCTCACTCATTACTTCAATGACTTATTCCGTTCAGCAGCTTTACAAAGCGTGCGATACCAATTTGTGCTTCAGGAAACTTTTAAGTTTTAGAGTTTCAAGAGTCTACTGTTTCAAAGTTAAAATATCAATTAGGTTTATCCTTAGTGGTCTATCACTCTTCATTTATGTTGGTACTTTCTCAGTGGAATCCCAACATCATTCAGGAATAAAACAGATAGGTACTTTGGAGAAGTCCAAAGAAGGACGAGAGCCTCAGCAGAAAATTGTAACCATCATTTCTCACAGGATCTGGTTCGCTATGTTAAGTGCTATTTCTTTGACTCATTTTTGTTAAGTGCTATTTCTTTGAATCCGTCTTCCATCTCTACTTGGACCAAAGGATCAGTAGTCATGTTTTCTGTTCTTTTAAGACCTGATCTCAGGCCCTGGATTAGCCTTGGTTTACGTGGTCTCCTATATTTTGACATACTTTGTTAGGGGACAGTAAGGCCAGACCTAGGAAGAGCTGTGAAACAAATGATGTCTTCCATGCCCTCAAATGTGTTATCCATTGTGCCTGGCATCCTTCCTTTCTTTCCCTTCCCATCTTATTTTAATAAGTACTACTTATTATAATGAGATACCTCTACCAGGAGGACTGAACCCATTTTGATGGTAGAGTACAAAGTTGCAGGAACAGCACAGTAACCATCTGCTAATGGCACTGATGTCAGAGGAGCTGATTCTAAATTGCTAGGTTGATTTCTTAAGTGAGATTAAATGGGTAACCTGACCTGAGCACTTCTGCTTTTTCATTTACAAATGTATTCTTATAAGAAACTCCAAAGAAGTGTGTACATTAAGATTTCCAGTTCATCATGGAAGCCAGTGGTCAGCAAACTTTTTCTATAAAAAGCCAGATAATAAATATTTTAGGCTTTACATGTCATACAGTCTCTGCTGCAACTACTCAGCTCTGCTGCGGTAGTGTGAAAGCAGCTTTGGACAATATGTCAACACATGGGTGAGACTGAGTTCCAATAAAACTTTATTTACAAAAACAGATGGCAGGCAGATTGGCCAATAGCCTGTAGTTTGCCACCCCTTGGCTTAAGCCCAAGATTACTTGTTCTCTTGGGTTTTTCCAGTTTCATCTCTCCCATGTCCTCCAGTTCCCTTAAAGAGAAACAATGTTTATATATTAAAATAAAACATAATGAGTGTTCCACCATGTAGGAATGTAATGAAACATAACTGTGAAATTTTAGGACTCTTAGGAAGTTATTCTGCTGCTGAGTCTAAATCTTAACTTTTGAATGAAAGTTATTTCTAGGGCTGCATTTCAAGTATCTGCATATGACTTCTGGAATTGAATATAGTACATTCTTGGGGGAGGACAGATGCCCACACATTGAATTCACCATCTGTTCAAACAGAGTGGGAACCAATTGTCTTTGAGGATAAGGTGTGAATACCTGTTTTTTTTTTTCTTGAAGATTGAGGATTTACTGTTTCAGGTGTATGAAGGTGTATTTGTCCACAGCTATGCAGTTAAGCCTATTTTTAAAGCAAATACATCCTCAAGTTGAGCCATCTAGGTTGATTTATGACTCAGGAATGCTAAATTCTCATGTTGGAATCTGACGAACAGTTACATTGTTCTGTACACTGTCTGCTGCTTCCTACACAGATAATTACCAGATGCTAATTTACAGATGCCAGCAGGAACGGAAATGGAGTGAATGGTTGCCCACAGAGATAGGAATTGGATTTTATCAGGAGTCATGGACAAGCATGTTTGTTCTCAGAAGAAAAAAAAGTCCAGAAGAGTGACTAGTTAAGAAATATGATAGCAAAATGAGTTCTCCAAAGGGCAGTGCAGTATTGAAAGGCATTGCTTTAGAGTTAGACAATCTAGGTTTAAATTTTTACTGCTTCATTTAATAGGTGGCAGAGTTACTTAACCTGTCTCAATTTCTCACCTGCAACATCAATGTAATAGAATCTGTTTCAAAGTTGTGAGGATTAAATAAAATAAACACATGTAGAACATTTAGCTCAGGATCTAGAACATAGTCAATAATCAATAAATGTTAGCTATTATATTCTAATTAAAATGCCTCCAATCTAGTGTTTAAGTTTTCTTCTGTATTCAACAATCGCAAATAAACATTTTTGCCTTCTTCATTTGCTCAAGGGTATCAGAGATTTCAAGAGTAATTGATTGCTACCTTATAGAATAGAAAACTGAGATCCATGAATTTATTCAAATTGCCGAAGGTTAGAGAAATATGGAACTAGAATTAAAACCCACCCACTGATCCTCTAATTAATACAGAATTTCCCAAATTTGAGCCTCTCCAGAAGGTGCACTGATTGTTTTTCGACTCAGCTTAGTTCTCATGTGATTCCACAAAACTCAGCATCAAAGTCAAATTTATAAAAGGAGTGACCTTTGGCAAATTATATCCCCCATTCTCAGTTTTTCATTTATAAAATGAGCAGGTTGGTATATAGAGAGGTGATCCCAATTCTGGAGTTCTAAACCTAAAGGTCTTGTAGAGAAAGTCGTCATTAAGGTGAACAGCTAGTTATGGAAGTACCTAGGCCATGGTTGACCAATGTCATCATTTTCATGAGAGTGTTGGTAATTAGAATTAAAGATGGACCCAGGATTGCAACTATCATGAAGACCAGGGTTTCCCGCACCTGCGAAATGTCCTTGCTATTATATTTGATGCTATGTATTGATGATGATACCAGACTATCCCTGGAATTTGCATCATGCTGTCACAAGGGATGGACCAGGGATTTTAGAATTTGAGGAAAACTTAAAAGTATGTGATGAATAGCTATGCAAATAGTGAAGTATGTAAATAAGTACCTTTTTTCATTGAACAATTACTTAGGCAAATTTATTTTTATCTGTATGTAAATAAGTACCTTTTTTTCATTGAACAATTACTTAGGCAAATTTATTTTTACCTCAGAAATGATTAGTCATATAGGTTTTTAAATTTATAATGAAAATGATGTTATTTACAATTCACTTTAAACTCACACACACACACACACACACACACAAGGTCCATTTATTCTGCCAATTACATTTCTCAATGTGCAGAGCACTTAAACTGAAATAATGTTTTAGGAAAAATTTAGTAATGGAGCTGAAGAGGTCTGCCTCTTTAGTTTCCTAAATTCCAGTATGATACTTAAATCACTACATTCGGATAATCTTTTTAAAAATAGCATGGGGAAAACAGCACAAATAAGACTCTTACACAGTTCCTTAGAGTCGTTAATTAGAACTGGATATTGTTCATGAATTTAAATGATCATTGAATAATTTAATACATAAGCAATGATACTACTGCTTATAAGAGTAATCAAAAGCTTATACTTGGAATAAACATTATCCTTGACACACACTTCAAAATCAACAGAGATTTTCAGAGATTTATACTTTTGAGTAAGTATCTCAAAAGATAGGTAATTCTCTATCATGTGAGATACATTATTCTATAAAATAAGATGCATAAGTTACCTGAATCAGACAGTCAATACCCGATTTATAATTTTCTCTATTGGAGCCTGTCAAATAAAGGCAATTCGGTGTTGAGGTTAAGAAAGTGGGCTCTGGGATGGGACAGACTTAGATTTGATTTTGTTCTTTGCCCTTTACTGTGTGACCTTCAGGAAAGTACTTGACCCATCGAAGCCTCAGTTTCCTCACTGATACAGAGAGTAACTGTGACTGTTTCACAGGTGGCCTTGAAAGAATTGGGATAATTACCTGTAACCTGCTAAGCACAGTGTTTACCATGTGCGTTGTGCCTTTTTAAAGTGATCACTTAGCTTTTGGAGAAAGATATACAGCTCTCTGTTTATAGCAGCCTATGGGCTGGGAGGGGAGGGCAGGGGGCTGAGGCAGGTTCCCACCCACTCCGTCAACTGTGACAGTCAGAAGCCAGGTGAGCAGTGAGCAGGGGATAGGTCACAAGCATGCAGGTGTGTCAAGTCCTTAAATGCACTGATGGAAATTTTCAAGTTTGCATCTTGAAATTATTTGCTTTTTATTAGGTACAGAATTTATTTCCTGGCTTTGGTGGCTATTTCAAACCATCTACATTTGCCCACCTCTTTTTAATTTCTCTGAATCTCTGACTAATCTCAGTAGAGATATGTATTACAAAATTAAATCTGATGGAAATTATCTTTTTGGAATTTAAGGTATAGAGAATTCCTTACAGATTCTTAACTTTCTGGAAGAAAACTATGACTAATATGTTCTATTAATGAGAAGTAGAATGTATTTTTGTCATTTATATAAAGAAAGATACCCACTTTTTATCATTTCTACTTCAGAAATTTGGATTCAGTAATTATGTAGTAATTTTAGCTCAACTGACTTGCGTACTGTGGTGGGGATAAATTATTCTTTTTATTTTTATATAAAACTTGAGATAAAGTTATAGTCTTTTGGAGTCCGTTTAAATATATGTCATTTCATTGTACTGGGGTGGGAACCCCCTTTTGATAGTAGATGAGAACATCTTTCACTCACCCTCAGAATTGGCAAAAATTTGGATAAAACAAAATATAAGGTGATAAAGAGAAAATCATTCCAAGTTAATTAAAATAGAGTGAAAACTGTTTACAGTTAATATGTACAATACAAATGAGTTAATATGTGTGGAAAACTTAGAATAATGTCTGATACATAATATGTGCATAACATATGCCAGGTCGTATTATTATTTTTATGTCAAAGAGAACACAATTGCAAATAGTAGAATAAGAAAAGAGTTGGTTTTCCTATTTACTGGATAACATGACTTCGGCTTGATCTTTGATAACATTTAGCAACAGGTGCTGTTAGAATAAGAAACATTTAAGGTCCTAATTTATTGTTGAGTGCAAGTGTTGGCATACTTACAGGGTTTGATATTTTTTCATCTGATTAAGGAAATTAGGTATATATCTTTTATCTTTCAGAGAATTAACGATCTATGGGGACCCCAAAAGGAAAGCAAGCACATTCTGCTTACCAATATGATAGGTTATTTTATTTGTTAAGTGTAATTGTAGTTGACAAATTTATTGAATGCATACACCAGAAATGTCCTCCACGTTTAAGAATTGCGATTGCTAGACTTGTAGGGATTTGACTTTCTACCTAGTACATGGTCAATACAAAATAGTCTCTTTTTCTAACACAACTTTATGATGGCCATTAATATTCAGGGGTGCAACAAACCTTGTAGTAACAACTCTTAACGTTTAGATAGTATTTTAGAGTCATCACAAAGTGCCATCATGTCCACTACCCCACTTCCAGGTGAGATAGGCTGCATGATTTCCCTTTCAGCTGTGAATCAGAGAAGTTGCTCACCCCAGCTCTCTCTAGTGGCAAAACCCTGGGGTTACTGCTCTTTCTATCATATCACAGCTTCTCGCAAGCTTATATGGTTACATGCATCACAGCAACACCTAAAAATAAGTAACAGCTTTAAATAGCCTCATGTCATTCAGTGACTTTAGCTTAAATGTATTTTTTCTGCGCTTACTTTCCACTTGAAAGCATAGTGCAGATACTTGAACTTCCCCTTCTTTCAGCATTATCTGAGGATGGAAGCATGAAGACATAGGGGAGGAAAGAGCAATGCCCCCACCCCCTCTTTTTTTTCTTTTAAGAACTTGGTTGCTCTCCTATAACCATATGCATTGGCTTCCAGGTAGGTCATGGGAAAATTAAGTCAGGGACTGGTAGACTGTGACATCAGTAGGACCCAAGAAGCTGGCAATGGTAAGGAAGATACTACATTTTTAAATAGGAAGGTCAATTAATGGGGAACCTTTATGGGAGTCTTTTGCACTGACTATTTTAAACTTCTCAGTCACACACTATAACTCAGTGAGGCAAGTCAGGAAAGCTGCTTTTGGTTGCTTAACAGTGAATTTGGCCACTAGTTCATTTGCTCTAACAGAGTCTGATGCTCGGGGTGTCACCTGTTTCGAAGAAAGACATTCAGTCAGTTGAGTGCACTGAAAAGCCTGCTTTTCCCCATACTCCACTAGCTACTTTCTCAGTTTTGCAGAAAATTAAACCAAAGTACAGAAACTCTGGCAGATTTACCAAAGATGAGTGGCAGAGTCAGGAAAAACTTAGTGATCATATCACTTTTCTCTCGTTGAGGCCACAGCTCAGGAAAGCGGGGTCTCTGCCTCAAGGGGTTATAGAAATGTTCTTTGTTTTCCATAGCTGCTTAGACCTATTTCACGATAGGTGGGTCCTTCTAAAAGCTCTGTGTTTTCTCTTTCTTTGACACTGCTGTCTAACTTCTTTACTCTTAAAAAAATCTTTCTTCCACCTTTTCCCATTGACTTGTTACAAAAACTAGATCAGTTTTCTTGTAGAATTTACTCCATTTTGGTTTTTTTCTTCTCTTTTTGATGTTATTTAACTTGATCTGTTCTTCCTTGTATTTTCTGTAATGGGAGTTTTTCTAGAGGTTTGATTAGATTCAAGTTCAACTTTGGGGGCAATAATATCACATAGGTGGTTCTGTGTGCTTCCGAGTGCAAACATCAGTAGACACACGATGTCTGGCTGTTCCTGCTTGAACCTTTAAAAATCCAGTCTGAATCTGTAATTAGCTAGCTCAAACTCTGGCCTTCACCATTTGCTTTCTGCTTGCCAGTTGAAGTGATGCGTGAGCCACGTTAACCAGAGATTTCAAATGAAATAAATCTCTACTGCCAAGTGTTCTTTGAAAAAGGATTTGAGGTACCTTATATGAAAGAGTACCAATATAATTAGAATGCTAAAATACTGTAATGAGGATGGAAGTGGTGGGGAGAAGATGATGGAATGTCAGAGTGGGATGTGAAGGTCGATGAAGGGACTGAAGCAGAGGAGCCAACACAAGACAGGGAAGCTACTCGTGTTCTTTAGCAAATGACCGTGCCTGTCAGTCTCTGGTTGAGATGGTCCCAGAGGCTTCCCTACTTCTTCAGAGGTTGAGTTTACTTCGACAAACATCTCTAGAGAGCCTGTCTATCCAGAGAATTTGCTTGGTTTCATGGGACACTTATGAAGATGAACAAGTGAACAAGTCAGTCTCCACCCCTTAAGATGCTCGTAATTTACTGGGATGACACACACAATGTAGCCTTAATTTAGGTCAGATGGTGTAAGACCCTGTGATAGAAGTGCCCATGTCAGGGCTATAGGAGCACAGGGGAAGGAATTAACTTCTGGCAGATAGGATAAGGGAATTCCACAGAGGCTATGGCATTTGAATTGGATTTGAAGAAGATAAATGGATTTCACGGTGTGAAAAGGAGAAGGGGAATCCCAGTCCATAGAAATAGCTTGAACAAATACATAGGTATTTTAAAGAGTATGATGTTTTCAAGGAATGGCAGAAGGTTCAGTCTAAAGAAGCACACAGTGCATGTCAGTCCATAGAAATGAAGCTTAAAAACTAAATAGAAACACAGCTGCAAAAGAAGGTAATGGACCAGATTGGGAATAGTTTCAGAAGCCGTATTACGGAATTTAAAAGTTTTTTCCTGTGGGTAATTGGAACCTTTTTAAAGAAGAAACAAGATCCATATTTTATGAAAGGTAACTTTGTTGAGTAGCTTAGAGACTCAGTAATGGCAGGTAGAGAACGACCCATTAGGAAGCCACTTTAAATGTTTTGGACCTTGAGAAGGGAAGGGAAGGTGTAGACTTCAGATGTTTTAGGGGTAGAATGGAAAGGCCTTGAGAAATAATTAAGTATGAATTGAGAGAAAGGAGTAAAGACGACTCTCATATTTTTAGCCACAAAGTAGATGGTTATGCCATTTAACTAAAACCGACCTTAGGGGGATGAACGATTTCGACGAAAGAAAAAAATGAGATGAATTTGAAATGGTTGAGTCTGGCTGTCTGTGGCATATTGATTTATTTAATGAGTAAATGAGTGTCTTACCTTATTCAAGGTGCTGGGAATACAGAGGTTAAAAAAAAGACAGATGAAGCCCTAGCTCTCATGGAGCATGCTTTCTGGTAGGGGAACACTGACAAAAACCAAGCAGGAAAAAATTCAGATTCTAATAAGCACCAAATGGAAAATAAAATAAGGCAATGGAAAGAGAGTGACTGGGATAAGGGAGCTGTTAGAATGGTTAAGAAAACAGACCTGAGTGATGGGAAGAAGCCAGTCATAAAAGCACCCAGAGTAAGAGAACTCCAGGTAGAGGGAAAAGCGGGCGGAAAGGCTGCGGGGCAGGAACGAGCAATGCCTGTTCAAGTCAGTGTCTCTGAGGGATGGGAAGGTAGAGGATGAGTGCCGGTTGGGGTAGCAGGGGTTTTGTAGCATAAGGGCTTCGCTTTCATTCTGAGCACACAGGAGGAGTGATGAGTGAGGAAAAGTTATGCTCTGATTTGCCTTTTAGAACAGATCCTTCCGATTGCTGGGAGGAGAGTGGACTCAGTGGAGGGGGGAGTGGAAGTGGCGAGGCCAGTGAGGAAGCTCCTGTAGGTGGTGGTGGTGGCTTGGGTTAGGGAGGTGGTGATGACGGTGGTAAAACGTGGTCAAAACCTAGATAATGTTTTGAACGTGGAGCCAGCTGGACTTGCTAATGGAGTGGTTGGGTGGGATGGGGTGGCTGGTGAGTGAACCGTGAACCATTTGGGGCCAAACCAACTGAGCTCAGCGGTGCCGTTTGTTGCGAGGATGGACGGTAAGGGGGTGGGGAGGAGTTTGGTGGTATGAGGCTCAGGCATGTGTCCAGGATTCGAAAATTGCGGGCTGGGATGCAGGACAGAGGTGAAGCCTAGAGATACGGATTTCAGAGTAATCTCCCATGTGACCGAGACAATAATTCAGGATTGTCTTGTACAAGAGAATTGGAAGACTGGTCATTGGGAATGAGAACTGCCCATCCAACACATAGGTAGAAGCAATGGTGAAAAGAATAAAAAAGACAGAAAGATTGTTTTCACAACACTCTTCACAACAGCTCCTGCAGCAGGGATGCTGCCTGTGGAAGGCAGACTAGAAAAATCATAGTTCTGCCTGTTCAGAGGCTTTCCGAAAAACTGTGAATGAGGAGATCACAGCAGCTAGGAGGATGGAGCCAGCACTGATAGAGGAGAGAGATTCCAGTTTGAATGAAGTAGAGATGAAAAGGAGTTTCTGGCCAGTTATGAGATTCATTGCACGCACCGGTGTTTAAGAAAATGCTTGAAAGTTGAACGTAGAAGCAGGGGACCGCAAGAGCCTTTTGTTTTGCTGTGGGAAAGGAATAAAGGATTGTCATAAATTAGGTAATTGGGTTTTGCAGAACAAGTGTCTAAGTGGAGTCTATTCACATAATATGACTAAACTTTCTATAATTTTAAAGAAAAATACTTATTCTGTATTTTATGTGTTTCTAGGTGTGCTAAGAAGGGTGTGTGTGTGTGTGCGCGTGCCACCTGTACAACTAGTTACTTGAGGGAATTCATAAAAAATTGCGTCACACATCGTAAATGATATTTGAAGTCTAAAGCTGGATGATAGTACATAGAGAAAAGAGCTGAAAATAAAACTCTCAGTGACGCCCACAGTTACGAAGTTGATAGAGAAGCAGAACTAGACGTAGGATCTGAGTAAGAGCAAATATTCTATGAATTATGCCAGTAAAATTCAACATTGAAATGATAATCCCAGATGTTAAGTAGACTTATTGTGGTGGTCATTTCACGATATATACAAATATCAAATGATTATGTTGTACATCTGAAGCTAGTATGTCAATTATGCCTCAATAAAAATTTTTTAAAATAAAAACGAGTAAAATAATCTAAGTATTTAAGAAACTTTATTTCCCTTTCTTTTTTTACACTCCCCTGGTTTCTCTTTCCCTCAAAATGCCTAGAGTAAGGAACAGCCTATAAAAATAAGAAGAATAATAAAATGATCATCCTAAACTTTTTGTTTTTAACAAAATTCTTTCTTTTGATGCGTCTTTGGCACCTCCAAAATATTAAATTCATGGTTTCCTCCTCAGCCCCCCTCAGTCCTAGTTTAGCTCAGTAGATGGCGGCACACAGCTGATCACGGTACAGACATGAGCGTCAGCCTTACTTCCTTTTTGCTCTAATACCTCCCGTATCTTGTCTGTCACCAATCCGGATGCTTTTCCCTCCCAAATACATCTGCTCAGCCTGCTCTACTCCATTCCTGCTGTCACCTCTCAGTCCAGGCCACCTAACGCAGCTGCTCAGGTGGTCCCCTCATGGGTTCAGGGCAGCGTTCTCAGGAGCCAGGGGCATTTGGTAACCTGAAGACAGTTGTGATCGTCGCAGCTGGGCACAGGGCTGCTACTGGCACTGAGTGGGTGGAGACTTGGGGTGACCCAAACATCTTACAATCCGCGGGACGGCCCTCACAGCAAGGAATGGTCTGGTTTAACCTGTCAGTTGTGTTGCTGTTGACAAATGTTGGCAAAGGGACATCTACTCTTTTTTTTTTTTGTCTTTTGTATATATTAAAACAAAATTTTTATTGGAGTATAGTTGATTTACAGTGTTGTGCCAGAATGGACATGTACTCTTACCATCTACCTTTTCCCCTGATAAAATTTCTCCAAAGCAGTCTGTGTATTCTTCAAAATAAATATATAATTATCCTTATTTAAAAATGAAAGGCATTTCCATGCATCACTGCAACCCCAAATGGACATCCGTTTTAAACTAAAATGACAAATCCTATTAAATAAACTCAGTTATTTCAATAATTAATGATTGCTCCAATAGTTAACATTAGGAAAACATTCATTATCTTAACATCCAGTAGTAGGCAATTTTCTCTGCGTTAATTTCTCTATAATGAGGCTGTGTACCTGCTCTTGTTAATTTCTCTTATAACTATTATGGGTATTTTTTACATTTAAGAATATGCTCACTACTGGAACCTGCATATATGATATTCAGTGTCTAGTAATTAAACTTAATTAAAAATCCTAATAAAACAGTAGACACCAAGGAAATAAAAACAATGCAAACATATCACATCCACTAAACAAATTGACATCACGGAGGGAACAATAAATGAAATGGTCCCTGTCATATACTGCTGCTGAAACTAGCTAAACAAAAATAGTCCAAAAGGTAAAGCAACTATACTCCAATAAAAATTAATTAAATCAAAACAAAACCAAACCAAATACTCCAAAAGGAACGTTGAAAATAACACGGCACGTTGTGTAAGTAAAGTTAACTGCATCGTGGCTTGCCTCTCCTGGTTGGACAGTGTGAACTTAGATACCCAGGAGATGAGGAAAAAAGGCCTCTTAATTTGAGGTCGGATTTCAAATGGAACTCCGGATAAAGTTGGTTTCTTGTAACTAAAATGGATATAGCAGGGTATGACTATGTTAAATTTATGCTGTCTTTATATTAAGCATCAGCATAACCATGAACATAATCATGCCATGTGTCTGCTTAACATCCTTCAGAGGTTTTTCTTTGCCCTTTGAGTTAAGTCTAAATTCTTGACAAGAGCTTAAAAAGCTGTGCAAAGTCTAGTCTCAACACTGCCTCTCTCCTACTTCTCCAGAATTTCACCTCCCTAAACGTCTTTCAGACGCTTGCACATGTAATGCTCACTCATCCTTTTATCTCTGCTGCTTTGCAGGTGCATTTGCTCTGTTGGGACATTCTTCTTCACCCTAACTCCCACCTTTCCTGGCAGGCTTCTCTATTGCCCTAACCCTACTTGCTTTCTGCTTTAGAGTGAATTTACTGTTTTGTCTGCAGTGCTGAAAATTCCCAGATGTTTCCGAGTCTCATTTAAAATTTCCCAAAAGTACAACTTCCCTCCCCTGAAATAAAAAAAAAAAAAACCTGAACTTTATAAGCAAAGTAATAAATATTTTATCAGTGTTTGTAAATGTGCTCCATCATTACTAATTTTTGGTCAGGATGCAGTATTCCTCTGTTGTCCATTGCCCTTCATTTACAGTTTGGGTTTTCCACAGCAAGGTTATGCCTTGCTAGTGTATACCTGAAGGAAGCCTCCACAAACTACCATTAATAGTAAAAGAAATGGAATCAATAGAAATGAAAATAGAAGAGTGCATCACTAGGAAGGTTGAATCCAGAATAGACTTCAGACTCCTTCAAACATGCCATGTGATATGCTTGATCATTCAATACTTCCATAAAAGTACCTAGGGAGGATCACTTTCTTCATATGATCCTAGACCCCATGGTTTGATTCGAGTTATGCTGTTACCATCTCCAAGTTAATTATTTCTGTATCATTTTAAAAACAAACTTTTCCAAGGTGGAATTTAATTTTCATCCTGAGGATAATGCTTTGACCTTCTCTTTAGAAGAGAAAATGTAAAAATCATCCTAATGCTTAGTGATTGGTAAGCTTTGTTGCAGACTCACCCTGTGATATCAGGAAGTCCATTTTGGCTCAGTTTGAATTCTGGTTTCCAACAGGGCTATGTCCTTGGCTCTACAAGTCCTTTGAATTCTTAGCTGATACTATTAGGGAGTAAAATATAATTGTCTGTCAAACTGTCAATGAGTGCTTTCTTAAGTATAATAGGAACTTTATGACCAAATGGCAACACTGTTGGAATTTTACTTTATTCTAACAGCAAGTCTGTATTTATGTGTAAGACATTATGCTGCACATATAAATTATGGTGTCTGAATAGGCACAGAGTCATCCTAGAGGTTAGCAGTTTAGGAAGTAAATCCTTCATATGTTAGAGAGGAGCATCTTAACTTAAGGTTCTGAAAGATGTCGATATTTGAAAGTAAAAAAGAACCAGTATCAGAGGTAGTGTACATTACTTGATATGGAAGCTAATTTTAACTGGAAAATGACTGTTGTATCCTAATCATTAAGGATATTCATCAATAATTCTTCTCTCCTTCCAAGCACATTCCAGGCACTTAAGTTACACATAGATACATGATTTAATTTGGCCAAGAGAAATAGAGCAGAAGTGATGAGGGTCTTTTCTAGGCAGAAGCCTGTTAGAACCAAGATGGGATTTTCCAAGCGCCTTTCTCCACGCTCCACTGACTGGCGATGTCCCAGGTGGTGGAAGCACCACCAGCCTGCATCCCTCAGTGAGGACGATGGGGCTGTGTCAAAATAAACATCTGTCATGTTGAGCCATGTGATTTGGGGGTTATTTTTTTACAATAACATAAACTAGCCTATCCTGACCAACAGACTGGGCTATTGTTACCTTACCTAGCTTGAAAAAAATTCAGAATGTCAGAGTACATTTGATTCTTGGAATTTCACCATTTTATTATGAGGCCACGGGGATAGTGTATGAGGGAACAAGTAATCAAATATCACAGAGCTATGATTTTTATATATGATGCCTTTAAATGATTAAGTTGAATAAAAATAGAGCTAAAATTATTTCTTGCAATTTATTCTACTAGATAATTAGTTTAATTTAGTAATTGCTTAACATAATTATACCTTTATTATTTGCTTATAAACTTTAAGTATTATATCTCTCCATGTGTTTGACTCATAAGTCTTGAAACTCCCAGGCTATCTGGTTACATATATTCAGAGTACTGGAATATGTTAGCCCTTGGAGCTAGAGTACAGAATGACTATGGTGGAGATCTTTAGAAACTAGTTATATTTGAACAAATTCTCTCTAATCTTAAAATGTGTTGCTTAAGGATTGATTTTTTACAGTCTGACTTATATTATCAATTAAAACTTTTTCATTTGGGTATTCAACTAGATGGTCAGTTTTGTTTTGTTTTGTTTTTTAGGGCAAAGACTTCTTTTGGCTGGTACTTAAAAAAGTTTCTGGGCCATAAAGTGTACTCTGAAATGTATTGAATATTTGGATGCTTAGAACTACATAAATTGGCAAGTGATAACGGTCATGCTATGTGAATGGTGACCCACAAATCTGTATTAACATGACAGTGTCAAGGAACTAATGATTTTTCTTTCTGAAGTAGAGGCATAACATAAATCCACATTTGTGGAGATAACTAGTTTTGGGGAGCTCATTTGGAGTAAGCTCTCATTTTGATCACAGAGAGCACATTTCTGATTAATACTGTGATTTCTTAAGCTCAGAGAAACATAATGGTAGCTAAGAGGTTTGGAAGGGTGTCACAGTGAAACCTACCAGGATGTCTTTTTACCTAATTGTGGCAGTTGTTTAACTCAAAAAAAAAAAAAAAAAAAAGAAAAGAAAAAAGAAAAAGAGTACGCAGTCTGGAGCATGGACCTTCAGGTCCAAAGGAATTAACGTTAGACAGATGGTGAACTAGAGAGAACTGCCCAGCAGTTAACAGTTTTGCCGTGCGAATTCAAGCCAGAGTGAATTCAATGCTAATATATTCACTCATGCATAGCAGTAGTTTAGTTGAGGCTAGAGTTCAACACAGAGTTGGGTGCTTTAAAAAAGAACATCTTGTCTTCAATACTGCAGACTTTATTTAGGGAGTTCTGATGTTTATGTCATCCAGATTCTACAGCTTCATGGGCTTGGATTAGTGCTTTAAAGCATCTAGAATGGTGCCCTGTGGATAATAGGAGTAGCTGATTTGGGGGCAAGTCTATGTTCTAAGCACTGTACTAGATATTTTACTTACATTATCTAATTTAATCCTCCCAATAACCTCATAATGTACATATTTATTCTTCCATTTAATGAGTTTATGAAATTTCTGTTATTTGCCAGGGACTATTAGACACTGGTATAATCACTCCCATTTTACAGATGAGAAAATTGAGACTCAGAAAAGGTTATTTAACTTTGCTATGGTTACTGTGGTAGGCCCCACCCCCCACCCCACTCTGCCAAGATGTCCATGTTCTAATTCCCAGAACCTGTGAATATGTTACCTTACATGGCAAAAGGCACTTTGTAGAAGTGGTTAAGGTTAAGGACTTTAAAATGAGAGTTGAACTTGGATTGTCCAGGTGGTCCCAATCGAATCATATGGGTCTTTATGTGCAAAGAACTTTTCTGGCTGTGGTTAGGAAGAGGTGTGATGACAGAAGAAGGGTCAGAGATGTGACATTGCTGGCTTTGAAAATGGAGAAAGGGGAAAAAAAAAAAAAAAAAGAAAATGGAGAAAGGGGGCCAGGAGCCAATGGATGTGGTGGCATCTAGAGGCTGGAAATGCCAGGAAGCCATTCTCCTCTGTGGCCTCCAGAAATGAATGCAGCCCTGCAGACACCTTGATTTTAGCCCAGTGAGATCTGTGTTAGGTGTCTGACTTGCAGAACTATAAGGTAACAAATTTGTATTGTTTTAAGCTACTGTGTTTGTGACAATTTGTTATGGCAGCAATAGAAAACTAATGCAGTTCCACAGACAGTGTTAGAACCAGGATTTTATACTAGGTCTGTCTGACTCAAAACTGTGTTCTTTGTTAAGTAATACTGATGAGCATAAATTGTAGCCAAGAAAGTGCCTCTCGTCTAGTTTTTGACTGAACAGCCTCCAGTTCCCTTTTCCCTCTTTCCAGCTGCTGACAATCGTTTTGAATATTTACTTCTTCCTTATTGGATATGGTGGATTTGTTAATTGAAAAACCTCACATTGCTCTGAGGGGTGGGTGTGCTACACAAAACAGGTCCCAGGTTGCAGACTTTCTCCTGGGAATTTGAATCTTTGCTGGTATATCAGTTAACAGTATTTATGGGAGCAAACTAGACATTCATAGTATACTTTACTGATACAAATTTATGATAGGTAAAAGTGAAAAAAAATTATCTCATGTTTGTGCTTTCAGGAAAGTAAAGGAATTAATCTGAGGCGAGAAATTGGGAGAAGGACAGACTCAAAGGGCTAAGCCAGCATTGAAGTCTGCATTTGTCCTAGATTATCTGTTCATTCTTGGGGATCTAGAATGGGTATTTAATGGTCATACTTGTGGGAAACAAAAGATAAAGCTTAGGACCAGAGGATGAGGTCTGATTGCATATCCTCTCCTCCCACCTGCTGCAACTCACATACAATAAAGTTGAGTTTCCAAAAGCAATCGCTTTAGTTGGTAAAGCTGAAAAACAACACTCACCCCACAGAAGGAGATAGTGGGTATGTCTGTCTGTTTTAGCTTTGGCTCTAAGCAAGTGAGCAAAAGACAAATATCTCATGGGAGCTTGGGGCTAGCATTTACATTATCTGTATGGTCCCCAAAGCTCTAAGTTGGAAATCTAGTTTAAAGTGGTCTTTGCTTGTTAGCGTTTCATGTATTTATTAGAAGTAAACAGAAGTCCTCTTGAAGGAGTACAATACCAGCGTATGCCTCCAAGAATTTCCACAGAGGAAAACCTTCCAGTTTACCAATTCTTTCTGTACTGTACAGTCTAGTATTTGAGTTTCTAATTTCAATTATTACATTTTTCATGTCTCTAAGTTTTGCTTTTTTCTAATCTACCTGGACAAGTTTGATGGCATTGTTCCCCATATCATACGTCCATACAATCTTTTATTTCTATGAACATACTAAGCACAGTGATTTTATAATTCTAATATCTATAGTCATTGCAGGTCTGTTTCAGTGGTTTTCTGCTTCTACTGACAAAGGGGCTTATTTCCTATTTTATTTAGTGATTTTTTTAATCATGAGAGTCAGGTTGAAGGTCAAAGATAGAAAAAGATAAAGTCACTCAAATACTTTTTGCCCCCCCTCTCCACCCCCCAGAACTGGCATAACTATATTAATGTCTGACAAAGTAGATTTCTAAGGCATAAAGCATTTCTAGAGACAAAGAGGATCACAATGAACGGAAGTTTCAAATCATCAGGGAGATGCAACATTCTAAGCCTGAATGCTCCTAATAACATAGTCTTGAAATATATAAAACAAAAATTTGCACATTATAAACATAAATTGAAAAGTCTACAATCATAGTGAAATTTTAACACTCCTCTCTCTGTAAGTGTTAAGATAAGCAGATGATTTGGACAACGTAATTGTTACAAACTTTGATATTTCAGTGGCTCAAAATAAGTTTATTTTTTCTTTCAATAGCCTAATACAGGTGTTCCTAATTGGTAAGAAGGTGTGTATGGCACATGGGGGCTGTGTACAGTGTGGTCATTCAGGGACCCAGGACAACAGATAGTCTCAGCACCTAATTTCCAAGATCACCCTGAGTATCAAAATCTAGCCGGTGGACGGGGGAAGGAAGCACGAACAGTCACGTGGGAAGTTTATTTGGGATAGCCTAAAAGTGGCTTGTTTCCCTTCCATCCTTATTTCATTTGCCAGAGTTCAAACATATGGCTGCAGTAACTGCAAGGAAGGCTGAGAAATATAAGCTCATCTAAGTCAAAGATCAATATTTTAAAAAGTGGGCTGTATTTTTACACAAAGTACTAAAAGTTAGAAAAGTCAATTAAAGTTATGGTACCATTTACAATAGCAGCAAGAATGTGTCGTATCAGATGTCTACCAAAAAATATGCAAGTTGTTGGAAGACTTACAGAAGATGTGAATAAATGGAAAGATATATTATGTTCATGGATAGGAAGAGTCAATATCATAAAGGTGTCAATTCTTCCAAAACTGATCTATGGATTCAAAGCAATCAAAATAGGGATTTCTGTGGAATTTCAAAAGCTGACTCTGAAGTGTGTATGAAGATGCAGAGAGTGAAGAATAGTCAAAATGCCCCTCATGAGGATAAATCAGGTGGTGGTGGTGGGATTTGTCTAGCAGAGAGTAGGAATTAATATAAAGCTATACTGATTAAAATCGTGTGGTATTTGTCACAGGGTATACAACAGACTGATGGAGTCGAATACAAGGTGCAGAAACAGATCTAAGTGTGTTTGGAAACCCGATTTATAGCAGAGCTGACACTGCATATCATTTAGCAAAGATGAACTGTTTAGTAAATGGTGCTGGGAGAGTTACCCATGAGGGAAAATCGTTGTGGCTCTATACATACCAACAAACATACACAAAGATCAATCCTAGATAGATCAAAGACATAATGTGAAAGACAAATCTTTAAAATGTTTAGAAGAAAATACAGGAGAATATCCTATGATCTCAAAGTCGGAAAGGATTTTTTAAAAGCAATAGAGAAAAGTGCTAAACATTAAGGCTAACTTATATAAAATTAACAATGTTAAAACAGAGAATCTCTGTGCATCAAGATACCTAGTAGAGGTTATAATACAAGTAATAAATTGTAAAATGGTATTTCCTGCACACATAACTATTTGCTAAAATCCATAATACATAGACATATGGTTCAGGAAGAAAAGATAAATGGTCTGATAGAAAAATGGACAAAAGACCTATCTATTAAAGACCTATGTATTTAACAGGACAGTAAATACAGACATATGAAAAATGCTAATCTCATGGGATATTTTATACCTATAGTTAGAACTCAGGAAAAAGCAAAAATGGGAGACTTTAGCTTTCTTTTCATAAATAAGTTTATTTTTTTCACTCCTGCACACCATCCTCCTCCCCTTCTTCTTCATCAGCCATCTTCCTCTTTCTCATCCACTGCTTAGCACGACAGGCTGGTAAGTAAAATGCAATGTTTTGTTAATACAATTAGTTTTTATTTATTTATTTATTTATTTATTATTTATTTAATTTTTGGTGTGTTGGGTCTTTGTTGCTGCGCGCGGGCTTTCTCTAGTTGCAGCGAGCAGGGGCTACTCCTCGTTGCCGTGCACGGGCTGCTCATTGCGGTGGCTTCTCTTGTTGTGGAGCACGGGTTCTAGGTGCGTTGGCTTCAGTAGTTGTGGCTTGCCGGCTCAGTAGTTGTGGCGCACAGGCTCTAGAGCGCAGGCTCAGTAGTTGTGACGCACAGGCTTGTTTGCTCCTTGGCATGTGGGCTCTTCCCGGACCAGGGCTCAAACTCGTGTCCCCTGTATTGGCAGGCAGATTCTTAACCACTGTGCCACCAGGGAAGTCCCTAAAATGCAATTTTGAAAGTCTCAAGTGGGTTTGCTTCCTTTCTGAGAGTTAAGTGCTGCTTCAGACACGATTTGGGTCAATTTCCGAATTTTTGCCCTTATCTCAACTGAATGAGTCATGCTTGTCCATTCAGTGGAGACAAAAAGAGGAAATTGATCAGTTCCCATTGTTTAAAAATCACCAAGTTTATAATTGCACATCTCAAACTATCTGATTTTTAACAATAGAGAGAGAGACTCAGGTTAAGAGAATTATTTGGCTTAGTGTATTGATTTTATGCCTGTGACCTTTCATGCACCCAGTTATATTATTATTCCAGGAAACTAGTTTCTTGTGCTACCATTTGTCATTTTCTGTATGTGAATAATCAGTTCATTGTTCCCCCAACACTTGAAGTTTTGACACAAAATCTGACACCATGGCAGCCACTTAAATTTTATTGTCAAGGGCAAAAAAACAGTTCTGACTTAGCTATGAGAAGAAATAATCTTTCTGTATTTGCTTACTCAGAGATTTCAGGTTCACTGGAGGGCCTCATCTTCTTTGCTCTAAGGGTCTGGAATAGAGGAAATCTTCTACCTCCTAGAGAGATTCATTAGTTCCAGAGAGTAAAGGTGTATGTTGTCACCTACCTGCTCAAGAGGAACACTGTTAATGTTTAGTTATTTTGAAGGGGAAAGTGCAAGGAGGTCACGGTGGTGTTAGGAAAAGGAGAAAAACGTCGTAATGCGTGATTTATAGTCAGATTTGGACATAGGCTGGTTTTTCTTTTTATTTTGTACTATGTGATTTCTGCCATTCACAAATTCTATATTCTGGCTCTTCTTCCAATTCATCATTCATTCAGTTTTCAACACATCTATTGAGCACCAATTACATGCCAAGTCTCCTCTGGGTGTTTGTGATACCTGAGTGAACAAAAATAACAAAAATCCTTGTCTTCATGGAGCTTGCATTCTGATGGGGGAAGACTGGCAATAAACAATAAACATAATGAATAAGTGAATTTAATGGAATATTGGACATTGATATGTATTATAGAGAAAAGGATTAGAGCAAGATAAAGGACACTGGATTGTTGACAGGGGGTGGCTGTAATCTTCAAGACGGTTTTCAGGATAGGCCTCCATAGAAAGGAGACATCTGACTTAACTTATGGTTACCGGGGGGGTGGGGGGAGGGATAGACTGGGAGTTTGGGATTGACATGTACACACTGCTATATTTAAAATGGATAACCAACAAAGACCTACTGTACAGCACAGGGAACTCTGCTCAATATTCTGTAATAACCTAAATGGGAAAAGAATTTGAAAAAGAATAGATACATGCATATGTATAACCGAATCACTTTGCTGTACACCTGAAAGTAACACAACATTGTTAATCAATAAAGGGAAAAGAAAAAAAGAAAGGGGACATCTGAGCAGAAATTAAAGGTGGCAAGGAAGTGTGCCAGGCTGATATCTGGAAAGAGCATTCTAGACAGAGGGAATGGTCAGTGCAGAGGCCCTGGGGCGGAGCGTGCTTGGAGCACTGAGGGACAGCAAAGAGGCCAGAGTGTCTGGAGTGGAGTGAGCACAGGCGGAAGTGATAGGAGATGAATCCTGAGAGTGAAGGGCAGGGAGTGGAGGGAGGGTTGAGAGTGGGCGCAAGGCAGGTTATTAGAGCTTTCCTGGCCATCAACCATAACATGCACTTTTGCTCTAAGTTAAATGGGTGCCTATGGTAAGAACAGACTAGGGAGCAAGAGAGCAAGGAGACCAATTAGGATGCTGTTGTGTCGCCAAGGAGATGCTACTGATGGGGGCTAACAGTGGAAGGAGTGAAGGTGGACAGCGTTTTCTGACAGCCTGGATGTAGGATTTAAGAGAAAGATCCAAGTCAAGCATGACTTAGAGGTTTTGGGTCTGACCAGCACCAGAATGTTGCCTTTGACGGAAACGGTGGACGGCAGGCAGAGCCAGTTTGGGGGATGGGGGAAGATCAAGACTTTGCTTTTGGATATTTTAAACTTGTGCTGCCCATTAGAAATTTACATGGTACTGAAGAGAGAAGTGTGGGCTGGAGAGATCCATGTGAGACTTGACATATTGGTTGCATTTAAAGTTGGGAGTCTGGGCCAAGGGAATGATTAAGGATAGAAGATAGGTGATGGAGTTCCTGGGGCACTCCAGGATTGGGAGATCAGGGTGACAAAGGGCAACCAGCAAAAGAGATGGAGATAGAGGAGCCAGGGAGGTAGGACAGAACCCAAGTGAATGTGGGATCTGGGAGCCAAGTGAAGGAAGTGTACCAAGGTGGTGGGAGAACTCAATTATGTTAAAAACTGGTGAGAAGTCAAGTACCTAGAAGACTGAGAACTGGCCTTTGGACTTAACAGTGGGGGGTTCTGGCAACCTTCATAAATAAGGGCAGTTCCATTGGTGTGATGGGTGATGAAAGCCCGTAAGATGTAGGTTGAAGAGAAATGGGAGCAAGGAATTAGAGGCAGTGAAATAGCAAGGACAGACAACTCTTGAAGATTTTTGCAAAGAAATATGGCTGTAGTTGGCAGGGGAAGACTTTTTTTGCTCTGTTTTTATTTGCTTGTTATAAGAGAGAGAAATGATGCAGGACAAAGAGAGGAGTTTTCAATGCATCTTTCCTTTTCTACCATGACTATCACTGTCTTCTTTCCTCAGGCCATTTTTCCTTAAAATGCATTTGTTTCTTGTATATCTGGCCAACACAAACTTTGGAACTTTACCAATCAGTACCTGTCTTCACAATAGGGCAAAAATGATTCAAAATGTAAAGAGAAGAATCTGTGGACAGCCTGCAGCAGGTAATGGATGAAGCACCTCAGATTTTAATAAACTTTGATTAAACATGAAAGCCCAATTTTTAAAGATTTAAAGAGTGTGTAGTTTACAATTCTAAGAAGAAAGCATGGAAATAACAAGGATGTCTTCTCATCTGACGATTTAGAGCCGTTTAGAAGGGCCCAGAAGAGTTTACCTTCTCTGGTCAAATGTAGAACAGCAATTTGCTGTGGTGTAGAATTCACCTTCAGTGCTGGTGGCTTCTGTGGTCATTAGTCACCAGAAGCTGGAGATAGAATTGACGCTTTATAGAAAGTGCCAGAGAGTGAAGACAAGTGCCTAGAATAGGCTCATAAGGTTGCTGCTTTGAAGCCTCTTCTGTGACCTTCAACAAGTCATTTAACCTTCATGCTGAACAATCCATCCAGCTCACTCTGAGATCTGAGTATCCATGCTTTCACGTCTCTGATTTCCCAAGTTAACCATGCTCGACTCTTTGCACTCCTTAGGACACCCCTGTCTTGTAATCATGGCAGGATTTTAGGTGCAGGATGTCTAGTGTTTTGGGTCATTTGATAAAATGTAACAAGGCTCACAGCTATTATTAAGAGCATTTTTGCATGGCTGTGGAGGGATTTCTTGTCTTTTCTGTTCCCCTCCTCTTTTTTTTATTATTTATTTTTATTTATTTTTGGCTGTGTTGGGTCTTTGTTGCTGCGCACGGGCTTTCTCTAGTTGCAGTGAGCGGGGGCTACTCTTCGTTGCGGTGCACGGGCTTCTCATTGCGGTGGCTTCTCTTGTTGTGCAGCACGAGCTCTAGGTGCACAGGCTTCAGTAGTTGCGGCATGTGGGCTCAGTAGCTGTGGCACTCAGGCTCTAGAGCGCAGGCTCAGTAGTTGTGGCGCATGGGCTTAGTTGCTCTGCGGCATGTGGGATCTTCCCGCACCAAGGATCACACCCTTGTCCCCTGCATTGGCAGGCGGATTCTTAACCACTGCGCCAACAGGGAAATCCCTTCCCTCCTCTTAAGGAAAATGAAAAATATCTTCAAGTTGAGATCTTAACAATGGAAGGGTGACTATTCGGTGACAATGTGTTTTGGAGATGCCTTGGAAAGAGGTATCTTGGAACTTTCAAAAAAGTCCTAGTTTCCATTCTGCTTTCAACTTAAACATGTCAAAGTCTCAGAGCATTAGTCATTTTCTACACCTTGGGAGTACATCTTGCATTCTGAAATTTGAAGTTTGGAAGTGCCAATTAAAGAGTAAAGACATAAAGAATATGAAAAAAAATAACTTGTGCTAATAACTATCACCAACATTGCTTTTGTGAAAACAAATTTCACAAAGCAACATATATCCCCGAGTGATTACTTTCCTGTTCAGATATGCTGGGAACTGTGAGGACCTTTTAATAACCTTCAACACTTAACTGATTCGGTGCTTATAATTTGATACCGGCCAAGTGCATCACAAGAGAACCCAGCAGCAGAGCCATAAAACCTGTGATTTATGTCTTGGGGCCATCTGAAGTGAAATTGCTTTCTCTTTGTGGGCTGGAGAGAGAAAGAGACCTTATCATTGGTAGGAAAGAGATTTGAGCTTTGTAGTTTCCAAGGAAGATCAATTTTCATTTATTAATAATATCTCATTATGTGGTCCTTAAGTGGAGGATAAATAATTCTTCCTGTATCATGGGATCCCATGGCACTTTTAAGTGCTTTTGTTAAGTGCTTTCTCATTCAGTTAGAGAAGAGTAAAGTAGCTGCTGAAGAATCTTCATTTTAAGACCTGGTGATAAATTATTGCTCCCCTGTAGCTTTTCTGGGCATATGCTTAGGCAAGGGAGGGTGGCTAAGGAAAAATGCAATTATATTCTCTTTTCATGGCTAGGAAGCACCAGTGTGAAAACTTTCTTGTAAGCCTGATTCTTAAAAAACAAAAAAGCTTTGTGGCAAGGCAGTTGATTAAGAGGAAAAGTATTGAGCATGATGACCTTTCTACAATGACAGAGAAAGATGAAATTGGTTTGAAGTTAAAAAAAAAAGCAAAAATAAATGAGAGATTCATTAGACAGTCTAAGGTTGCTATGGAAGGTGACTTTCTCCTTTCCTAATGATTGGAAAAATTCTTAGCTATTCTTGGAAATGGCTCAGTATGGTTACCAAGTTCTAGGGAATCTCAAAGACAGAAGGGGAAAACTAAATGATCCCTTGTGATTTCTACCGGCCCAGTGATCTAGTTTATAAACCCAGACATATGTAGATAGTATATCTAACTTTATAGAAATCTAGAAAGAATGGACTGTTAGAGAACAACCTGAATTTAATTTTCAGGTTATATAGTTTATGAGGAGTGAGATTTCCTTTCTGTTGCCCTGCATGACCCTAAGAGATTATTTATTCCAAGCCAACAGTGGCAACTTGGAGTGAATATTGGCGTCTGCCTATATTGAGAAGGATTTCTGAGGTCACATCAATTTCAGTGGGAAGAAAGGCCTTGGTTGATTAGTGAAGTCAGGAGGGAGGGGTATAGTGTGTGGTGTGTCCACTATCCAGGTTCTAGATCAGAGGATGGCAAACTTTTTCTATCAAAGGCCAGACACTAAATATTTAAGACTTTGCAGGGCGTATGGTCACTTACTCATTGCTGCCATTGTAGTTGCAAAAGCAGCCATCGACAGTATGAAAATGAAAACAAATGAGAGTAACTGTGTTCCAATAAAACTTCATTTAAAAAAATAGGCAGCCGACCAAATTTAGCCCTCGGATGGTAGTTTGCTGATTCCTGTTCTGTAGACTTAGCCAAGACCAGCCTGAGTCAGAGTTTCTAGCTCTCTGCTAACGCCTTCATATATTCTCAAGACACTCTCATCTTTGTGTAGATGCTTCACAGTCTAAAGTATCTATCTTGCTTTCACCGAGATTGTTTCACACAAATTTTCCCAAGGGTAAATGCTACAAAAAGGAAGAAACTTGTGTTAGAGTAAAAGCTGATGCTTTGTCAAGGGAAGTATTTAGGCAGCACAACTTGAAATGCATGTGTACGTTTCTGGGGGAGTTGTCAGAGCATAATATTAGGTCTAGTTGAGAAGGAATGCAAGCCCCAAGGTAGGACTAAACTGAGACAGCAGGATGAAGAAAATTAACAGTGGGATAACTTATGAGCTTCAAAAGTACAATATTTTTCGTAGGAATTAGGGCCTCCTGAGAATATTTTATGCAGTTTATTCAATCTTTATTGCTTGAGTAGATTAGAAACTCATCCTGTACAATCTGAATGAAATGACTCCAATTATAACAATATCTTCTATTATTATGCCTCCCAAATCCTGCCAGGTCACACCTGCACTGGCCTGACTCTGAACAGAGTGCCATTGTGAGCATGCTTCCTAGAAAGGAAACTTTAATCCATTCCTCGTCAAAAGGAAATTCTAGTTTCCTGCCAAGGCAGTCGTACACTGTGGCCTAAGTTTAAGCCACTTGATAAGTTTCTATGTTACAAGGTTTGAGCAATGTGGGCTGAGCTGCTGAAAATCTTCTTCCTCTAAAATTTATTAAAATGCTTGAGATTTCCAAAATTATAATCAGTCTTTATACCACTGCATCTAAAACATGTAAAACAAGGGCACAGAGTAAGAAGGAAAGTAAGAAAAGATGCTTCAGGAAAAATTTTCCTAGTTTTAGCAGAGAAAAATGGGAATAATAACATGGCTTTGAATTAGGCATGTCAGTTACAAGAAAGATGCCAAAATTCTTTTTGAAAGGGGGAAGACTTCCAATTTCATGATGAATCTGATATTCAAGGTCTTTGGTGTTACTAGTTTTATGGCCTCATCTTTCCAATCTCAATAATTCACAGTCGTGAAATAGAAATCACTCCTGATTGGAAGTGAAGGATGTATTTGGAGCTGATACAGAGAATAAATAGTACAGGAGGTAGAGAGAATTGGACGCCATGGATATATGGCAGAGTTCAATTTTTTACATTGTATCTCAGATGCGCACTAAAGCTAATATCCCTCATTTGTCTACCATTGGGGATGGTGGGAAAAAGTCACCAGAACCCTTATTTTTGCTACTAGTAGAAAAAAACCCAAACTTATCCTTAAAGGTCTTCAGTCAGTTTAATAGTCAAATTTCTTATCAGGGCTGTTTGTTTCTTTACTCCAAAAAAGTCTCCCTTTATCATTTTTCCATTGCAGTTTGGCATCACACACATAGAGAAGCCTCACAGTCTGTAGGGAGAGAGTTCCTTGGTACAAGTGCCGTGCTTCTCTGCCAGATCCTGCTGACATCTGCTTTATCCCTGGTCTCTGGGTTTTGGCATCTGTCTTTATTTCATGCCCTATTGAAGTGACTGTTGTTACTTGAGGTCTCTACTATCTATATGATCAGAGACAGCCTTCTCTGCCCCACCCAACTGTGATATGAGCCCACCTTGGTTCTGGTTCGCATACAGCTTCTGAGTCCTAACCAAGACCTCTCTCCAGCCCCTGCCTGGGGCTACTGACACAGGATATGATGAGAAGCTATAAGGACTTAGGGTGCAAAGTAGGTAGACCAGTATATTTGATACCATGTTCAAATTTGGTTTCTCCAGACCCTGAGAGTGGATGAGCCTTCAGTTGAGGAGAACTTGGAGGGGCAGGGAAGTTGCAGGCAGGTAAACAGGATCAGGGACATAGCTGCCCAAGTGTTATTTTATTAAATTGCCTCAGAGGCTGCCTACAGCCCCCAGAAACTCTGTTACACCGTAGTATTTGATTGACATATGAATATAAGAGCTGGAAGGGATCCATTCATTTACATGTTCATTTCTAATGAATGAATATTTATTGATTCTCTATATTTGCCTGCATTGGGTGCTGAGGATACATTGGTGAAAAAAATAGAGCAAGTTGAAGGAAGAGTTGTGTTCTTGAAAGAAGAGTTAGACAAATACAGATACTCATGGAGCTGTGATAGGGGTTTGTGTGTAGAAGCACATAGGAGGGGCACCCAGTTAGTCTAGTCTGGGGGGCCATGGAAGGCTTTTAGCTGGTATAACCTTCTCATTTTACAGTGGAAGAGCAGAAAGGTAAAGTGAATTATTCCGCATCACCTAAAACATTGTCTTACATCTTCTGCAGCGAGAACATTCTCCTCTAGGTGATGCTAGGGACTTGGTTAGGCAAAGCCTGGCAAAGCTCTGGATGGCACTAACGTCCCCACCTCCTGCCTTCATCTGTCTGTGGCTGCACAAAATCTCATCTCCTCTCAAGGCCTCCAGGTGACCTGAGCACAGACATGCAATTTCCACGGATGACTGGCATGTGAGCTCAGATTACTTCTGCATTTGCAAGGCTGCCTTCTTGCTTGTCTTACAAAAGATGGTGGGGTTTTAGGGGGACAGGGACCCCCTCCTGGAGCCCAACCAACCCATGTCATGTCCTGGCCTCCACATAACCTCTCCTCGGGATGCTGACAGTTGGGAGGACTGTATGCCTAGTCTTATACACCCCGTGCTTGTAAGTTTCCCTGATAAAGTCACGCCTGACTTGTGCTTTTCTCTATCCTTCCATGCTTACATCTGCATCTTCCATAGCATTCAGCACATAGGCAAATGTTCAGGATCAACCTCTGAACAGGTGTGTAAGCAAACCAGCCCAGATCCAGCATTAGATAAGCACTGCTCAGTGTTATCCGCAGATGGGAAAGTCGAGGATCCTTCCATCTGGTAACCTCTGTTAGGAAATTAAATAACCCACAAGTATGCGCTAAGTGTTCTGGTCAGCTTAGGTGAGAAGAAAAAGTAAAAGATGTAACACATATTCTCTTGGAAGCAAAAGCTATCTAGTGGAACAACCATTTAGTGCTGGAAACAGGAGACCCATGATTAAATTTCAGTTCTGCCACTCTGAGTTTGTCACTTAACATTTTGACATCTTTAAAAATTGGCCAATATTAAGAATATTTAAAGTTGTTGTGCTAACTAAATGAAAAACAAACTAACATAGCAGCATCACACAGAGCCTGGAACGGAACTAGTGCTTTGTAAATGTTTACCAAATTCAGAACACTAACACATACGCATTAATAGTAAAGAACCCCAAACAGCACAAAAGACAGCATACAATCAAGTGCTAAATTGTGTGGAACACAGTGGAGGAAGTCATGAAGGCTTATTCACAAGTGGGCTTGATGAAAAATTAGCTGTCACGTTGGGGTAATGAATTTCACATGGATTCAGTCAGGCTGCAGCCATTTGGATGCTGAATCCATAATTTTAGTTTTACATCAGGTAAAAAGTATTTACATTTTTCCTGATTTTAAAAGCAATATGGACACATTGTAGAACATATGAGCAATACAGAAACGTTTAAAATCAAATCAACTATAAAATTCATTTCTAGAGATAAGCATTATAATATTTAAAAAATGTATACATATTTTGTATGTATCCTGCTTTTTATATCCTGCTTTTTTTTTTTTTTAAGAGATCTTTCTTTGTTTTTTTAAAAAATTCTTTATTTTTTATTTATTTATTTTTGGCTGTGTTAGGTCTTCGTTTCTGTGCGAGGGCTTTCTCCAGTTGCGGCAAGTGGGGGCCACTCTTCATCGCGGTGCGCGGGCCTCTCACTATTGTGGCCTCTCTTGTTGCGGAGCACAGGCTCCAGACGCGCAGGCTCAGTAGTTGTGGCTCACGGGCCTAGTACTTGGGCAGAGAAGGCCACTGAGGCAGGATCCAGTGGAAGTTTCAAACTCCAAGTCCTCTATGAACTGTTGTCTAACCATCCTCCACGCAGGAGGTAATGGGCAGATGGCGGTGGCAGGGACATTCTGGGCTCTGTGTGGGAATGGGCAGGACGTGAACACAGGGAAATCGGAGCCAGTTTCCTAGAAAGGGGCAGATCAAGGAGCTGGGGGAAAATCTGAAGTGTCTGGTTCCAGGCAATCAGTGGAGACCGAGAATGAGACCCAAGAAAAAGCATTGCCTAGTGAGTTGATAAAAGGGAGTGACCGCATTAAAGAGGCAGAGCCCAGCCAGATTCTGGACTAAAAGTATACGTGGCCAGTCACCTAGGTGACGACGGAGGCGCCGCATAGCTGAGCTGTTCAGTATGGAGCTGCCAGCACTGTGGCTGTCGAGTGCGAAGGAATGTGATTTTAAATTGCATTTAATTTTAGTAGCTTTAATTTTCAATATCACACGTAACTAGTGGCTCCGGTGTTGGACAGTGCAGCTCTCAGAGCGGCTTCCGCTGACCAGGAAGGGAGCCGTGGAGGCTGCAGGGTCGGCTTTAACACCATCAGCTTCCTAGACAGTGAAAGTTCCTGCCGTAGTTGGCAATAGATTGATTGTCAGCCTCATTATTTTATATTCAGAAGTGTTATCATTTGCTGTGTCTTCATAGGTATTTTGTTGGAAATTTGGGAATTATTGCATGGAGGAATGTTAAATACCATTTTAGAGCCTAAGTCTACCATATTTTCCCTCCCTCCCTCCCTCCTTCCTTCTTCTCTGCTATAATTTTGCAAAAAATGGTAAGAATCCTTCGGCCAAAGTTTTATAATCACCTTTTGTTCCACTTCCTTCCACTTTGGGCCCTTTGGGAATAAACTTTTTATTACGTATAGGAAAATAGTTCTAAGGTTTTTTTTTTTTCTTTTTTTAAAAAATTTTAATTAATTAATTTATTTTTGGCTGTGTTGGGTCTTCATTGCTGCATGCGGGCTTTCTCCAGTTGCTGCGAGCCGGGGCTACTCTTTGTGGTGGTGTGAGGGCTTCTCATTGCGGTGGCTTCTCTTATTGCGAAGCACAGGCTCTAGGTGCACGGGCTTCAGTAGTTGTGGCGTGCGGGCTCAGTAGTTGTGTCTCGCGGGCTCTAGAGCACAGGCTCAGTAGTTGTGGCGCACGGGCTTAGTTGCTCCGTGGCATGTGGGATGTTCCCGGACCAGGGCTGGAACCCGTGTCCCCTGCATTGGCAGGCGTATTCTTAACCACTGCGCCACCAGGGAAGCCCCTTTTTTTTTTCTTTTATGGCAGGTGGATAGGATGGCACATAAATTCTTTCAGGTTCTCAGTTCAGAGCTTTTCTTCTTGGCTCTGGTAATTTTTACTGTGTTATCTTGGATAGTCTTCACAGTATTATCTTCCTTAAAGATACTTTAAAATGAAAGAAAATTTGAATTTCTATGTTTCCCATGACAGGACAGAGTTTTTAGGGAAGTCACTTTATTACAAACTCATCCACTAATTGGTTAAGTGATTAATTAAGTAATCAATAAACATGGTGAACTTCTTTTTTACGCAGGTCTCTGTGCTAGTTACTCTGGAAGAGAAAAAGGGTATAAAGTGATAGATGAACAATCTGAAGGATACTTTAAAATTTTTTATCGGTTAAACTAATAGTCCAGGAAAGATAAAAATTAAATAACACTTGGTTATGTGTTAAGTATATTGACTTTACAGAAAAAGAAAGTGGTTATATGAAATTTGGACAACCCTAGAGAATCTGGGACCTATGGTTTTTATGTGCTTTGAAACAGTTCTTGCCTTAGAGAAGTTGATGTTCTAGCTGAGGAA
Source organism: Balaenoptera acutorostrata (assembly GCF_949987535.1). NCBI lineage: Eukaryota > Metazoa > Chordata > Mammalia > Artiodactyla > Balaenopteridae > Balaenoptera > Balaenoptera acutorostrata. The sequence goes on along the minus strand of NC_080084.1, from coordinate 14,903,452 downwards.
ATAAGATATCTGCAAAAATGTAGCCTGCTCAAGGAGCAATGCTGATTAATTTTTTTAAATTAAAAATTAATAGTTTTATGTCATTTTTGAGACTGGTTTACACAAACAAACACACAAAAAACTTCCTGAGTAAGCCTTCACCTTCTCTTCTTTATAATTTTGTCTCACTTGCAGCTTCAATGTTGCTTTTATGAAAGTGAGATCTGGGTTAATCAGAATGAGGGATACATTGAATCCTTACCTTCTACACACAGGTATTGTGTCTACCACATGCCAGGCAGTGGGCTACCTGCTGATCAGGGGACAAGATGCCCTTCACCTGGGCAATTCTGGAAAAACTGAGGACGGATGTACACTTGACACAGTGGAGTATGCTACAGAGAGAGAAGGAAGAACGAGGAGGGACTTGTTGCAGGAGGGTTAACGGGTTACTCTGAAGTGCAATTGGAAAGCTTTGGTGTCATTTTTTTAAGTCCTCAAAAGACCTTTATTTTATTTTTTCTGCTTGTGCCTTGGTAAGCCTTAGCATCAAATTGAAACAATTTTATGTTTCCAGAAAGGAGTGAATGAAAGGGAAGGAGACCCTTAAAGGTCAAAAACTCCAATACTCTCTTCCCGACCTCTGTGACATGTCAGTTACAGAACGGTTGAAAAGTTTTGCTTTGACTGTAGCTTTCTCTGTGCTGACAGTCAATTGTGCCTCTATAAAGCTCTTGGAAACAATAAGATTTTTTTTCCAGAAAAAGGGAAACAGTCTTGCTAACCAACACATTTTTTTTTGTTGTTGCCAATATTGATTTTTGTTTTTTAAAACATCTTTATTGGAGTATAGTTGCTTTACAATGGTGTGTTAGCAGTTTCTGCTGTATAACAAAGCCAATATTGATTTATCAGTAGATCCATGTTTCTTCTCTTCAACATCCCTGATGGAAAGTCCAGGTTATTTGTAAGAAGACAGCAGAGAAGGAGGGAGAAGTAGAGTGCAGATCAAAAGGCTTCCAAAAGAAAGGAGCTGCAAGGAAGATTCTATACAACCTCAGCATCTTCTAGTTTTGGTGAATTGAGATTCCCTGTATTTCTTTATTCTCCTTCTCCTAGTTATAGCAGAGAGAGGATGCAAATGACTGGCTTATTTCTACAGAACTATGAGGAATAGTGTAATTCAAAGCAGATGAAGGTGACTGGTTTAGAGTCAGCATATGGTGGGGCTGGTGGATGCTGGGGTGGGAAATTGTCATAGAGGGATGACCTCTCACGCATCAAACACTGAGAAAGATGCCAAAACATGAGTTAACTGCAGGGGTTCTGGAATGCAAGTGGAGACTCGGATTCTATTCTCGGTCCTAGGATTAATTCTGTGAGGCTGGTCAATGTCACAATAACTTGTCATGTCTCTGGTGCATTAGGCTATGGAATAGAGTTATTGGACATGTCACTCCATTTTCCTGTTACACTTGCTGTTTCCTTCTGGCTTTAACTGGCCTCACTCAAAGTTCTGTGCTCTCCAAAGCAGTGTCAGGAGGCTCTTTCTTCTAGAGTGGCCACTGATTGAACCACTCTGGGTATCCATAGGCTGACCAGTGACCCATGTCAGGATTTTAGATGGAGGAATCTTCGCAGAGACGATAATTGTCAGCTGAGACAAATGGTCTTGATCTCTCAGATATTTGAACCAGTGAATCCACAGGGACGTTTTTAGTTGATGATGGTTGTTGGAACTGAAATGGCTGGCAGTCATGCTGATGTGGTCTTTCCTTAAGATGGTTGTTTGAAACCGAAAGAACCTAATCTAGATTAAGTATTATAGAGATATAGTAAAAATTGATTTGATTTCTGTCTTTTAGTTTCTACCTTGGTCATTGAAATTGCTCACTTTTTTTTTCTTTTATGGAGTTTTCCCTGGGGACTCAGTATTTTTGATCAGGACTTTATGCTCTTAAAAATGATTGTGGGGGCTTCCCTGATGACACAGTGGTTAAGAATCCACCCACCAATGCAGGGGACACGGGTTCGATCCCTGGTCCGGGAAGATCCCACATGCTGTGGAACAACGAAGCCTGTGCGCCACAACTACTGAGCCTGTGCTCTAGAGCCCGTGAGCTACAACTACTGAGCCTGCGTTCCACAACTACTGAGCCCGTGTGCCACAACTACTGAAGCCTGCATGCCTAGAGCCCATGCTCTGCAATAAGAGAAGCCACTGCAATGAGAAGCCCGTGCACTGCAATGAAGAGTAGCCCCTGTTTGCTGCAATTAGAGAAAGGCTGTGCGCAGCAATGAAGACCCAACACAGTGAAAAATAAAAACAAATAAATAAATTTATTAAAAAAGAAGATTGAGGAGTTTCTGTTTACATGGGTTATGTCTATCAATATTTACTGTATTAAATTAAAACTGATAATTGAAAAATATTTTCTTATTACTGTATTTAAAAATAATAAGTGCACTGTATGCTAATATAAATAACATTTACTTTATGGTAAGAAAACTATACTTTCCAGGAAAATAAACTAGCGAGTAGAGCCCCATCATTTTATTTTTGCAAATCTTCTAGATGTTTGACTTAATAGGAGACAACTGGATTGTCGCATATATATTCAATCTGTTGCCATATGTTCTTTTGATTGAAGTATATGGAGAAAATCCAGCTGTACGCAACCTGGAGGTAGAAAAAGAGAATTTTAATAGTCGTTTCAGATAGTTGTGGATATTCTACTTTGATACTATTTCAAAATTTGACAAGTGAGAGTTTCTTAAAGATTAATTGCAAAATGGACTCTAAAACCATATCAGTGGACTTTAAATACTCTGTTATATTAAAATCCATTAGTCTGTATTACACTTTGAATAGGCCTTTTACCCATACATGATTTTGTAACATTATGTCTTGGTCATTTGTTGAAAATATTGGTTTACTGAGTTATTTGGATCTTCAAAATGTACATTTCATTCTAAAATATGAAAAAGTCACATTCATGAATATCAACACTGACCTCATCAGAAAAGTCTTTAAGGTCAAGGTCATTATGATGGACACATTTTCCACAATTCCAATTTTTGCTGGAAAGCTACAGTTTTATCATTAGGAACAAATGCAGTCCATTTTCCTCAAAGCAACAGGCTTACTTCATTCATTTTTGAGAAAAAGTTTTGCAAAATACTCAAGTCTAAATAACCATTGTTTGTCTGTCAGTCATTCTTTCCAGTACATGTGATATTTCAGAAAGAAGTAGCTGGTTTCAGTTGCAACTTAATTGCAAAAGTGCTTTTCCTCAAGACTACCACTGCAGTAGATATGCAGCAGAAGAGCTTTATGAGTACTTCCCATTTTGGCACATAGAGAGAGTATTAAAGAGTGTACTCAAGGGTTGAGATTTAATAAGATTAAGAGTATTGCTTCATCAAGGACATTCTTAAGTGGAATTGGCCTTTTTTTTTTTTTGCAAATGCATTTTGGTAAAGAGTACAATGGACGTTGGTACAGTTTGACGCCACTCACTGCCTTGGTTTATTGTAAGGCACCAACATTGTTATCCACCATTGCTTTTATACCCTCAGTGCAAATGTCAACACAATGAAAAAGGCAAATAATGCCTTAGTTTTTTTTTAAATAAAATTATGTATTTATTTATTTTTGGCAGTGTTGGGTCTTTGTTGCTGCGCGTGGGCTTTCTCTAGTTGTGGAGAGCGGGGGCTACTCTTTGTTGTGGTGCGCAGGCTTCTCATTGCGGTGGCTTCTCTTGTTGCGGAGCATGGGCTCTAGGCGCATGGGCTTCAGTAGTTGTGGCACACGGGCTCAGTAGTTGTGGCTCGCTGGCTCTAGAGCGCAGGCTCAGTAGTTGTGGTACACGGGCTTAGTTGCTCCATGGCATGTGGGATCTTCCCGGACCAGAGCTTGAACCTGTGTCCCCTGCATTGGTGGGCGGATTCTTAACCACTGCGCCACTAGGGAAGTCCCAGTGTCTTAGTTTTATTACGAAAATAGCTTTGACGCTGTGGATCCCCTGTAAGTGTTTCACAAAGTCCCTGAAAGTCTCCTGGGGACCGTAGGGCTCTGTGGACCACACATTGAGAAGTGCTGCCCTAGAGGATAGGTATAGGTTTTAGCACACTGACCCTTAAGCTTTTGTGTTTGCATCACACTTTCAATGACTGGAGATTGGGTGACAAGAGTGAAGGTATTAAAAAGCAAACACTTTTTTTTTCTAAACCACATTATTGAAAAGTTGAAAGAGATGCTAAGAGCCTAAGTAGACTTCCTTGAGTATTTTCTTGTTCGATCTTCCGTAAACTCTACTGTGTAATTTTAAGTAAATATCACGTCAAGTGTTCCAGGGTATATGGCATCATAAACTTAGGAGAAAGATTGTCCCCCAGTGAGAGAAACAGAATCAACCTCACACAGATACATATATTTCAGATTCATTCAGTTTATGTTTTGGGGAATTAGAAGAAAAGAGCGTAGAATTACAGAATATGTGATCTTTGTGTTATAGATGAATTACTAGAAAAAGTAAATGATTAGAATAAGTAGGTAAATAGTCACAGTGCAGTGAAGGAAAACGTTCTCTAAATTCTAGGAGGTCTTAAAGCCTAAGAATGAACTGTAAAAATCTGGATGGATAGTTAAGATTTGGAGAGGAAGGAAGATTAACTTAAGCTCGTTAAGTTAATTAGTGCGTGCTTGTTAAATTCACAATGTTGGTGAAAAAAGAAGCCTTTAAAATAACACATTATGGGAAAATGCCATCACAACAATGTATTCATAGAGAAAAATGTCAACTATGTGGAGAATGTTAACATTCTATATAAAAGAATGACTTATTTTAATGTATGTGATTGAACCTAGACCATGGAAATGGTCATTTTCGGGGTTTGTTTTTAAAGATAAAAGATCCTTCAAGTGACATCCATTCTAATAAAAGAATCAATTAAGTTTATTTTTAGATCTTCCCCAAACCATGGAGTGTGACATTCATGCAAAGTTATCTCTACCCTCACTCTGAAAATAGAAGATATTTTTGGAGAAATCTTATTTCACAATAATATTTTATGTGAGAATATTGCAGCCTATTTGTATACTTTGCTCCATAGTAAAGTGTTGTTTCCTAATACTTTTTTCAGTATAGTTGTATAAAATTCTCCAATTTTTTTTCCATCCAAGGAACTGCCACAGTCCACAATGGCCTCCACATCTTAAGTATTTCTCACACCATTAGAAGTGATGGCACACAATACAGTCATTAAAGAGAATGATATAGAATATACTAGTAGACACTTAAGTGAAAAAAGTTTTGCGTGTATGCTCAGTAATTATTTATACATATATATGTTAATAATGCATAGAATAAGAAGATACACACACATAAAATGTTAACAGTGGTTTTCTCTAAGAGTTGGCAAAGGTGGTGGTTTATGATTACAGAGAACTTTCACTTTTTACTCTTTAATTTCTGTGATATTTGATTTTTTCCCAGCAAGTGTGTATCCCTTCAAAAATCAGGAAAAGGCATATAGAAAATAAAAATAAAAGTAACGTTGCATTTTGTTTAGAGTAGAACGTTTGGAAAGCCGGAAGTAGAAGGAAGAAAGGAAAAATCTTAAGTTGGAAAGATAAGACATGTACAAATAACTAGAATTCAGGGTAGTAGAGTCACCCATTTGTTAGTGTTCTAGGACTCACCTTGGCATCAGAAGCTATTTCTAACTCTAAGATTAGAAATAACCTTTTTGTACCTTACAGTCAGAGTGCCAGGTACAAATTTCACTCCCAGATTATTTTTCTGTCCTTTTGAATGAATAAAGGTGTAAACCCAGGATGGAAAAGTCAAATGCTCTGAGAGGTTTCCATGTATACCGTTGGTAAACATTTTGTTTACCTCGGTTTGGAAACACACTATGAAATCAGTTGGGGTCGGGGGGACACCACCACCACCTACTGTAAATGGAAAAAACCGTCTGATTTCTGAGAATCTCTTTGCCTTATAGAGCAATGTCATCTTCTTTCCCACGGTCAGGGTGGCAGGTAGGGACAAAATGTCTAAAAAGCCTTCATCTGCACAGAGGTAAGAGAAGAAAGTGCCTCTGAGCATTATTTGCCAAATGATCTTAACATAGCCTCCCATAGGAAAGTGTTCTGGCCTTCTTCAAAACTGGGGGCAGGAGGAGGCATAGACAGGAAAGGACATTGAGAGACCCTGGGTCCAGCCTGAGAGACTGTGCTCACCTGAGAAGCAGGTTTTCCATTCCCTGGTCAGATCGTTGAAGGAAGAGGGATTACTTTCTCAGACCATTTTGTCTGTGATGGGAGTGGCCACATATTCCAATTTCCCCAGGACAGTCCCTTTAGCTCCTGTTTCCTTGTCATAATTATTAACAGTCTCCTGTTTTACTCAGAAGCATCCTGAAAGATAAACCATATGGCACTCTTCTCATGGCTGAACTGTTGAGGAAAATATCTTCAGGGATGTGGCAAACTGTTGATTGGTTGGCAAAACGGTCCTTTTGTCACCTTCCATTACAGAGGCCAGGAAAGTGAAATACTTTTGCAGCCTCCTTGCAGCTAGGATGGGCCCTGTTACACAGTTTTGGCCAACAAGAACTTTCCGGGAAAGTTTACAAGTCTATTGGTACTGACTTCTCATCTTCCTTTTCTGAGTATGGACATGATACCTGAAGTTGCAACAGTCATCTTGAAACTGAGTGAAAGGTCAAGGAGCTCTTAGAGACCCAAGCCCAAACAGCATCGAGTGGCTGATCTTATATCAGCTGTCAGTTAATTCCGAGAACAGATTACAGCTGTTTCTTTCAGTTACTTTCAGTTGCGTTTTCTGTTACTTGCAGCTAAAATCACCCCCACTTTACACAATGGGTTATTTTCTTTCCTGCCTTTAGATTACTCAATCAGGTGTGTTAGGCCTGGAAATCAACCGTTCTTTTTGGCAGGCAGCTTACTGCCCTTTGGTGACATCAAAGCAATCCTTTTAATGTCTCCCATTTACAGGCACTGTGTCCAAATACTGACACATGAAATGATTGAAAGAGCAAAGAGGGAGTGTGCAGAGTGAGAATGAGGGGAACTGGAGGGAAGCAACAAGTTTATCTTCTTTTATCAGAGGTAGTTCTTATTTTGGAAACACAGCATTTACTTTCTGAGAACTCTAAGGACTGTGCATTTGGCAAGGACTGTTCATTTTTCATCTTCATCACTCATGTCTTAAGGGAGGGAAAAGATAAATCTGAATGTCATCAGGATACATGTGGAGCTGAGGGCCACAGTAATTAAGTCCTCTCCAAAGACCCACTGGGATGCCTCAGCTCAGGAGATAGAGGTAACCTACTGATGTCTTTTTTTCCCCTAGGCATCTAAAGAGCCCAGATTATCTTGTGTTAATGAGAGTGGTATAAGAAGGCTAAGATACTTCTTACAATCCCCCCATTGTGCTGGCTGGATGGTAAGGTCCTGGTTCTCTGATAATTACTACTTTAAGGAGATAGGGATTTTATTGCGGGCTACTGAGGAAGCAAAATTCCAATCATAGAAACCCTGAAGCAATTTAAGTGTGGCAAACTAACCCCAAATAGAATTCACTTGAACTTTGCCAGGAATAGGAATGTTATTTTCTTGAAGCTTAAAGGGAGAGAAAAGTAATTTGGGAAACAGACAATCCTTTGAAAATTTCTCCTTTGCCTGTATTATATTCACATTTCCACTGAGTCCAACAGTATGGTAGTTTAAAAAAAAATCTATTTATTTTATTCTATGTTTTTCCAAAGGGTTCCTTCCATCTCTTTACTAGTTCCTTTTCTTAACCCACATTGAGAACCTGACAGGAAGTTATCAGTGCTTCTACCAAGTCTGGTCCAGATCCTACAACATTCCCTACCAAAACCAAGCCAAAATGATTCCAGAATACATTTTATGAGACTAAACCAGTGTCATTCTGTTCACATATGACAGCTGGAGTCTGGCTTTGATGACTGATCAGCAAAACAGACAGAACTCGCATTTTTGTCAACTTTTGTTTTTAACCTGAAAGCTAAATGGACACTAAAAGAGATGATTCTACATTTTGGTGGGGAGAGTACGTTAGTCTAGATACACAGTTCATTCCCCTACCTACAGAAGGGAGGTTAGATCACCAAATGGCCTATTTTTTTCCATGAAATTTGCTCTAAAAAATGGATGTATATACCTAAATTTTTTCAAATCTGGTCACAGAGGGTACAGCCCTTTTAGCCCAAGTCTCTTCTGGACCCATCTTCCACTAGCTAACTTTTCTTTTCAGGAAAAGTTAAGAATCACTGAATTTTAAAATCTAATTTACAGGCCTAAGCAGCACCTTCCTATGAGAATCTGTTTTTCTGCTTGGTTGGAGCAGAATGAACCATTTACAAGTTTGGATATTCTCTGTTTAGGCTGGGGCTGGGGGGGTACTATAGATGCTAGCCCACGAAGATTACAAATGGAATTTGTAATTCCATTTAGATACTGCCGAGCGGTATCTAACCCAATACCAGAATGGAGCAGGCCACCCACAAGGGTGAAATTAGGGTCTGTCTCAACAGCAAGTCCAATAGAGACAAGGAAATAAATTATTCCAGTTTTGCTCCAGGGTAAAAGCAAACGTTTGTTTCATTGATTTTTGCAGAGTGGAAGGTGGTTTTCTACAATTTTGCAGTTTCTACAGCAAGTTTCTAATAGTAGCGGCATATCTATAAATCCTCTGTTCTTTGGAAGGTAATTATTCTTTATATGGCAGATTGGAGTTCTATTAGATTATCATTATGACATCAACAAATAGTGACACGATTTCTTAATAAAAAGGACCCATTTGGTAAATTTTCCAAGATATTTGCTCTCTGAGGACCTAAAGATTCTTTATCAATTTGTTTATATTAAATCGAATTTGCATGGTTGCAAAGTAGGTAGCCATCTTCCTCAAATTGTAGAGAAAGGGACAAGCAATATATGTTGAAATAGAAATCAGATTTTCTTAGGCAATTTGTTTTACTTGTATCTACCCATCCCATCAGCTTATTTTCTAAAGTATTTGCCTTTATTTTTGTATCCTGCCTTTTGAGTTTCTAACGGAAATTAGGAGTAGGTAGAAGACTGATGTTGAGTTGATTAATGATAATAAAAGTTCAAATTTACTGTCAAATGGTAGAGGAAGGGGTCAAAAGATTAATAGAAGTGGGAATGTGATAGTGCATTAACCATTAAGGCCAGAAAATTCAATACCTGACAGTATTCTGTGGGAGAGTCCAGAAGACACTCAGTTTTCTCAAGTAATAATGAATCACTGAGAAGCTCAGAAGCTCTGTAGACCAGGCGGACAGTAGGAGATGATGTTGTAGAACTGGGCTCCTGATAGTAATGGGGGTGATAAAAATCTGCACTATTAGAGTCTAGGTGGCAGTATAACCGTCAGAATAGAGATACAAACAACTCTTACAATAAGTGGCAAAATCAGAGTTGCAGCCAGGAGTCTCAATCTGCAGACAGCTATGAAGTTGCTGAATGGGAACAGTGTTCTTAGAGGCAAGACAGATGGGAGCCAACAAGGATACAATCAGAATAAACGAAGGATGGATGCCCAGGAAGCTAAGGGCAAGCACCCCAACAAGACGCAAGATCCATTGTTTAGTTTTGGGATCTAGGCTAGTTCTCAGACTCAAGACCCATTGATTGAAGGGGAGGCCAAAGCCCTATGAAGAAGGACCCTGCAACCCCATGCCACATTTAATCCGTAGTAATTCTCTGCATCTTCCCCCAAATGGACTTATAGACATTTACTAGGATAACTTGCGTTGGGGACAGAGTCTGATTCTCATTGGTGCTTGGAGACCCGGTGTCACAATGACCTCCTTGGGCAATGAATGGAGTCTTGGCTCAGGACTGGCTTACTGTGAGTCCACGTGGTCCGTGGGCCCACACAGATGTTATTTCCTTGATCCCCCAATGTATAATTCAAAGGAACAGAGTTGACAGTTGGCAGAACTCTGACATTGGTTCATTGTTATGGGGTAAGACATCTTATAGAAGAGAAGGCCAATTGGAAGTCTTTAAACCTTACCTCTCCTCCCAGTTCCCTATCCCTAGCCCGGATAGTAAATCAAAATAAACCCTATATCCTGGGGGGAATATTAATGCCACTCTTTCAAATACTTAATGAATGTAGGTGGTGGTCCTGCTAAATCCCCATTTAATTCCGTAGTCTGACCCCTACAGAAACTAAATGGTTCACATTGAATGACAGTCAACTACTGCAAAAAAAAACAAGTAGTAATCTCAATTGCAGCTGCTCTGCTGGATGTAGTATTTTTTGGGGCGAGAAGATTAACACAACCTCTGGCATGTGGTATGCAGACATTTATCTAGCAAATGTGTTATTTCTCATCCCTCTTCGAAAGGAGTCTGAGAAGCAGTTTGCATTCACATGAGACAGAGAAGAGTATAGATTTAGTTAGGGTCTTCCCCCAGGTCAGTATTATTAACTCTTCCAACTTCAGTCACCAAAGTCCAAAGGAATCTGTCTCATCTGGCCATCTGTAGAACATCACTTTAATCCATTATATGGATGACGTGGTAATTGAACCAGATAAGCAAGAAGTGACAAGTACTTGATAAGACACGTGCTCCAGAGGGTGTGTGATAAACCTATGAAAATTCATGGACCCTCAGTGAAGTTTGTCAGGATCCAGAGTTTTAGGGCATACTGTGACATCTCATCCAAAATAAAAGACACATTGCCTCTCACATCCCCCACTGCTAAGAAAGAAGCACAATACTTGGTAAGCTTCTTTGATTTCTGGAGGCAATACATTCCATATTTGAGAATACTACTCTATTCCTTGTAATGAAAAACATAGGAAGCTGCCAGTTTTGAGTCTAGGAGAGTCTGCAGCTGGTTTAGGCTATGGTGTAAACAGCCCTGCCACCTAGACCATCCAACCTGGCAGATCCTGTAGGACTAAAAGCATCTGTGGTGGGGAAGGACACTGTGGAGAGTTTATAGCAAGCCCCAAAGGAGAATCACCTTGTAGAACCCTGGGGTTCTAGAATAGCGCTATGCAATAGACCTTTCTGTGATGTTGAAATGTTCTGTATTGCTCTGTGCAATATGGTAGCTACTAGCCACATATAGCTATTGAGCACTTGAAATGTGGCTACTGTTATTGTATCTATCATCTATCTATCTATCTATCTACCTATCATTTTACTTAGTTTTAATTAATTTAAATTTAAATTTAAATAGTCATATGTGGTCCTTGGCTATCATATTGGACAATACAGTTCTAGAGCAAGTCCATTTCATCTGCTGCACAGATTTATACCATTCAGAAAGCAGCTCCTGCTTGCTGCTTGGACATGGTAGAGACAGAGTATATGACCAGGGGGCTGTCACATAAGTGACTATATGGCCACAGCTATTCCTTGTGAGCTGGGTTCTCTCACCCATTGAGTCATAAATTTGGGTGGGCCCAGCAATAATCTATAATAAGATGCAATAAGATATAGTAAATTGTCCATTCTGGGTTAGGCATGAGAAGGGCCAGTGGCCATAAGTTAGCTGATGAGTAGATGGTCTAGACCCACTGCATGCCATCCACCACTGAGTACTGAGGCCTCTCCTTCAGCTCACACCCATGGCCACTTGGCGTGTACCTTATGAACTGATCACAGATGATGACAAAGACCAAGCTCCGTTCGCTGTTGGGTCAGCCTGATGTGTCAGTATGAGCTTGAAATGGACTGATGCTACTTTAAGCCCCACTGTGGGGTGACTTTGACAGATATCAGTGGGGGGAAATCTTCCCATTGTGCAAAGCACTGGGTTGTTTATGTGGTCATCCACTTTGTGTGGAAGGAGATAGTCCAAGGTAAGATGACACATGGACTCATGAGCTGGAGCAAATGACCTGAAGCCCTGAAGGATAGGGGACAAGGAGGACTGAGGAAGAAGCATGTGAATGGGCCTTTGGAAGTATCGTAATGTGTGAACACTTTCCTGTTTGCCTACCACAGAGCATCAGCCACAGAACTGGCACTGAACAGCCAAGTCGACAGAACACCTTGACCATTTAAAGTCAGTCAGCCTCTGTCATTGACCCCCTAATTGGACACATGAGTGGAGTCTTTACGGTGACAGAGGTGGAGGCTATGCATGGGCTCCTGCCCACCAAGGCTGACCTGGCTACTGCTGCCACCAAATGCCCAAGCTGCCCGCAGTAGAGACATGGCTGTTATACAGCTCCATCCCTCAAGAAAACTAACCAGGCATTAGGTTACAAGTCCACTGCTTTGGACTTCTTCTATCCCAAAAGGGACAGTGATTCATCTTGATTGAGATCAATACATATTGTGAGTATAAATTTGTGTTTTCTGACTGCAGAGCTTCAGAGAGTATCACTATCCACGGTCTTACAGGATGTTTGATCCACTGATGTGGGATCCACATAATATTGCTTTACAGCAAGATTCTCAAAATTCATGAGTTATCTGGCAAATAATGAGTGAGTGTAACTGTCCCTGGGATGAAAAGAAATGCTGCTACTGAAGTCGTTTGCTCAAAATTGCTACTGGACCATGGCTCTGGGGAAGATCAAAGCTTCCCTTGGTTGTTGATCAGTTAAGGAAGGGCTGATTCAGCAAGGACTTAATTATTAGAATGAGAGGAAGGGATTTTTCACACAATGGTTCAAATAATGTACAGTGTGACTGATGGGCAGTAACAAGGTACGCTGATGTCATCGAGCAGTGGACACAGCCTTTTCCTGTGTGTGAGGTCGGGTGGAAGCTTGTTTGGTCTCTGGTAAGCATCTCACCCACCTCACCTGTCCACTTATTTGCATGTTGGGGATATGAAGGTAGGGAACCATTTTCAATCACACATTAGGGACAGTGTTCCAGCTACTACTGCTGCAACAGCCACCCCAGAACTTAGTGTTATAAAACATTCTGCTCATGGATTCTGTGGGTTAGTAATTTGGACTGAGCACAACGGGGATAGCTTGTCTCTGTCCCACATTTTCTAGGGTCTAAGCTGGGAAAACACAAAGCTGGGAGTGTCTCAATAGCTGGAGACTAGAATCGTCTCAGGCATCTCACCCACAAGTCTATAGTTGGCGCTCACCTTTGCCTAGGACCTCAGTTGGTCTGTCCGACCAGAATATGTACCCAGGAACTCTTCACCGAGTCTTCCTCTGTGATAGTTTGGGCTTCCTCCCAGCACGGAGGCTGGTTTTTGTGAGTGAACATCCCGAGAGAGCAAGGCAGGTGTGTATGGCATTTTATGATCTAGCGTTGGAAGTCATATAGCTTCACATTTGTCTCTCGTTGCACCCTGTTGGTAGAAGCTGTCCCAGACTTTCACCCATATTCAAGGGAATGGGAACCCTACAGACTACCACTTAATGGGAGAACTGTCAAGGTTACACAGTGTCTTAATCATCTCAGTTGCTATAACAAAATACCATAGACTGGGTGGCTTACGCAACTGACATTTATTCCTCACAGTTTTGGAGGCTGGGAAGTCCTAGATCAAGGTGCTGGCAAGTTCTTGGCGGGGGCCCTCTTCCTGGCTTGCAGATGGCTGCCTTCTTGCCATATCCTCATATGGCAGAGGGAGGAAGCTCTGGTGTCTGTTCCTCTTCTTAGAAGGGCACTAATTCCATCATGGGAGCCCCACCCTCATAACCTCATTGAAGCCTAATTAGCTTCCAAAGTACCCACTTCCTAATACCATCATATTGGGGGTTAGGGTTTCAATATATGGGATTTGGGGGGGACACAAACATTCAGTCCATAATACATGGTAAGAAGAGCATATATAGTGGGAGGTATTGCTGTGGTCATTTCTGGAAGATAGAGTTTGCCACAGATGACTTACAAACAATACTACTTCTTAAGATCTCCTCCCTTCCTTTTCTACCTATTCTGTGTGCCTTACTGGGTTGGGATGTTAGGATGAGAGACTAAATTCTCCTTCTATACTTGTTGAAATGAACCAAATTGAATTTGAGAGATTCCTAAAGGTCTTGCAAAAAGCAAATGCCTGTAATGAGGATAAATGACATGATACTTGCTCCTTTCTTTTGTCATGATTTCTGTTGCCCTGGCCTCCAACCCAGACTCCTTGGAATAACAGGCACCCAGAAAACTGGGATTTTAGTGGAACTCAAGCCTGATTGAATATCATGGTGCATCCAGGGAGAATGAAGGGCCCTTTCCCTTTATAAGAGAGTGACAACTGCTTGAAATCCCTGGGCTAGGAATTAGGAGAGCTGGGTTCTAGCTCTGGATCTTTCTGTGACCTTGGAAATTTAAGAGACTTAGTTTCTACCACCTGTAAGTGGGGTTAGTGATGCCTAATAAGAAATTTCATAGGATTTTTGTAAAGAACAAATGAAATATATTCATGAAGAAGTCCTAACAGTTGTAAGGCACTGTAAAGGGAAACATATCATGAGGGGGTTATTTATTAGCTCTTATACAGGATTAAAATCTTCAGTGGGTTGGGATTCCCCAACGTACTAATAGTTGCTTTTTGGGTATAACCAACCTGAGTGAAGCTCTTGCTGCCTGACTGCCAAGTGGTTGACCTTGGATCTGCCTGCCAACCCTGTGTTGTACTGGCAAGGCTCACCCCACTATGTGGCTGGATTTTCCTACTTAACATGATCAGGGTGAACTCATGTTCACATCCTGTTGGGGCTCATTTCCTACTTAGATACCAGTTCTCAACTGTACATATTGACATTTGGTACTTTAAGATCATTCAGAGACAATTATTGTCAGTAGGTGATCCCAAATAGACCTTAAACTTTGATTCTTAGAACAATGAGAAAGAAGCATGAAGCAGGTAAAAACTATGATTTTCTTGAGTCAAAACAGTTCCATAAATTTAGTAACTGTGTGTGGACATCACCACCAAAAACAGAGAAAGAAAGCAAACGTTACCACATCCTCTGCCTCCGTCACGTCTAAGCACTCACTTCTATCCCTCTACTCTGACAGATGGAACAAAACCAGCACCTGGGCATGAGTAAACATTCTTACAAAAAATCAGGAACTAAATGGCCCAGACTATAGACAGAAAAGAGAAACACTGGATTCTGGAAAATGATCTTCCTGAAATTTCAATATGAATAATAAAATCTATACGTGGCAACAGCACTTAAGAGTATGTGTAATTCCACATTCCAAATGGGCCAACTTTAATATTTTGGATTTATTTTCCAGGAAGCTCACTCGCTGTCCTTTCTCGATCACTCCTTATACACACACACACTATACATACCACATTCTATTTCGTTGCTTGAAACTTTCTAACATGTTTTCCAATTTTGTGAAGTTTGGATTTTTCAGAGAGATTTTTGACAAAATGAGGATTGGGGATTAAATGTGGCAAAATGAGGAGAAAAATATTGATGGCGTATTGCTTTGGTGCGAAGAGGCAGTGACATTCCTGGGCAGGATGTGGTTACAGGCAAGTTTCATGCCAGGAACTTTTTCTGGCGATTTACAAAGACACCTGAAGCTTTGGTCGCACACACTCAGTGTGTTTCGAGCCTGCACTTGCTCATAGGCAGAAAATTTCTATTTACAAATGGAAGGTGGAAAATGTTTTAGTTTTGGACTCTAAAATTAATTTTGTCTTGACATAAGCAAGATAACAAACCCATGAACCCTGTCCAAGAAGAAACTAGCTCTGCTACCTTTGGGGTACACCTCTGCAAATTATAAAATCTGATCCTTACACAAGTATTTCACATGGCTTATTGTTTGTTCTACTTGGAACATCTGTGAAGCAATATTTATTTTTATATAAAATCTTTTGAATTCCCTTTCATTGACTTTTGGAGGCCTAGGTATTTCTTCATAGCAGGAAGGAATTATTTGATAACTGGAAGTTTCATAAATATCAGCTCTAAGTTAAAATTTTTTGTTTAAATAAGGAATGTGAAATTGATATCAGGTTGTACTTCTAATTCCTCACACAATTCTTTCAATAATTCTGATATAAATACTAATTTATGTTTTTGGCAGGTTCTTTGTTATGTTCTTAAATATATTATTTCACTTTTCATCAAAGTTCTATATGAAGTAGGTACTATATATAGCACCATTTTACAGACAAGGAAATCAGTTTCAGAGAGGTTAATAAAATCAATCAAGGTCACCTACGTAATAAGTGCCTGGGCCTAGATTTAAGCCTCAATCTGTCTGATGTCAAAGACCAAGCTCTTTCCATTTTAAGACACTGCTTCTCACTTCACAGTTACAAATTTCCTTGCAAGTCCATGAGTCACCATATCAATGACATGAGTGATGGATTCAGCAAACCTGGATCCTCTTCCTCCTGGGCCATGGCCAGACTGCATTTCTAAGTCTGCTGAGGAGTTAGTTATGACCAGGTAATAGAGTTATGGCTGACAGACTATACAGAGAGAAATTATATATATGTGTGTGTGCATATATATATATATATATATATATATATATATATATATATATAATTTTCAGGCCTGTTCCATAAAATCTTCTGTATGACTCCACATTTTCTTCTTTTTTTTTTTTATAAATTTATGTATTTATTTTTGGCTGCATTGGGTATTTGTTGCTGCGTGCGGGCTTTCTCTAGTTGCGGTGAACAGGGGCTCCTCTTCATTGCAGTGCGCGGGCTTCTCACTGCGGTGGCTTCTTTTGTTGCGGAGCACAGGCTCTAGGCGCGCGGGCTGCAGTAGTTGTGGCTCTAAGGCTCTAGAGCGCAGGCTCAGTAGTTGTAGCGCATGGGCTTAGTTGCTCCGCGGCATGTGGGAGTCTCCCCGACCAGGGCTCGAACCCGTGTCCCCCTGCATTGGCAGGCAGATTCTTAACCACTGCGCCACCAGCGAAGTCCCTACATTTTCTTCTCCCATATACCAGGGGATGATAACATCCCGGGTAACCTTGGGAGCCATGCAAGCCTTGTGTAGAAGTTGTGAGAGCCGGTTTCTCTGCTCTCTCTGGGTCCCTGCATGACTACGTGGAATGGACTTCTCTCCTGGCAGCCACTGGATTTTATGTGAGTGAGAAAGAAGCTTTTGTTGTGAAATTTTTGGAATTTATATGTTGGAGCAGCTAGTGTGGATTTCAAGGTACGAATTCCTATATCATTTAAGTGGTGTGCTGTTGTAAGGAAACCTAGGATGTGTGACACTGACTTAGCAGTTGGGTGGTGAGAAAACTGGTACCACAGACAGAAACCCTGGAGTTCCGTCTTGATGTTTTTGGTAAAATTGTCACCATGAAAAAACTTGAAGTCAGATCTTGTGTCTACCGAACCTCTAGTTCTGAAGTTCAAGACTGAAAAGCAGTGGGTGTTGGTTTTTTTTGACTGCCATTATCAGCATATTGCAAGAAAGGGATGAGCTAAGGAAAGAATTGGCTGGTTTGGAAGGAGAGATTGGAGGTAACGGAGGAAGTCCAGAACTCAAAGATTGCAGGGATCTGGAAAAATTTTACTGCACAGGGGCCCCAAACAGTAAAAGATAAGACAGAAGTGTTTTGAGTAACAGAGACCCATTAAAAATCAGCCTTAGGTAAAAATTCTTTCGATGATAGCCATCATTTGCATATCTAAAAACTCACCAATGTGCTATGCTAAATTTAACTAAATTATTAACCTTGAGATACCTTTAGTGATATAAAGAACTGCCAGAAGCTATGAAATTTGCAATTTGAAATTTATGAGTATGTCCTGGATCAAATTCTTAGAGTCCCCAGTCTGACTAGAGCAAACCACAGTGGTGGTTAGGGGTGACGATGGTTATTTTTCTCCCACTTAACTAAAAAAAATATGTGAGTTATACACTCAGCTCATGACCACTTCTACAAGCATTGGGTATTGGGGTGTATCAACGGTAATGAGACCCAAATCGGTGTACAAAAGCAGAAGTGACACAGAGAGCTAAAGTACAAAGTAGAACACTAAAAACTGCCAGAAGGGAGACAAAAAATGTTATAGGAAGGTGAAACAACTGTCAGCTAAAACATTTATGGAAGACAGATGTCAGGCAGAGCATTTGACCTGGGCTTCAAAGGACACGTAGGACTTTGATATCTGTAAGCAGTGGTGGGCAAGGACATTGGAGGTGAGTAGAAAGGCAGTGTTAAAGGCATGAAGTGGGAAAGCGTCCTCTTGGGCTCACATGTATTTGGGTGAGTAAGACTTAGAGATAAACCAGACCTTTGAGGACCTTGAATTTGACACTAAGAATGCATTCTTTAGGCATTGGTGAAAGTGGGGACTTTCACATATTAATCAGCAACATAGGTATATGGTTAGAACTATGGTAGTAGAAAGAAACATCATTTAGAGAGAGAATAAAATGGACAAAGAAGACCTGTTTGCAGATCATCACAATAGTCTTGGCAGGCAAAAGAGGGGCAGATGCATTATAGAAGAATTTAATAGGATCAGGGAAATGCCCAAATCTGGGAGACAGCATAGGCTCAAAATGTAGAAAGAAAAATTATAAGCCTTGATTTCTTGGTCTGTTCTTACATTATGGAAATGTAAGAATGCCTAGTATTTTATAAGAATTTTGTGAAATCCAAACTCCTGAACTGGTCAATTACCTTTCTCAGTTAAAATAAGGAATGAAGTGTTAAAAAATATATTTACAATCAATTGCACATAGCTACTGTAAATAAGGAGCCAGGTAGGGCAAACATGTTATAAGATTAAGCATATTTTGCTGTCTTAGTATAAAAATCTAAGTAAAAATCTTAGTGTAAAATTCTGTGAGTTAAATGTTGGTTAAGAAGAATCAGACTTGTAAATATATCCAGTTAACAACTTACATTTCTAAATCATGTTTGATGTAGGGAATTATGATTGTTCACTTTAACGTCATTAAAGTATTTCTCACAAGAAAAGCGCTGCTGACCATTGTCAGCTTTGGGCAAGTAGGAGGCCTGGGAGGTGGAAAACCACAGATGCGACCCCATCACCAGGAAATGAACCAAGCTGGCCACTGGCAGGTGAGGGGCTCTGACCCATATTTTCATAGAACAGAGACTCCACACCAACACCGTAAGACTTGGAGGTGGAGATAATCATAAGAGATCCTGCACAGGGAATGGTATGCAGAGTGAGAAAGAAAAACAATAAATAAACAAAATGAACCTATAACGGTCAGTATAACCTTAATATGAAAACTGGACTAGGGCAGATATAAAGGAAATAGATACATCAGTCTCAATTATAAATGTAAATGCAAAAGTTTTAAATGGAATTTTAGTAGATTAAATCATAAATAAATGATTAAATAAAATTCAGCACTGATGATAAAAATCAAAGCTATATTAATTAAGGTGAAGCAAAGCTGCTGGACTAAAAAGACCTCAGTGGCTTAAAGAACATAAACATTTATTCCTCTTTCACGCTGATGCTACAAGGCTCCAGGTTTGCTGGCTGTTCCAGGTGTTCACTCAGGGACCCAGGTTCCTTCAGTTATGTTGCTTTATTATTACTTAGGGCAGTGGGTTTCAAACTTTAGTGCAAATCACATATCACCTAGAGAGCTTTAAATAATCCAGAGTGCCAGGTCCCACCCTCAGACTTTCTAGTTTAGTAGGTTTTGAGTGGGACATGAGAGTTTGCCTTTAAAAAAATGCCCAGGTGATTACAGTACTACTGGTCCAGGACCATACTTTTACTAGAACATCGGTATCATCTGCATGGTATTGTAAAAAATGGGTCACCATGCGTTCCAGGTGGCAGAAAAGAGAGAGTATGGGATATATTTGATTGCTGTCTTAAAGTAAAAGAAATTGCACACATCAATTTCCTTCTCATATTGCTGGCAAGAATCTAGTTACTCGGTTACATCTAACTTCAAGTCAGTCTGTCTGGAAAATATGATCTCTAGACAGTGGCATTCTGGGAAAATCTCTTCCAATTCTGTATTTAGTGATGTCACACTGGTAGCTTGAAATTGGCCATAGTGTAAGTACAGCACAGAAACTGGCAAATGCTACAAATCATGGCTCCCCCCAATCCAAGGACCAGTTTTTAAACATTTACGAGCACTCTTGTCTATAGCTCAGCTGCCACAGTCCCAGCTTCAACTCTATTGCTGTGGAGGTAGGGGAGAGTAAATTTTGGTGGCTAATTAGCAGCTTCTGCCACAACGATCAAGTAGGATTCATTCTAAGAATGCAAGGATAGATAAATATCTATTAAATGACCTAAAGAGAAAAATCTATTAAAGTAGTAAATTAATTAATGTAGTGAATTACATGTGATTGTCTCAATAGATGCAGAAAATGTACCTGATAACATTTAATGCACATGTATGACAAATTCAGTTATCAGATGATAACAAGAATCTTGATAGTGTCTAGGAGGAAAAACTTTTCTTCAACCTCTTAGGTTAAGTCACAGAGAGCCTGTGAATTAAATCAACAAATGATAGATTAGCAAGAGAAAAGACAATGTTTATTCATGTGTGTAAATGGGAGCCCATGAAAAATGTGACTCAAAGAGGCAGATAGAATTTGGGGCTCATATACCATCTTAATAGAGGAAGGGGAAGGGTGCTTGTGGGAAAATAAATGGCTTTTAGGAAGATAAATGGGGCTTTAGGAGAATAGATGGGAGATATGACAGTTTTGTAGCCCTTGCCTGTCCAGGCCAATTTCTTATCCCAGTGCCAGCTCCTCGGGTGATAGGAGACAATCTTCCCTGGCCGCAAAACTCCTGCAGAAGGAATTTATGACCATTGAATTCTTTTGGGAGGCTTTGCTTTTGGGCTGCTAAGGGAAGCTCAGAAAAGAAAAAAAAAAACCACAACTCTTCCTGCATCTATTGATTCTCATATGTCTTCAGTTCAAAATAATCCTTATGCTACAATGGTATATTCTGGATCCCTTTAAGAGTATATATGAAAAAAACCTATAGCAAACATAAGGATACACCTCTTTTTAAGTGCTTTGGCCTAAAAATGACACATTCCACTTCTGTTTCCATTCCACTTAGTAGAATTTAATCACAGGGCTAAATCTAATTGCAGGGGAGACTGGGAGGTGTTATTCTGGAATACGTATTGCGTAAACAGCTAGCCGTCTCTGCCATATCCTCTTCCCTTGCTTTCTTGCTCTCTGGGGTACTTACCACCCCTCATTATACATATTTACTTGTTAATTTGTTTATCGTATACCTTCTCCACTAGAATCACTTCCATTAGGGCAGATACTTTGTTTAGTACATCAGTGTATCAGTAGCTTAGTATAGTACCTGGAATATGGTATATACTCGTTAAATATTAATTGAATGACTGTGAGAAATTCATATCAAAAATTAACGCGAAGCCTCATCCTTCCACAAAGACGACTCTAAGTTTTGATTCCATCTGACTGAGAGAATGATAGTGCCAGGTGCAAACACAGGGAAGAAAAAGAAAGTTGAATTTTTTGAGTAAATATAAATTTGAATTTCTGGTGGGTCAATAGATGGGTAAACTTATTTGGAAAAACAAAAGACTAGGAGTGGGTCTGTGGAGTTGGTTGTATCTGCATCACTGTGAAACATAAAGCTCTCAGAGAGAATGAGATTGTCACAGAGGAGATATACAAAGAGAAGAGCAGAAATTATAGAGTGAGGACCTACTCAGAGGAGGCAGAGATAGTGTGGTCCTAGAGATTAGAGTAGTGAAGAATCAAGGGATCCATAAGAGAGAATTTCAAGATACGTGGCATCTTTCAAGTCTGTAGAGAGTTTTAATAAAGCTGGGCAAGAGAAACTGTAAGGGAAGCTGAGAAGTATCATCTAGCTGTGTGATCAGGAAGACCAGGGGAACATAGATTTGGGTGAAGAGTCTTAGACCGACTCCCTGTATTAGCTTCTTATGCTGCTCTAAAAAAATTACCACAAACTTAACTCAAAACAAGATACACTTATTCTCTTACAGTTCTGGAGGTCAGAAATCTGAAATGAGTTTCACTGGGCTAAAATCAAAGTGTCTGCAGGGCTATGTTCCCTCCAGAGGCTCTAGGAGAAAATCTGTTTCCTTGCCTTTTCCAGCTTCTAGAGCTGCATTCCTTGGCTCCTGGCCCCTTCCTCTGTCTTCAGAGTCAGCAGTGTAGCGTCTTCAAAGCTCTCTCTGTTCCATTTTCACATTGCCTTCTCCTCTTCTGTCTTCAAGTCTCCCTCTGCCTCCCTCTTTTAAGGATATTTGTAATAATATCTAGAGCTGAGCTGGATAATCCAGGATGATTTTCCCATCTCCAGATCCTTTAACTTAATCACATCTGCAAAGTCCCTGTTACCCTATAAGGAAACAGTCACAGGTGCTAGGGATTAGGACTTAGATATCACTGGGGGCCATTATTCAGCCTACCATACCCCCCTTTACCTGGTTTATTCTGTTAACCAAAGGGTCATTGAATAAACAACTTCAGCAGAGTGTTTGGAGGCAGAAATGGGAAGAAGTTGGAAGTTGAGAAAGAGGAGATGTCAAGGAAAATATATGTTTGGGGTGGTGAAAGAATAGGGCAGGAAGGGTGCCTGTTTCAGGCTGGGGAAGACCAGAGTCTATCGACAGAAGAGAAGGAGCTAATAGGACTCTTACTGAAGGAGAGAGTAAAACCATTACTCCTGCAAACATGTAATCAGCATCATGTTGATTTTGTTCACCACTACATTCTGAGTGCTACAAGCATTGCTAACATAGTATGCACTCAATAAAAAATTTTAGAATGAGTGAATCATTATTTATGGAATACTAGTGTAGACCTTTGTGCTCAATATGAAGAACTAAAGAAACCATTGAAATCTACTTTCAACTGGTTTAACAACGTATTAATTGATAAAGTACAAAAAAAATTATGAGTGCCAAAATGCACTTAGCAAAGTCCAGAGCTAACTGAATCCATGTAGATATGTCATGGTTTCCAACCTTCCAAAGAGTTTGGGAGCTTGTTACAAAGCTGCTTCTACTGTGTCATCTGTGCGATCTCTTTTCTTTTCAATTACACTACACAGTTTCTGTATCCTGATCAGAAGTCCAAAGAAATCTTTCATTAACTTGTAGTCTGTATAATATCTGTGTAGAGATTGGAATATTGATTTTGTCATAAGAAAGACCTGAGCATGTTTGAGGGCAAGCTTTGAGTATTACTATCTTTGAGGCACCTTGGCAAGTTACTTTACCTCACTGAACCTCAGTTTTCTCATCTGTAAGTGGGGATAATATCTACCTTGAAGAGTTGTGATGATTGAATGAATAAATGCATTAAGAGTGCTCAGAACCTAGCAAACTCTCAGGACATGTTGCTACTACTACTGCTACTACTACTGTAGGCATTTTGGGCTCATGTTCCATGTAAGTACATGAAAGCATTCTAGAAAGATCACTGTGTGCAACTTGGAGATCATATAACACAATGTTTTAATGTCAAGGATGAGATTAAATCCTTCATAATGAAATCTGGATTTAGCCACCGACTGTGTAGCCTTTAGCAAGTAATTTCATTTCTGGGGGTTTTGTTGGTAAAACAAGGCACTTTTTTTTTAAAGGTTATTTTAAATTTATTTATTTATTTATTTATTTTTGGCTGTGTTGGGTCTTCGTTTCTGTGTG
Organism: Balaenoptera acutorostrata; assembly: GCF_949987535.1. NCBI lineage: Eukaryota > Metazoa > Chordata > Mammalia > Artiodactyla > Balaenopteridae > Balaenoptera > Balaenoptera acutorostrata. Next base: position 14,879,818 of record NC_080084.1, on the reverse strand, counting down.
AGGGCTTTTCTCTAGTTGCAGCGAGTGGGGGCCACTCTTCATCGTGGTGCGCAGGCCTCTCACTGTTGCGGCCTCTCTTGTTGTGGAGCACAGGCTCCAGATGCGCAGGCTCAGTAGTTGTGGCTCACGGGCCTAGTTGCTCCGCGGCATGTGGGAATTTCCCAGACCAGGGCTTGAACCCGTGTCCCCTGCATTGGCAGGCAGATTCTCAACCACTGCACCACCAGGGAAGCCCAACAAGGCACTTTTGTTATATGATTTTAAAGGTCCTTTTCAGATTTATTTTTCTATGTCTATATTCACTGGACTCCCTGCTCTGTGAAGCAGGAATCATGACAATTTTGTTCACCATTATTCCTAAAACCTAGCACAGTCCCCAGCACTTAGTAGGACCTCCACAGATATTTCTTGCATGAATAAATAGTCTAGTTGCACTAAAAGTCCATCTAATGAAGGGACCCATGGACTGGTTTTATTTTTGCTACAAAGTGGGTTTTTATGACTTGGTCTTATGTTTTATGATTTCTCTGTTCCTCTTCATAAAAATGAAGAGGGTAAGGACACCAATCTAACACCACAGAGCAGGCATGGGGTGAGAATGAATCTATTATAATTGAGTCTTTGGACAAAAATGCTAGATCAAGGTCAATAACAATCGGGAGTATTTTTCAGATAGTGATTAGGAGATTAGCAGTCCATGGTGTTCATATATGAGAATAAATTCATAAATATAACAACTTAATACTTGAAGACTTAAAACTGGAAAGAAAGTTTATTAGCACACAACAGCATCAGTAGTACTTGGTGGCAGTGAAAGGCAAGGGGGTGTTTCCATGCTTGGATGAAAGGCGGAGGCTAGAGGGAAGAGACATTGACTACAGGAAGTGAGGAAGAGGGAAGGTTTCAAGAGGAAGCTTGGAGAGAGCGCTCAAGGGAATGGACCACAGGCAACAAGAGAGGCAATGGAAGCCGTCACCACTAGGGAATTATCACAAATACTTAATATGGGTCTGGGCTTTCTGTAGTCACATAGCGTAGAATCTTGAGGAGCCTTTTTTTTTTTTTTTTTTTTTTTTTTTTTTTTTTTTTTTGCCGCACCCGTCAGCTTCTGGGATCTTAGTTCCCCGACCAGGGATCGAACCCGGGCGCTCGGCAGTGAAAGAGCAGAGTCCTAACCACTGGACTGCCAGGGAATTCCCCTCCCCCCTTTTTTTCTAATAGCAAAGTAATCAGTGATCCCAAATGCTGGAGGACGTGAGGCATACCAAAACTATGCGTATCTGTCCCTGAAACTCAACACAGTAAACCTTCATTGATGGACAGCTACCATAGTTTGCTTACACTGCAAAGCAGGCATTATATCTACTTTATGATGAGAAAATTGTAGTTCTAAGAGCTGAACAATTACATTTATTTTGAAAAGCAAAGGACTTAATTGTGAACTTAATTCTGTTTTGTCTGACGCCAAATCCTAAAGGTTCCCGTTACCACGTGCCGTGAGTCTTCTTAGGTTCCATTTGTTCTGACAGCGCAGCTCAGTGTGAGACAAATCCAGGCTCACCAAACTACCGCTAATTTCAATATTTCAAGATCCAAATAATATTGTCAGGAGTAATGACCAGTGATAAGATTGGGGACATCATAGCCCCAAGAAATGTCAGATAATATATTGTTGTTAAGGGATTCTCTAACAGAGCTTAGTACCATTTTGCCTTATATACACCATTATATTTTTATGTAGGAATATATTTAATATTACCTTTTCGCTTATGGTTCTATGCCCTTCTGGGTGCTAGAAAAAGTTGGGGAGGTAGAATTTAAAACATGGAAAAGTTTTGATGGTTTATAAATGAAGTAGAATAGAATATTTGAAAAAAGGACGGTTGACATTCGTTCCTAATTCAAGCAAAAATTTCCTCAACCAAGTGTGATTGGTGTTTAGAAATATATATCCCCACCCCCAAACATTACTTTTTTCCCATTACTTGAACATGCAAACTAAAATTAACTTCTCAAAGTTCTGGATTTGGATTTTTGATGCTAGCATTCGCTTTCTCAGTGACTGCCTGACTGATCAAGCACAGAAATAATGTCCTCAATAATTAGCTAATTGTGGCACATTCAGGCACTTGCTGGGTAATTGAGACACTTCCCTCTCATTTTGAGGGTAAAACATGCTGACTGCGTTTCGAATTAGCCAATTAGAGGTGTACTGTCCTCATTGACATCTTTTAGCTTACTAGGAATTTTATTTCCAAATGTTGAATAAGACACAAGTACAACCTAATAGTTTCTGTGTTCTCCCACTGTACTTTTTAAAATCCAGTTTGTTTTTAAAGTTCTCACTTAAATTCTAATGTGAGTAAAGAGTTAAATATTTTTCAAAAATCAAGTCATAAAAAACAAAAGAAAATACAAATAAATATTGCACTCCTGGATGGCAAACAAATATTTTAGTTTGGAAACAGAAGATATGTATGAGAAAATGTTGACAGATCTGACAAAACCAGCTTTATTTATTTTTTGCCCTTTTCTCCCAACTTTATTGGTGTGTAATTGAAGTGCATATATTTAAAGTGTAAATCCGATCAGTTTTGACGTATGTATACACTGGAGAAAGCATCGACATTAATAAAAATAATAAATGTTTCCATCACCCCCAAAAGTTTCCTTGGGACCCTTTGTAATACATCTCTTCCTCCACCTGCATTTATCAGTCAACCACAGATCTGATTTCTGTCAGTATAGATAAGTTTTCATTGTTAGAATTTGTATAAGTGGAACAATATAGCATGTGTACTTTTTTGCCTGATTTCTTAAACTGAGCATAATGATTTTGAGATTCATTCACATTGTTATGTGTATCAATAGTTCCTTCATTTTTAATTCTTTATTAGTATTCCATTTAATGAATATATTAGTTTGTTTATACATGTGTCTGTTGATGGACATTTGAATTGTTTCCAGTTTGGGGCTATTACAAATAAATCTACTGTGAACATTTGTGCACAAGTCTTTGTGTGGATATATATATTTGTTACTCTAGGGTAAATATCTCAGTAAGTATATGTTAACATTTTAAGAAACTGATAAGTTGTTTTCCAAGGTGGTTGTACAATTTTACTTTCCCATGAGCAGTTTATGAGAGTTACAGTTTTTCCACATCCTCACTAACACTTGGTGTGGTCTGGCTTCTTAATTTTAGCTAACCTCGTGAGTGTGTAGTGGTATCTTAATGTGGTTTTAATTTCCATTTCCTGCTTATTAATGATGTTTAGCATCTTTTCATGAGCTAATTGTCCACTTGTATATTTTCTTTTGTGAAATGCCTGTTCAAATAATTTTTCCAGTTGTTTTGTGGATTCCCTGGTACTTTCTCCACAAATAATTATATTATCTCCAAATAGAGAAACTTTTATGTCCTCCTTTCTGAGATTTATGCCTTTTATTTCTTTTTCTTATCTGATTGCAATAGCTTGGACCTCCAGTACAATGTGGAAGAGAAGTGATGAAAGCAAGTATCTGAGTATTTTTCTTAATCTCATGGGGACATAATTTAGTCTTTTACTATTAAGTATAGTGTTGGATGTAGGTTTTTGTAGATGTCCTTTAGCAACTTGAAAATTCCCTGTAATTCTAACTTTGCTGAGAGATTTCATCGTGATTGAATATTGAATTTTGTCAAATGCTTTTTCTACCTCTGTTTAGTAAGGTTTATGTGGCTTCATCCAGAGAGTGATCTGGCTTTTGTCTGAGCTCCTGGAAGGTAACCTCTAAATCCTAGAAGTTCCTCAGTGATAAGAGTGTCTTTGTTGTTGATGATAGGCTCCTTGGGCCACACTTGATAGTTTATGCTAATGAGATCACTCAGGGTTGGGGCTGGCCACTCTAGAAAGACCAAAAATGTAATTAGAGGGCTGGGACTTTGAGCCATGTGATGTCAGCTCAACCTCTGGGCGGCAGAGGCAATGATTCAATCAATCATACCAATATAATGACACCCCAATAAAAACTCTGGACACCAAAGTTCAGATGAGCTTCCTGGGTTGGCAATATTGCACACATATTGCTACACATCAATGCTGAAAGTGTGATTTTCCCTGAGGATGATGGAAATTTTGCATTTAGAACCTTCCCAGACACTGTCCTATGCCTCTCTTCCTTTGGCTGGTTCTAATTTGTATCCTTTTTGCTGTAATAAAATTGTAATAGTAAGTATAGTGCTTTACTGAGTTCTGTGAGTCATTTTAGTGAATGTGAAAACTGAGAGAAATCCATGGGGACCCTGAAATTAGCCGGATGGTCTGAAGTGAGAGCAACACTGGAGACCCCTGAACTTGAGGCTGGTGTCTGAAGTGACGGCAGTCTTATAGGGACTGTTCTCTCAGACTTTGCAGTTTGCCAAACTCATTGCAGTTGGTGTTAGAAGTCTTGGGCCAACTTGCCAGTTTGGAGGACTGTGCCCTTGACCTTAAGTTTGCTTAATTCTAGGTAGCGTCTATTAAAATGATCATATGGTTTTTTTTCTTTATGCTGTAAATTTGATTAATTACATCCATTGATTTTTGACTGTTAAACCAATTTTCCACTGTGGGGAAAATCTACTTGATAATGATGTATTATTCTTTTCATACAGTGTTGAATTTGATTCACTTTTCTTTTGTTAAAATATTTGCATCTGGGGACTTCCATGGTGGTCCAGTGATTAAGGGAACTAGATCCCGCATGCCGCAACTAAAAATATCCCACATGCCACAACTGAAGATCCTGCATGCTGCAACTAAGACCTGGGACAGCCAAATAAATAAATAAATATTTTTTAAAAATTGCATATGTATTCATGAGAGGTATTGGCAATGTCTCAGTTTTTCTTTGGTTTAGGACTATGCTGGTGTTATAAAATTTGCTGGGCAGTGATACCCTCTTCTTCCAATATCTGAAAAGCTTTCTGTAAGATCTTGAATGTTTCGTAGAATTCACCAGTGAAATCATCTGGTCCTGCAGTTTTCTTTTTTGGGGAATATTTTTGATAGCAAATTCAGTTTCCCTAATAGTTATAGATATTGATATATTAAGATATTATCTTTCCTTGTATGTCAATTTTGTGAGTTGTATTATTTTGGAAATTTGTCCATATCATATAAATTGTCAAATTTGTTGGCACATTTTGTTTATAGAACTCTATTATACTTTTAACATTTGTGGGATCTGTGGTGATAAAATATTTTTTATTTCTAATATTTGTGATTTTAGTTCTCCCTTTAATTCTCTATTATTCTAGCTAGGGGTTTGTCAGTTTTGTTGATCTGTCCAAAGTACCAGCTTTGGGCCTTGTTAGTTTTCTCTATTGTCTTTGTTTTTCATTTCATTGATTTCTGGGTTTTTTCTTTATTATTTCCTTCCTTCTACTTACCTTCAGTTTACTTTGCTCTTCCTTTTTAGCTCCTTAAGGTGGTTACTTAGGCCACCAATTTTAGGTCTTTATTCTTTTCTAATATAAGCATTTAAAGTTATAAATCTACTTATACCTTTGACTAAACCTCACTAATTTTAGTATGTTTTAATATCATTAAGTTAAAACTATTTTCTACTCTAATTTTATCTTTTACTCATTAGTTATTTACGTGTTATTTAATTTACAGATATATAGGATTTTACCCACTCTTGCATTAATATTGATTTCTTTAATTCCATTTCTGTCACAGAATACACTCTATATGATTTTGATCCTTTTAAATTTATCAAAAATTGTTTTATGGGTCAGAATATGGTCTATTATGCCAGTGTTCCATTTATACTTGAAAAGGTAACTGCATTCTGCAGTTATCAATCGTAGTGTTTTAAAAATTGTCAATTATATCATGGTGACTTTATTGGTTAGATCTTCTATCTTTAATGATTTTTTGGACAGTTCTTGCATGAATTGTTGAGAAAGGACTGTCAAAATCTACTACAATGATTTTGGAATTTTCTATTTTTCTTTAATTCTGCCAAGTTTTGTTTCATGTTATTTTGAGACACTATTATCAGTTGAATACACATTGATAATTGTTATGTCTTCTTGATAGTCCATCTTCTTATTGTTATGAAATGTTGATATACCTGACATTACTGTTTGTCTTGAAGTCTATCTCATATCCAAATAGCCATTCCAGCTTTCTTATGCTTACTGCGTTCTTAGTATTTAAAAAAAATCAATTTATACTCAACTGATCTATTTCTTAATGTTTAAAGAGTGTGTCTTGTAGGAAGCATATGCTGAGGTCCTGATTTTTATCTCTATCAATCTCTGTCTTTTATTTGGGAGTCTTAGACCATTAATATTTAATGTAATGATCAATGTGGTTTGAATCAAATATTGCATTTTATTATTCATTTTCTCCTTGTCCTCTCAGGTTTCTTTGTTCATCTACTCTTCCTATCCTGCTTTTTTGTATTATTTAAATATTTTTTAGGATTCCATTTTAATTTGTATATTGGTTTTGTTCTATATTTCTTGGATTTTTTAGTGGGTTTTCTAAGGTTAGGCTGAATCTTGCAGGTGGTTCAAATCTCAGTTCAGTTCTCTAAGCCTTTGATATACTGGTTTGAGTCTGTCCCATGCATGCAGAACATCCAAGGAAGGAAAAATATTTGAAACATGCTCCCTCCCTCAGACTGAGATCCAGACCTCATTGGAGAGGGTGTGAGTGTGGCCCACTGGATGGCAGAAAAACTTTCTCAGATGCTATGTTAGCAGAAGTTCCTGGGAAGTTGCCCTCTGCAGTACTGGGGAAAGCTCTCTGTGAGGAGATACCATGCTGCTGATACTACCCTCTGGTATACCTGGGGAAGCCATTCCCAGGAAGGTTCCAGACCATGGAATTTTCTGGAATGCTGCCATGGAAGTAGTACACTGGAAAGTGGCCCTCTAGTTTATTAGGGGGAGGTGCCCACGGGGAGGTCCCACTGAAACTTGCAGGGGGCGAGTACCACTGGGTGTTTCGCATATTCCTGGCCACTGTATGCTGCAGGCACAAGCCCAGAAGAGCCCTTGGCTTCCTCCTCCCTCCCTCCTTCCTTCCTCCCCTCCCTCCCCTCCACCATTCCTCCTTTCTCTCTCTTTTAGCCCAGCTCCTCTGTGCCCCTTTAACCAAAGGCACTTTCTTTGGAAGGCTCAGAACACTTCTGTGAGTTTGACTATGACACTTTATTAGTTCCTATGGGTGTATTAAAACATCAGTTTCAGCTATGAAAAGTAGAGCTGGCTTGTAGTTAGCCCTTATACCATATCAGCTGATGGGAAATAGGACTCAAAAAAATAGAATAATGTCTTGCATTAGATTAGTTTGTCCCTGCTGTGTGCACACTGGATCAGGTTTTCTTATTTGAAGTTGTGTATAAAAAGCAGTATGTTAAGTGAGAAGAACACACATCTAGGAGATAAAATACAGGCTTCTGCCACCGAATAGCATCATGATCCTAAGCAAATAACACTTTCTACAGACTTCAGTGTTCTCACTATTCAAATAGAAATAACTTTCACACATTCCCTCATTTATTTATTAATTATTTCTGTAAACATTTTTGAGCACTTAGGTTGTGCCAGACACTGTGCTAGGTCTGGAGATTTGTCACCTCTGTAAGAAATGATCCTTCTCCTTAGGGAGCTAGTGCATGGTCTTGAAAATGAAACATAATGTCCCATTGTAGATAGTTCTCATAAAAACCAAATGAGATAATGGATTGTAAGCCCTTTGAAATAGATAAAAAAATTGTTCTTCAAATAGGAGGGGGTGTCCTAATATTGATATCATAGTCCTCACAGCCTCAGGATGGCAATTAGCTTATTGTAATTTTTAATCCATGGGCATTCGGGCTAAGAGGAAGATTGTAAGTGGTTCAGGTAAGATCAGAGCATTTGTATTCCTAAAGACTGTTTCCCACAAATTGACAATCATTAAAATTAACCTGTGAAGTTAATGACGGTGTCTGACACGGATGGCTTTGGCTCTATGCAGTTATGTTCTTGACCGGATGAGGTCTTCCTTTTATTAGTTTATGAGTCACAGAGCAAACATGGATGCTGTACAGTGAATGCTAAATCAGAATCAAGGAGCTGGAGTTACTGGTGGCCTTGAAAAAGAAAACACCTTTTTGGCATACCTATTTTTGTTATTTATTGTGAACAGAAGGCACCCTTTATGTCTGCTCAGGGTACAACCAACTTCTCAAATACTTGGACCTGGGCTGTGCTGTAACCATCTCCCTTTCATCTCTGATGCTTCGGGTTTTAGAGTTCTGACAGGGTGCCTGGCCTCTTTCATTCGTTCTTGTTCCTCTTTCCTTGCTCTCTCTCTCTTTTTCCACTATCAAGATCTCGCCACCTCTCTGGGAGGAGGATTGCATCATCCTTAGCACAAGAGTACCCGGAGCTTTGGGTGCTCTGTAACTGCCCATGTCCTTTCAACTCTCTTCAACCAAAGAGAAGAGTGACAGATTGCTGGTGGAGAGCATCAGAGTGTCTGTTGGCTAATGACTGCTATAAATTCTGATAATCACAATAGCAATCATAAATAATATAAAACAGTAGCACTGCAGCAGCTGAGATTCATGCTGTTCAGACTCCTATTTAAAGAATTTTTAAGCATTTCCTAGGAGACTTATAAGATTTGGGGGTCACATGGTGCCTCTTGGCTACATGGTCTTGACAAGTGGCAATGAGCTGTTTCTTGAAGGGCAGCTGTCCGTCCTGAAGAGTCACCCGTCCTCCATCAGAACTGCATGAGTGAGGAGTAAACCTTTGTTGTGCTAGGCCACTGAGATTTGGGGTTTTGTTTGTTACACTGGTGTAGCATAACTTATCCTGACTAGTATACATCACTCATATCTCTGCTATTAATTTTTCTCATAGGCTAAGCACTGGAGATGCTACGGCCAAGTTAACTCTAGTAAAAGACATTTGTCATTCATTCTGCTTTTATCAAGATAGGTATGTTTGGAGACATTTTGCAGTTGTATAGTAAGTGACTTTTAGAAGTCTCAGGAGAATTGCATAAATTCTAAATTCCAAGTGGGAGATGATTGCGCTGAAGAAGTTAAGCAGTTGTCCAGCTCTCATCCAAAGTGTATTCCTGTGACTTCTACAGGAAAGTAGGCATAAGAAAAACTTTCTCTCCCTCACATTTCAGAGACAAAGCTTATTGATCCTGAAGCATCACTTATTGGTTTAGTATTTACAATTTACTTAAATTTAACAAACATAAAACATAGCTATTGGTTAGTTATGTTATACTTTATAAATGCTATATGGCATTGTTATTTAAATCAAGTTATTATAATAGTGAAAACTAAACATGGATGTGTTAATTTTCATATCTACAGTGCTTCAGTCTTTGTCCTTGATTGTGAGCAACGGAAACTATCTTTGTACCTAATTGGATGAACACATGTTGTCACGTGGTCGCCAGGGGTGTGGGAAAGAAGGATCCGTTCCTTTATCTTTCATAGAGGGAAGCAGGGCACTATGTCCTACCAATTCTGTACCCAGTGGAGTGGGAGAATTTCCTGAAAATGGGGGGAGGAGATGCCTTCACAGCAAAGTTCACTAACCAGCAAACAATAAAAACTGCTGACAAATGCCCACTTTCCTTAGCAAACCAGAACACACATGAAAAGCATTGATTCTCTAGCATAGCAAATGGAGGAGCCATTCTTTCTTAATGGAGTATCACTTAATGAGTATGTAAAGGGGGTATTAAAATATAAGATAACTGCTTTTCAAATTTAACGTTAGCAGGGGGATTTTTTTTCTCAAACAAAATTCTTTAGAGAGCCCTGATGCATTAAATAGAATTGGTCTGGTAAAGCAGGTATAGGGGTCAGAATTCTTCCCTTCCTGCTTCCCATTGACCGTGAGATGCCTCCTCAGAGCTCCTGGACCATTGTTTGAAAACTGCTCGTCAGGATGGCTATTTGGAATCAGGTCTTGGATTTCTGATGCCTTGAGCCTTTCAACTTTCCTTTTCTTACCCCCCACTTGTGCTGGATGAAGCTAAAAAATAAAAATAAAAAAGCCAATGTCAAAAAACCCCAAAGCAAATAAAAAAGCAAAACTCAAACCTGTGCTCTCATCTATTCAAATGGCAGTGGGCCAAAAAAGAGAAAAGAAGAGACCCTAAATAAGAGCAACTTTCCATTGAGGTTCCAGGTAAGCTGGCATCTTCTCTTTTGCATTTTAATTGCAATTTGGATTTATGATCTGGGATAGGATGATTGAGCCATCTTAACTGCACTTCGTAGATAGTAGCAGCTGCAGATACAGGTGCTGGGCTTGACGTCGCCCGGTGATTATGTCATTTCTGGCAAACTCCACTGGGATGTGCTTCGAATGATCTGGTTGTTCTTCTCTTTGCTAAGCTGACGTGTCATCCACCTCAGGCACGAATCACAACCAAGGTACTGACCCATTTAGGGATCACATCCTCTACAGCCATGGAAAGTTAAAGGGCTGTTCTCAGTCTCTCCATCCCTCCTGACCCCACTTTTCTAGAGGAAGAGAAAGAGGAAAGGAGACAGTAGAAAGGAGTGAGGAGAGACAGAGGATGTGAAGGAGGAGAGGGGGGAAGACCATGGGGGGATGTCGGTCTTTTCTGGGGCCATAGCCCTCAAAGAGGATGGCTACAAATATGCACTTAGGATTGTTCTTTCTGGCCCAGAATTTCCCGTTCAGCTGAGAGTGTAACTGCATTAAGTATTTGGCAGCTGTGCTGCAGGGTTACCCAGGAAACCTCCCAGTACTGATGTTCAGCTGCTTCTCAGGTCACAAGCTGTTTTCCAGTGCAGGAAATACGAGGTCTCTGCCCAGTGCCAGGGGCCTGGGTACTTCTTAGGACCTATGTGTCTTCCAGTGTAACCGAAGACAGCAAACTGCCAGGTTTTACCTTCCTCCTTCTCTACTCCTGAGAACCTGAGACCAGGACTTGAGTGCAGGTAGTTGAGTTGGGAGATGAACCCAGGAAACACAGGGGAGGAAATCACAGTGTGAAACAGAAAAAAAGAAAATCCAGTAAGGGTGTATTAATAAGTGGGTTTTACTGCTGTGGGCAGTTGGGGCTCAGTCCCCATGGGGTCCTCAAGAAATTTTGTGCCCCATGAATTGGAGGCTGGGACATTGATCCACTAACTCCTGCCACCCATCAAGTAAAGTTGCTTCCAGCGATGTTGACCCCGTGCTTCTGGTTATAATTGGATGGAGCAATGCAAGTTCCCTTTGTGTCAGAGAAACCCCTTTGACTGAGAAGAGAGACCAGGAGCTAGAGGTGGGAAGCTGTGGGCAGGTCAGGAATTATCTACCTGCTGTTGAACTGAGGTATGAGCTGAGGCTTTAACAGTGGCTGCTATAGCCTTGACTCTAGAAGAGGGCCTAGTACGATGCCCTAAATAATAGGGGGTCAAGAAATATTTATTAAGCAATATACATACATTTTATTATAATCTAGACTAAAGCAGTTTAAAACTAGGTGATCAATCTGATTGGACAGAAGTTGTTGAAGAGAAGAAACACAGAGAAAAGTGTAGAGAGAGAGGAGAATAGGAACAGAAAGTGAATTTCTATAGGATGAAAAAGATTTGTTCATTCAGAATATATTTATTGAGCACCTATTACGTTCCAGGTGCCTGCTCTAAGTTGCAGGGCACAGAGCAGTGCATAAAAATCACAAGATTCTACACCCTCATGAAGTTTATATTCTAATGAGAGGGAGATAGATTGTTAGTAACTAGATGAATAAATTAGATTTATAGTGTGCCTGATGATTCTGAGTGCTAAAGATGGCAGAAGAGGGAACTAGGAGGTGTGGGGCTGGGGAAGTTTCAAATTTTAAATAGGCCAGGCAAGGGAGGCCTCATGGACAAGGTGACTGAGGGGGCGAGGGAGCCCTGAAGGTATTTAGGGGGAAGCATTGCAGGCAGAGAAACAGCAGGTGCAAGGCCCTGAGTAAAGGAACATGTCCGTGTGGAGAAGAAAGATAATTTCCCCTCTGCCCTTCTGAGTTCTTGGCTGAGACTCCTCTAATAAAACATAGATTGACAAGAGAAAAACAAACAGAACCCAGGAAAAATGAGTAACCCAAAGAGATGACTTTAGAATTCAGGCTTAAATACCATCTTAAGAGGGAAAGGGGAGAGGGGATATAGGCCTCTTAGAGGACAGTAAATGATTTTTAGGAAAAATGAAAGGGCACTTGGAAGAATAGATGGGAGGTATGATAGTTGTGACAAAGCTTGTCTGGGTGTGGTGATGTAGACAGAGAGTATATTATTATTTCCATTTTATAGCAGGGGAAATTGAGGCCAAGAGAGTTTGAGCAATGCGCAGTAAAGACCACCCAGCCAGTGCAAGGTCACAAAGCCCGTGCTAGGACCAGGGCTACCTGCTTCTCAGGGCAGCGCCCCTCCTACCAGTCCTGATTCAGAAGCCCAGATAACACATGATGCAGTGGAAAGCCACTTCTCAAGCTATTGGAACAAGGAACAAACGTTTCTGTTTTCACAACTTGAGTCCTTATAAATTTCCCCATCGAGGAAATAACCATGTGACTCTAGCAAGTTATCTTTTATGGGGCTTTTAAAGGCGCCTTTGTCAAAGGGAACGATGTACCCACCACATAATATGAAGAGGGATTGACAGAGAGGAAATACTTTATCACAGGTTGGAGAAAAAACGGGGGGTAAGAAATGCTCTCAGACTGCTCTTCCCGAGTGGGCGTGGATCCTGGAAGTACAGGGCGGGGGGTGTCTCGTGGGAGGCTGCCTTTGTAATGCAGTTACAGACTAAGCTTGTTCTTCTAAGCTGTGCACAGAATCAGACCCACTGACTTGTGGGACCTGGCCCAAGGCCGTAAGTGGAGCCCCATTTCCCGTGTGTCTGTTTCAAAGCTATAAATCAAGCTAGGCCCGTGGCCTGAACCACGGTCTGCCCTGGTGCCCTGGGCCGGGTAGTGGCTTCTCTCAGATGTCCCTGGAGACCCGCGGGGGAAAGGGGCCCCACCCTCCAGGCCCAGCCCGACTGCCTGTGTGGCCACCAGATCCACTGGGTCAGGGGGGTTGGGATCCTGGGTGGGACTGGATGCTTCTGATCTAGGAAGGACTGACTTGGTCCAGTGCCTTTCCTGGAGGGACCCCCTTCTGCACATGTCAGTTTTCTGATGAAGGACTTCCAGGCAGTTCTAAGCAGCTTTCAGGCAACACACCTGCAGAGCAAGCGGGAGGGAGGAAGCTTAGTCATGGGGGAAACAGGCCTGCCCAGACACCCACCCCAGGGCGACTTGGAGCGACCGGTGGTCCTCTGGCTCGCGGGGCAGGGCCGCCTTTCCTGGGCTCCCCTGCGCTTCCCCACCTACAGCACATGCTCCCCAGCGCACGGTCCAGCCGACCTAGTTCATCTTGTCCCACGTCCCTCTCCCATAGGCTCTTCTGCTCAGTAAATTATTGAACTTCCAAAAAAATTCCTTAGAAGAGCAACAAAACAGAACAAAACACAGCAAAGCAAACAATACGCATGTTGTTGTTTCTGTGGTGAGGCACCCTCTAAGCAGAGGGCCTGGCGGGGACCTCTTCAGCCCTCTTCAGGTCCGAGGGCTGAAAAACTGTTTTCATTACTCTACAGTCAGACCGAAGGGCACTTTATTGCATCGGTGACTTGTCATTTTATAGTAAATTCTGTTCAAAGTTAGTGTTAAAAATAACGTGGCTCTATTTTTGTTAAAATGATGCCATATCTTCACCTGAGGGAATGAATCCACACCTATTCCATTAAGCTACATTCTGGGCAAGGGTCAGTGCGCCTCTGATTGCTACCTGTCAGGGGCTCAGCTAACTGTCGGCAAAGTAGCAAAGTGCAGAGGAGGAGCAGCCCCTTAAGTGAGAGGCCTGGAGCCCGAGTGCAGTTCTGGTAGATGTCGGTGCACGGAGGCTCCTTCACGGAGTGGCCCTGGACACCCTTCACCGCAGCTGCTTCAGGATAATTTAAAGCCCAGCTGTTCAGATAGGGTTGATCCTAGAGACCACAGAGTCTACCATTGTAAGTTTTACTGCTGAAGGTCACCCAGCTAGTCAGTAGCAATTTTAAGTGTATTATCAGATGGTTGGTCTGATGCTGAGTGTCTTAGCCCAGGCTGCTTTAACGAAATACCGTAGACTGGGTGGGTTAGACAGCAGACATTTATGCCACATGGTTCTGGAGGCTGCAAATCTGAGAGCAGGGTGGCAGGTGAGTTCTGGTGAGATCCCACACACGGCAGAGAGAGAGAGAAAAAACCCTCTGGTCTTCTGATCTTTTCCTCTTTAATAAGGACACTAATCCCAACATGGGATGCCACCCTCCTGATCTAATCTAAACCCAATTACCTCCCAAAGGCCCCGCCTGCAAATGCTATCACATTGGGGGTTAGGGTGTCAACCTATGAATTCTGGGGGGAAACAAACATTCCGTCTGTAACATCAAGACAGTCTTCATTCCAGTTCACTTCATGGCTGAATACACCCTCACCCAATGTCCTTTGAATATTAACTTCTAACCATAGACTATAATTTTGAAATCTCCACAATAATTTTTTGAATTATAAATGTAATACATACTTATAATAGACAATAGGAAAAAGTTAAAATAACACTTACCCACAATTTACTCACCAACTACAGACCAACAGTTGGGTTTATTTTCTTCTGAATGCATATGTGAGTATAAATATATACATATACACATCCATAAATAACATTTTATTTATTTATTTTCCAATGACTTTATTTTTGTTTTGTGTTTGTTTTTGGCTTGAACTAAGGGCAGTTTTAATGGGGTAGTTCATTTGTAAGTCTTTTTCTTTTTTAAAAAAATTGATTTTTATTGGAGCATAGTTGATTTACAATGTTGTGTTGGTCTCTGCTGTACAGCAAAGTGAATAGGTTATGCATATACATATATCCACTCTTTTTTAGATTCTTTTCCTGTTTAGGTCATTACAGAGTATAGAGTAGAGTTCCCCATAAATAACATTTTAACAACAAACTTTGATTCACACTATAGAGTGTTTTTAATTCTACTCCTTCACTTGCATTAAATAGTGAGCTTTCCCCTTCTCTTAAAAATTACTTTTTACTTCCTCATTTTTTAATATTTTTGGCTATCTGGATCATGAATTATCTGCAATTATAACTTGTATTATTTGGAAGCTCTATCTCCTCTTTTACTCCTCTCAGTTTTTAACTTCTGATTTTTCAAATGCATTTCAAAAACTGTATTTTTCTAATTATCAGGAAAGAAACACTGTCTTTTCAGTTCTGCCCATGTTGGATGAGGAATTTAGCACAGATTCTCTTTCACTACCCCTTTCTTCATGACAGAGCCTCAGTTTTGAGGCATGTTCAATGCTGTGATTATTGTTATTTTTTTAAAAAATGGATTTATGAGCATAGGAAATTATTATACATGTAAGCCATGCATTCTGTCACAAAAGATTTAAGTTGGCAATTTTTGTATATTATACTGATTGTTTCCACAAGGTAAAAATGCAGAGGATTAGCTTGGATCCTGGATCCCAGCATCTTCAATCAGCCCCCTATGTTCTCCTAGGTTCTCAAGGGAACTCTCCCTATTATTACTCTAAAGCTTTAGATTCCAATACCCGTGAAGAATCTTGGCTCTAGGCTAAACCACATGGACCTCTATTTTGTCCTCTTTTCCTATGTCCATGTCTGGCACAGTCCTCCTTGGTTCCGATTCCAGGCCAACACCATAGAAAGATGAATCCTTTAGGAAGTGCATCAAAGGAGGAATATTTCTCCTTAACACCTAGGGCTCTTAATCTCTGCCAACCAGCGCAAGCCTCTTTCTTTTCCCCTGGGCCCTATGCTTGTTTCTACTTAAGCAAGGTACATGAATTTAGAACAGAGATTCACAAACCATGTGCTGCATTACATTGTTGGCACTGTGAGCCTTTTATTTATTTATTTATTTATTTATTTATTTTTGGCTGTGTTGGGTCTTCATTTCTGTGCAAGGGCTTTCTCCAGTTGTGGCAAGCAGGGGCCACTCTTCATCGCGGTGCGCGGGCCTCTCACTATCACGGCCTCTCTTGTTGTGGAGCACAGGCTCCAGACGCGCAGGCTCAGTAGTTGTGGCTCACGGGCCTAGTTGTTTCGCGGCATGTGAGATCTTCCCAGACCAGGGCTCAAACCCGCGTTCCCTGCACTAGCGGGCAGATTCTCAACCACTGCGTCACCAGGGAAGCCCCATTTGATTTATTTTTGCTGTAACTGTGCATATGTCTTGAAAGGATGCTGTCCAATGGGTGAATCACTGAGCTAAGCAGGTCATATAATGGACTATAGAGTTGGGCTCTTTGGAAATTAGGGGCATGAATGGTCACACCGTGTCAAGTTGGTACCGAAGAAGAGTTAGGGGGGCTTCCCTGGTGGCGCAGTGGTTAAGAATCCCCCTGCCAATGCAGGGGACACGGGTTCGAGCCCTGGTCTGGGAAGATCCCACATGCCCCGGAGAAACTAGGCCCGTGAGCCACAGCTACTGAGCCTGCGCGTCTGGAGCCTGTGCTCCGCAACAAGAGAGGCCACGATAGTGAGAGGCCCGCGCACCGCGATGAAGAGTGGCCCCCGCTCGCCGCAACTAGAGAAAGCCCTCGCACAGAAACAAAGCCCCAACACAGCCATAAATAAATTAATTAATTAATTAATTTTAAAAATTAAAAAAAAAAAGAAAAGAAGAAGAGTTAGGGATTCAGTGGAGCATGGGAAGACTTTGCCTTCTGTTGGTGTGGTCATTGTTGTAAAAAGGGTTATTTTAAAAAGTGGCACAGTATTGAAGTGTGACCGTGTGAACAGCACAATAGCTATATGCTCTCAAAGAGCGTGAGACATTATCCTCTAGGAGTATTTGTGTTATAATTATTCCTGGCTTGTTTAGTGTTGGTGTTTTTTGAGTGCCAAAAATCATAGCATTCAAAAAATGTGCCACAAAAAACAACAAAGTTGAGAGCTGCTGATCTGGAACAAGGGGATACACAGAGAAAACGGCCAACCAAAAGAGAAAGAAACAATGAATATTTTATGGTTTCAGCTTTGCTAGCATACCAGTCAATCCATGCCAGTTGTTCTGGTTCTGCTACCTTTAAACTCTACAGGGAGAACTCTCCCATCAGTAGGTTACTTGTGACACTCAAATATCCATATTTTGGAAAAACATTCATTCATCCACATGTAAATTGCCTTCTCTCTTAGAGTTCATGATGGGAAACGACAAATAAGGACTTTTCTGAGGAGCTTTTCCTTTTACTGACCTCCTCATATACACGCCACTTTCCAATTTCCCTCCATGAACCACTGTGTTCTCGGATCCCCAGTCTTCAATGAATGGTATGCTCTTTCTAAGGACACAGACTTAACTCCTTTGTAAGTGCCCCACAGTCATTGTGACCTTGCGTTTCCCAACTCCAGACTTTCTTCTTATTTTTGTATGTTTCCAGACCACCACACTTGCAAGGTCTTCTTATCACTGGTTTTGCTCTTTATGTGTCTTAAGTGCATGCCCCCAAGGGCCCAGTAAGAGGAGATATATGTTCTGCCATATGCTCCAAAACCTTGCCTTTCCTGAAGTTCCAGGCCCTGCATAGGGCTGCTACTCTGATGCGCTGATGGAGCAGAACTTTTCACTTCTTATTTACGGAAGGGTCTGGCTCTTGTTTCCTTCGAGTAACATGCCCTTCTCTTAGTTCCTTCTGAGGAACCGGTGGTGGAGGAGGAGAGGACCTAGAATATTGGCTACAAACCAATACCAGACATTATCAGGTAAAAAACCTGCCCAGCAAAATTCTGGACCCTGACAGGCAAGCCTAACTAGTTCCACAAGACCAGTCCCTGCTAACCCCATGAAGAGGTTGCCCACAGGCCCTGCAACTGGTCTCCTTGGGTTCTAGTGGTGTAGGATAGGCGAGCCACACATTATACTTCTCAATTATTTCCGTTGGTCAGAGAGCCAATGAAAATTCCTTTTCAATTCTGTAGTTTTAGAATCTCAACTGAGACTTCCTTGGCCCTAGTGATGAGTCTTCATGATAATTTGGCTTGCCTGTAGTAAAAGTAATTAAGACATTCACCCAAGATGTATGGTCTCTTTATTTTCAACTAGTTACATTACGTAAAAAATGCTTACCTAGATAACTATTTCTTTGCTGGTCTCTTTGCTCACTTAGAAGCCTGCACATAATTCTTTCTGAGAGTATGGAAAATTATTGTATGATAGTCTTAGTTTCCAATGCTTTTGTGATTTAGTGCTTTTTTCTTTCTTTTTTTTTTTTAAACTTCTTAGACAACTTGTGAGTAGGAAAGGAAAGTCAGGAACTGTGAGCCACCTGCCATCTTAATTCTGGTCTCACTGCTTTCAAGCTTCTGTACTTCAAAGCACTCTTACAAGTTGTTAAATGGGTTTTTGACTGAAAGGCATTAAAACAACCAAGAGATCCTTAATGCATGTGACCTGGTTGAAAAATCAAATAAAACAACCCTTTTCAAAATCAGGCTATATTTTCCATAGCCGGGGAATTTGGGAAATAACTGTATAACTCATTTTTCAAGATAGTGTGATAACTCCTCCATATCAGGGCAAGTAACGTGAATGAACAAATAATGACCAGCTGCATTTTAAGCCCTGCTTTCTCTAAAGATATGTCAAAAGATGACTCTCTTCTTTACCCCTGGAACTAAAATCATTTCTACAGTAAAGGGAAGATGAAGTCTATTCAGATCATTAATACAAGTAATTTCTCATCAATGTGCGGCAGTTTACTTTCAATTACTGATTGGTGAAGGGAGATAGGGTCAATGAAATAGCAGTAATATAGACACCTGTTATAAACAAAAGTTGTAATCTCTTTTCACAACTATCTTAAAAGCTGTCTGTTGCTTTAAAATGAATCTTTCTCTTCCATTTTCCCTTCTTCTTTTGCATCTGCTAAGAAGCAGTGAAATAGACCAAATGAAAACAGCAGAAATGAGAACCAGGGGAATAAGAAGATAAATCTGTTTCTTTTGCATTCTTTAGAATGCAGAGCAGCTCTTGGCAGAGTACATGCTCAATGCATGTTTGTCAAATTAAGTATGTAATCTGAATATTCAGAATAAAAATTTAGATATTTTTGACTTGCTTGAATACAGGAGCAGTACCGGTGATATGTTGCTTATAACTGGAGGCTGGCACAAGACAACCTCATAACAGGGCTAGGGGAGGGAAATTATTTGGAAGGGCTAGCTTGAATGGGTAATGGGTTAGGAGAATGCAATAGTAACCAAACAAGTCAGCCAAGCCAGGGGCCATCCTGGCTGGAGCCAAAGCAAGTGTAAAGCAGGTAAACTAAGTTGGACACAAACTTTGTCCACCTTTCAGATTCCCCTGCCCACACCGTCCTCCTTTCTCTTTATGGGTTGCTGTCACACCTGTGCTGAGTAGCCTGTCTACTTCTGGATGTCAGTGAAAGGACCCACTCTGGAGTGTAGGACCTGGTTTTTAAGTGGCCCTAGGGAATTGGATAACACCTGGAGTGTGTGTGAGGAGGTGGTCAGTGACCTGCATGTAAACCTTGACCAAAGAGAAATGGGAGATAAGAGTCCTCCCCGCCATCTTTCCTCCAAGGACTGTTCTAAGATGAGATTTCGCTCTGCATATTTCCTTGAGAAGTCCTCTCTGCTGGGCAACCATGACTGCTGCCTGGCCAGTGTGCTACTTCTTCTCCTGTCACTCTCACTGTTCTATTTTTCTTCCCCCCCCCCCCCCAACAAAAGGGTTGGACTTTAAATTCTTTCATCAGGTTCTGCTTTCTAAAGGATTAGAATTAAGATATTGACTACCCCCCAAACTTCCTCGTCTGGAGCTCCTTACCTCAACTCTTTCCTTTTAATATTTTGTGGCTCTAATCCAATGACATAAAGAGAGGAGTGTTTCCTCAAAGATCATGCCCTCAGTCCCTTACATTATTCTTCTTTTGCTTCTCTTACTTTGTGTCTCTAAATAACTAGTATTTATTATAGTGTGAAAGAATTTGCCTAGGAAAATGTGTCCGTGTGTGTGTAGGGGGAGTGTACAAATTATATACTGAACATCATAATTTCCTGTTACATCCAAGAGCTGTTGGACAATGTCAAGTATTCTAACATATGTGTAATTAGAATCCAGAAAGGAGAAAAGAGAATCCAGAAAAAACATTTGAAGACATAATGGCTAAGGATTTTCCAAAATGAATGACAGAGACCAAACCAAGATCCAAGAGTCTCAGAGAACACACATATACCCCCCACCCCCCAAATACCACCCCTTTCCCCAAATATACACATCTAGGCATATCATAATGAAACTGCTGAAAACAAAAGACAAAGTCTTAAAGATAACCAGAGAAAAAGGAACATTGCATACAGAGGAACAAAGAATTACAGTAAACTTTTTGTCAGAAACTATGCAAGCCAGATGATGATGAAGGAACATTTTTAAAGTGTTGAAAGAAAAATATCTGTTAACCGGTAATTCTGTACCCAGTGAGATGCCTTTTAAAAAATGAAGAAAAAAACGAAGACTTTCTCAGACAAGCCAGAAACAGAGGGAATTTATTTGCAGCAGACTATTATAAGAAATATTGAAATATATTCTTCATGCAGAAAGAATACTAAAGCAGACTGCAACTTGCAAAGAAATGAAGAACACTGAAAATAGAAGTAATGAAGGCAAAATTAACTTTATTATTTAAAAAAATTTTAATTGCTCTAAAGCAACGGTTTTCACCTGGGGGAAATCCCTTTCCCCTTCCATACCTCTGCCCAGGGACATTGGCAATGTCTGGAGACATTTTTGGTTGTCACACTGGGGTAGTGCTACTGATGTCTACTGGTTAGATGTCAAGGATGCTGTTAAGCATCCTACAGTCACAGGATAACCTCATACAACAAAGAATTATCCAATCCCAAATATTAACCTTGCTGAGGTTGAGAAATCCTGTTCTGAAGCATAACTGTTTAAAGCAAAAACAGTAACAATGTATTATGTGTTGATAGCATATATAAAAGCAGAGGGTACAACAGCAATAGCACAGATAATGGGAGAGAGGGATTGGGACTATCGTATTGTAATGTCTTTACCTGACACAGAAATTAATATTATTTGAAGGTAGATTTTTGTTATTTTTTTTTTTTTTAAATTAATTAGTTTATTTATTTTTGGCTGTGTTGGGTCTTCATTTCTGTGCGAGGGCTTTCTCTAGTTGCGGCAAGCGGGGGCCACTCTTCATCGCGGTGCGCGGGCCTCTCACTATCGCGGCCTCTCTTGTGGAGCACAGGCTCCAGACGCGCAGGCTCAGTAGTTGTGGCGCACGGGCCTAGTTGCTCCGCGGCATGTGGGATCTTCCCAGACCAGGGCTCGAACCCGTGTCCCCTGCACCGGCAGGCAGACTCTCAACCACTGCGCCACCAGGGAAGCCCCAGATTTTTGTTATTTAAAGTGTATGTTTTAGAACCTAGGACAACCACTCAAAAATAATGGAGATAACATGGAATAATAAAATATACTCAATTAATAAAGGAGAAGGCTGAAAAGGAGGGAAAAAAACTAAAGAACAGATAGGACAAATATAAAACAACTAGCAAGATGGTAGATTTTAATCCAACAATTTCAATAATCACATAAAACTAATTTTACCAGTCATTCATTACCTTAATACCAAAACCAAAGACATTACAAGAAGAGAAAAATTTCATGCCAGTATCCCTCATGCACAAAGATATAATTATCCTCGACATAATACTAGCAAATTGAATCTAGAAACATTAAAAAAAAATACTGTACAATCAATGGAGGTTTATTGTGGGCATGGAATGTTGGTTCAATATTAAAAAAATTAAATAAAAAAAATTAAATAAAAAAATTTTAAAAACTATGTAACTCATCATATTAATGGTTTTTTTTAAAAATGAAGTTCTGTTTTTTAAAAATTTATTTTATTTTTGGCTGCATTGGATCTTCGTTGTTGCATGCGGGCTTTCTCTAGGTGTGGCGAGCAGGGGCTACTCTTCGTTGCTGTGCACGGGCTTCTCATTGCAGTGGCTTCTCTTGTTGCAGAGCACAGGCTCTAGGCAGGTGGGCTTCAGTAGTTGTGGCACACAGGCTCAGTAGTTGTGGCTCATGGGCTCTAGAGCACAGGCTCAGTAGCTGTGGTGCACGGGCTCAGTTGCTTGGCGGCATGTGGGATCTTCCCAGATCAGGGCTTGAATCCGTTTTCCCCTGCATTGGCAGGCGGATTCTTAACCACTGCACCACCAGAGAAGTCCCCATATTAATGATTTAAAGAATAAAACCGTATGATCAATAGATGCAGAGAAAAAATTGGCCAAATTCATCATCCATTTATGATAAAAAGTTTCAGCAAACTAGTAATAGAAGTAACTTCCTCAATCTGATAAAAGGACATATAGAAAAACCCTATAACTAACATTATTCTTAATGATGAAAGACTGAATTCTTACCCCGTAAAATCAAGAAGAAAGCAAAAATGTCACTCTCACCACTTCTATAATTTATAGTATTAGATGTCTTAGCCAGTACAATAGGGTAATAAAAAGAAATAAAAGGTATACAGATGGAAGGAAGAAATAAAACTTTCCCTGTGTGCAGATAACATGATTGTCTATTTATAAAATCTCAAGAAATTTACAAAAAGGCTCCTAGAACTAAGTTTATCAAAATTGCAGGATACATGGTCAGCAAGCAAAAATCAATTGTATTTCTATACACTAGCAACAATCAATTAGGAACCGTAATTTTAAAATGACATAATTTACCATAGCTCCAAAAAAACTGAAATGCATAGGTATAAATCTAAGAAAACGTGTACAAAATCTGTATGTTGAAGCTGATAAAACACTGATGAAAGAAATCAAAGGGCTAAATAAATAGTATTTGGATAAGAAATGTTCTATGTTCATGGATTGGAAGACTCAATATAGTAAAGATGTCAGCTGCCCCATCTGATCTATAGATTTAATGCAATGACTGGTAAGTCAAAATCCCAGCAAGATTTTTTGTAGATATAGACAAGCTGATTTTAAAGTTATATACAAATGCAATGGAACTAGAATAGCTAAAACAATTTTGAAAAAGAAGAATGAAGTTAGAGGAATCGCATGACCAGATTTGAAGACTTACTATAGAGCAATAGTAATCTAGGCTATGTGATATTTGTGAAGGAATAGACACATAGATCAGTGGAATAGAATAGAGACCCCAGAAATAGACCTACACAAATATGATTTGATTTTTGGCAAAAATGTGAAAGTAATTCAATGGAGAAAGGATGGTCTTTTCATCAAATGGTGTTGGAACACTTTGTCATTCTCACGTACACAAAAGAAACTTGACCTTGACTTTACACCAAAATTAATTCAACTGGATCATAGATCTAAATGTAAAATGTAAAACTATAAAACTTTCACAAGAAAACATAGGACCACAGGGTCTCCTTATCCCAGTTCTTCTGCAGAGAGGGAAGTATTTTCTTTCAAATATCATTGTTGCTATGCTCAGGCTATCCTGAGAATGCAGCTTCCTGCCTGGGGAATCCCTGCCTGGGATTTCCCCCCTTCTCCCACATTCTCCATCCCATATGGGCCCCTCTGCTTAGTCTTCTGGTTAGAAAGAGAGGGTCTCTCTTGGAGCTTTTTCTGTCTACACTTGCTGTGCAGTCCCTGGATTCAGGCTGCCCTGGAGTCTGAGCTGGGAGAATGGAAAAAGTCAGGAAATTCACTGCCACCTGGGTCGTTCTTCAGAATTTGATTTCCCTTCCAAATAGGCCTGGTATTATTTACTTGTCAAGAGTCCCAGGATGCTTGCTTTATGCATACTCTCCAAGGATTTTTATTGTAATTTGTGAGAGAGATGGGATAGAATGTGCTTAATTCCATCTCAGTGGAACTGAAACCAGTAATTCTACCCCACTTTTTTTTTTTTTGACCAAAAAAGTCCATTTTCTTTTGCTGGTGATTGGTTTGAAGTGGGAACAGTGCCAAGTTCTAGCCAACAAGACAGTAGGGAACATCTGCTTGAGGCTTCTGGGAGAGATATTTCTCCCTGATGAAGAGACAGATCCATGGAGAAATTCCACTCTTCCTGCCATTGAATGCTGTTGTATAGGACACGATGCTTGGAACTATGGCTGCCATCTTACACCCTGAAAGAAAAGCCAAAAAATTATACAGAAGTTAAATTGGAGCTTAGACATCATTGAGGGGCAAATCAGCCAAACCGCCTACCTTTAGACTTTTGCTTACATGGGATCATAAACTCCTGATGTAAAGCCATTTTCAGTGAGATACTTTTAAAATTATGGCCCAAGGCATTCTAAATGATAAACTAGATTATTCCATTTTTCTAATTTAGAGATTCAGCCATCCACAAGAATAACTGTGATGGAATTAATGAACATCTCTCAGTAATCTTTATATTTTTTAAGTGTTTTTGAGTTGATAGTTTGCTGATTAAGAGATTTGACATATGAGAAAAGATTGATGTTGTGATATTTTAGAGCTGTAAAACTAAAAAAAATGAATATACTGTCTCAAAAGAAATATGGATTGTAATAGGATGAGTGATATAGACTAACATGTGGATACCTATAAAATCATTTATCGGCATAAAATTTTATAAAGTATAAAATTTTATATTTTATAAAATGTAAAAGAAGGAAAGCTAATTTTGAGGTATAGTTTTTCTATTCTGTGACAATGTATTTATTTTTGTCATATAAGAGTATAAAACATTTCTTTTGTTTCTAGATTATTGGATAGTGTAATATACTTCATTTTCATCATGTGAGACTTTGAAAGGAATATTTTTTCTTGTATATTGTACACTATACAATATACAATATTTTGTATATTGGCCCCTATATTGTTTGCTTCTTTACAACAGGTTTGGACTGCTGGTACCAAACTCAAGTTCTTTTAAATGTAGCTCAAATAAGCATATTTTCAACCACTTACAGCTTGCCTACTTTGCATACCCTGCAAAACTGCACCCAACATCTGCTAGCCATCGGTAAGACAGATCATCATAGCTATAAAAGACCCCAAATTACTGCTGCCCTTTGGGACCCTCTGACCCAGAGATTCCCTACTAGCTGCTGAGACATCACTTCATCACATATGCCCGCCCCCACGTGGAGTCCCCTCTCTCTTGTGATTTCCCTTGATCTCTTCCCCTTCTGAGAAGTGGCCCCACCCACTCGGCTGTCTTTGGAAGGTTTCCTGCTCAGCGAGACTTTCCCTCTTCTGCAATCCTGTCCAAGCACCACCCAATAAAGCTTGTTGTGCTGTGCAATACTGCCAGCTTGTGGTCCTGTCTTTGCCTTGATCAGCGCCAAAATCCTCAAACCCATCACATTTCTCCTCTGTTATTTTTGTTGTAGTGTTCATTTTTAAAAGTGTATTCTTTGGAATTCTTGTACATCTGCTAGGTGAATCCTCTCACCCTTCCTCAGTGTCTGTCCAAATCTTTCCTGCTCCGTTGGCCCTTCCATGACCTTCCACCTGATATTGCAACCTTTCCTCCAACCTTATCTCCCTACATTTCCAGATTTCCCTTATCCTGCTTTATTTTTCTTATTTCCCTACTATTTATCACCTTTTAACATACTTTACACTTTACTCATTTACGTTTATTGTATGTCACCCTCTATTAAGATATTATTTCTTCAGAACTTGAAGGTATTGCTTCATTTCACTCTTAGTGTTGCTGATGAAAAGTCAAGAATTCTCAGTCCTTTGTAGGTAGCCTGATTTTTCTCACTGGAAGCTTTTAGGTTCTTCTCTTTATCTGTGGAGTTCTGAACTGCACATTTTTTATAGATAGAAGTCTTGTTCTTTCTTTCTGTTTGGTACTTAGTAAGCATTTCATTCTGAAGACTTGGGTCTTTTTTTAGTTCTGGAAGTTCTTCTGTATGTATACACACACATAATAATATAGCACACACACACATATATATCATTCTGTGTGTGTGTAAATATAATATATAACCCCACACATGTGCCTAAAGTTCTGTGTGTGTATCATATATACAGTTGACCCTTAAACAATGCTGGGGCTGTTCATCGACCCTACATGCAGTTGAAAATCCAAGTATGACTTTACAGTTGGCCCTCTGTGTCTGAGGTTCCAAATCTGCGGATTCAGCCAATGACGAATGGTGTACTTTAGTACAAATTTATTGGGAAAAATAAATAAGTGGGTCCTTGTATAAGGGGACCCACACAGTTCAAACCCGTGCTGTTCAAGGGTCAACTGTATTTATTTATTTCCTCCTTGCTATTAAAGATCTTACAGATCTATTTTCCATGCAACTTAAGGCTTATCTCATGTTTTCCACCTCTTCTTGGTTGTGTTTGTTTTTTTAAATGCTTTATAGGAGAATTCTTTAGTTCAATATGATTTCAATCTCTCTATTATGCTATTCTGCCTAAACTGTGATACTTTTAATTTCAAGAATCCCTATTTGTTACATTTTCATAGAAGCCTTTTCTTATTTCTCTGAGGATATTAACTATCCTTATCTTATAACTTTCTTTTCCTTCGTGTTTTAGGCAATCTGTTGAGTTTGACTCTTCTCTTTCTTGGGTGTTGATTTTCCTCAGATGTTCAGTGATTCTTGTCTGGTGGCTGTTATTTATATTTGAGACTCTTTTTTTTGCCTGTTGGTGGTTCTGAGTGCAGAAACCTGTACTCAGGTGGTTTAGGGGGAGATGGGGGCCAGATAAGTTGTGTGAGGCTATAACCTTCTCGGTGTCGTCACTTGGGGACTGTGGGTTATGGTGGCGATGGGGTAGTGCTCACTGACTGAGCCAACCCTGAGTCCTGGGGGCCAAGCCTCCCACTTCAGAGAGCCGTGCTCACTGCTCTTACTTAGGGACTGAAGCCAGAGACGACTACTTCCTTTCAATTTTTTTCTTCCGTTGTTGTCTCTGTGGAAGCTTAGCATTATTTTGGTCTTTGCTTTTTATTTTCAGCCTCAACGTTTCTACTCAGCCTGTGGTTTTCAATCTTGTTTGCATATTGGAGTCTGCTGGGTAGTTTTAGAAACTTCTACAGCCTTTGTCCTGTCCCCAGAGATCTTGGATTTATTTTGTTCGGGAAGTGGCCTGGGCATTGGGATTTTTTAAAGTTCCTCAGCTGATTCTAATTTACAGCCAGGATTGCTAACCGCAGTGCTAGGAAATGGCCTCAGGCAGATCTTTCAGGGAAGTGGAGAAAAAGTTCTTGGGGTTTATCTTAGGGCAGAAAACATTTTCATCTGCTGCTCACTGAGCAGGAGAGAGGAAGGAGGCTGCGTATACGGCATTTTATGCCCTAGTTCTGTAATTAAACACCTTATTGTTTGTCCCACAGCCTTTCCTTCTTCTGTATGTGTTGACTTCAACTTAACTTCAAGTATTTAGACTTGCTTCTATGTCCATAGTTGTTTTTTATTTTTTCTTAGTTGTTTTGGACCAGAGTTTCTTTTTCCATCCTTTCTCCATCATTCTGCTATCATTGATGTTCCATTTTCCAAGATTACTCAAAATTTCTGGTCCACTGATTAACATTATGACTTGTCTTTCAGCCCTGCTGTAAATTTATTTTTAATTTATTTTTTCATGT
The DNA here is from genome assembly GCF_949987535.1 of Balaenoptera acutorostrata. Classification (NCBI taxonomy): domain Eukaryota; kingdom Metazoa; phylum Chordata; class Mammalia; order Artiodactyla; family Balaenopteridae; genus Balaenoptera; species Balaenoptera acutorostrata. The sequence goes on along the minus strand of NC_080084.1, from coordinate 14,852,106 downwards.
TATTTCAGTGAATTTGAAGAGAAATGGATGGACACACCTGTGCTCCTTCTATCAAATTTATTCCATCTTCCAGTTTCATTCTCCGTTTGTCTTTTCCCCCTAATAGATCTATAAAATGTGGAAAGAGATGTTTTACAGTCTCTCAAAGCAATTCTATTTTTGTTTTATATAATTTGATGCTTTTATATGAAGCATAAATGTTCAGGGCTATTACAAATTTTATGTAGATTTTGCCTTTTATGAATATAAAATGACTCTTTTCCATGGAAACATTTTTGCCTTCTATTAAATTTTGTTTGAAATAAAACGGGCCACACTTTCTCTCTTTTTTATTTCACTTATCTGATGAAGCTTTGCTTATCCTTAAAAAACATTTCTTGTCAGCTGAATATGTTTCTCTAAGCTTAAACAGCCTATGACTACATTTTCAAAATCTTCTTTTCTGATGGGGAGTTGAAATAATTTAAATTTATTATCATAACTTGTATACTTGGCCTGGCCCCTGTCATCTTGTTTTATATTTTTGCTTTTTATGCTTTCTTGTTTTTCTCTAGATTTATGTCTTCTACTTTGTATAGTATGCTTTGCTTGCTTTTATCTTTTCCAGTGTTCTGAAAGATAAACATCCCTCTTAAAATTTTTGTCTTTTGGTCTTTAGAAAATATTTAATCTATTATTAATCATTTTTTGTTTCAGTGAGAGTTCTTACATGTAGAAATAGAAACTGACTCTAGTTAAATTAGGCAGAAAAGGAATTTTTTTCGGAAGGATTAAGAAATGTTCCCAGCATTGATGGGAAGGAGGGCAGGTACACAGGGAGAAGCCATTGGCAGCCCTGTCACCGGGCAGGTCACAGCCCAGGAGTAGCTCTCCGAAGGCCTCAGCTGCCGCTATGGGCTCTGTGTACCCTGGACACGCCACCAGACACTTCAGTCTCTGTACTCAGTCGTCACCTGTACTGCTGCCACCCTGGATACGGGACTCCACAGCTGCCACTGCCAGATGATTTCTGAAAGGTCTCTGCTTCGGGGCATCATTTGCTTCACATGAATGTCCCAAACGGGAGCATAAAGGGCTAAGCTTAAGCCTCAGCCTATCACAGAGCTTAACGCTGTTTGAGGGGTCAAGTCTCCCGCCTGTCCTGTTTCTGCAGTGAGGCAAGGTCCTGCTCACATCATTCACCATGCCCCAGATCTCTGCCCCATACTCAGTCCTCCTCTAGTTTTGTCATAATCCCTTCTCAGTGTTTTATAAACAATGACTGAACGGAAAAGTTAATTACTACTCATAAACACTATACCATACAGGGATAAAGAGGGGGTAAAAAAGGAAGTCGGTTAAAAAATATTCATAGCAAGTAAGTGTGGTGAGAAATTATGGTCCTTATTTCTTCAGTTGGTCAGATGACTGTAGATCAGCATCATCCAATAGAAATTTCTGTAACCGTGGAAATGTCCTGTACTTGCGCTGCTCAGGATAGAAGCCGCTAGCCACAGGGAGAACTTGAAATGGGGCTAGTGAAGGGAAGGAACTAATATTTTAATGGTATTTAATTCTAACTAATTTAAATTTAGATTTAAATAACCACATATGGCTGATGCCTGCAGTATTGTACACAGCTGTAAGTAAAATGATACTGTTCCCTTTGTCATTATCCATACTTCAGTAAATTGGGCTCTTTCGCAGTCCAATTCTTTGCCCACTTTCAGGATAACCCTGAAACCTGGCTAATCTTGTCTGTTTAGGGCTTCAGTAATCATCCACTTAAAACTGACCGTTGAACATGTCAGGGAAGGAAAGTGTCCCATCATATTCTCCTCTGTCCTTATGGAGAAAGAGCATCCTTATTTGCTTTTTATAGTGTCAATTAACCAGTGACTTTAACACCTTATTTTATCTATTCATCCAGTGGCATGAGAAGCACAAATAGCCTGATGGCAGTTCAGTGGGATGGTATCTCCTTCCTTGCGAACAAAACTTCAACCCTAATGGATAACAGTTAGGAGATGAGAATGTGTGAAATTTTTGTAAGCATATTCTTAGGCTTACTTCTTAGAGGTATCATACCCTCTTCCACCCACTGGCTCCTGGACCCATATTCTGGCTACAAAAGGAACAGAACATTCACAGTATCCTTAAAGACTGCAGTCTAACTTGGCAAAGTATTTTCTCTCAGCTGGAGTGACTCAGCCTTCCATAGCTCATTACAATGTTCTGTTAAGTCCGGCTGCTTTCAGATAATAGGATACATGGTAGAACCAGTGGTTGTTTTTACTGCTTTTTTCCTTCACTGTAAAGTGAGTTCCTTGGTCAGAAACAACGTCGTTTGGGGCATGATGCCTGCATATAAGGTGTTCAGTAATGGCAGTACTTGTAGAAGTATGGTAAGGAGGAAAAACAAATCCAAATCCAAATAATAAGTGAGGTCAAATTGCTACCTTTACCAGGAAGGACAGTTTCCAATATAGTTAACCTTCTGCTAGGCAGCTGGCTGGCCCATGAGTATAGTACTGTGTTGAGGGCTCAGACTTACTCTTTTAGCAGGAAAGTCGAGCAAATAGTCATGGTGGTAGATTGGTCAGCTTTTGCAGCGGGAAGTCCATGTTGATAAACCCACATATAGCTTCATATGTGTCACCATAAACTAGAGATGTGTTCGCCTGGGGGAGGGGGCTGGCTGGCTGCCTCATCATTAAAAGCATCCTTGACAGAAGGCATTCACGTTGGATACAAATATTCTTTCTTTCTGGGCCTTTTCTGAGAGCCCTCTAGAGGAGCAGCTGAAATTAGTATTCAAACCTGCTTAAGTTTTGATAATCTATTTTAATTCTCTAAGTCTCAGCCGTTTTCACTAGGGTATTCCTTCGGTCTTGCATAATATTACTACCATACCTCTGACATTGAAGTGCCCAGGGTGGCCTTTGTCACCCTCAGATCATTCAATTTTCTTTAAAATCAGGAAACCAAGTTCTACTGCATCATCTTCCACTGGTCTCCCTGGCCTCTCACATTCTTCTTAGAGGTGCTTGCATTCCCTTTGCTCATGAACTCTTGGGGTCTTTGTGAAGGGAGTGTCCTCTGGGAGCTCTCAGGAGATGCAATGACCCAGTGGATGGGCAGGTCTCTCATTATAAAGACACTTGCAGCATTCCACTCTTCAAAGTCCTTGGATACCTCCTATATCATACCAAAGTTTTGGAATCTCAAATTCATTTGGTGAGAGCCACCTGTGAGTTTAGATTTTTAGTGAACAAACTAGGCAAATAATTACAGAACCACTTCAGGTGCTCAAGCTATTACAAAGAATACAGAATGCCAGTTATAATATCTATATTAATAAATACTGCTTTACCCAATATTTTCTTCACTCTGTCTAAATATGGCCTGAATCCATTTCCACATATATTCTCCATTAAAAAAAAAAATCAGTGTAAATAGGGAAAGTCCTACAGTGTATTGCATGTGTGTGTGTGTGTGTGTGTGTGTGTGTGTGAGTGAGCGACTTCTTCCTGGGCTTGATTTTGACTTTGTAATCGAATCCCTGGAGCATATTTAGATATGATTCTGATTAAATGTTTGGGGAAACTGAGGCAAGGGAACTATGCCATTTTTCAGATAATATGTATAGAACTCTATCAAACCAGAGTTAGGGCTCTTTTGGCTGGCAAAGAAGTCTTACTGGAAGTTGAGGGTTCAGATTCTAGAATTTCCATTTGATCCTTTTTTTCTAGTTTTAAATATACTGATGAAATTACCTATCTTTTCAACTCTTTTCTCCATTTTCCTCTATTTTCTTGAATGTATTAATTGTAGTTATTTTAAAGTCCGTGCTATTTAACTGTAAAATTGGGATCACCTGTTGGTCTATTTCTATTGACCACTTTTACTCTTGTTGTTCTTTGACATGTGAAGGCATATTGGAATGAATGCCAGACACTGTTTATTTTAAAAAATGTGGAGACTTCAGATTTCTGGGGAGGCTCACTTTCCCCTCTGTGGACAGAGTGGTGGTCAGTTGCCTTAATTCAATAAGGAACTACGATGAATCATGCCTGTGTAAAGGTCAGATTATCTCCGGCTCAAGCCCTGACCTTCACATTTTCATCTAGAATTTTGTATTTTTTGTTTGGGGTGGCACTCTTTTTTGTGCGTCGAATCCTAATCTTTGTGTTGTGAGATTGACAACAGAGCTCTGTTTTGCTCTTCAGAGGCTTTCCAGGTATGTTTTTGTCTCCTGCCACATACCGCTTCAGTACTGGGGTATATGTTTTAGGGAAAAAGAAACCCTGCCATGTGCTTGAACCTTTCCAAGTCTCCACCAAAATCTCTTTCAGTTTCCTTCCCTGTAGCAGCTCCTCTCCAGGTATTGCTCTGGGCTTTGCCTAGATTCTCAGCTACTTGCCCATATTCAAATTTATCAGTACACTCAGAGTAAAAGCAACTGCAGAAGGCAGCTCACCTCTCTGTTCCTTCCCTTCTGAAGTTTTAGTTCATTTAGTTCTTGTTGCCTCAGCAACTCTGTTCTGCTTTTGAAAAGATAATTTTATATTCCATCTGGCTTTTCTAATTCTAGGTTGGAGCACTGGTCTTTGGACAACCATTACAACCTACTTGGAAGTGAAAGTCTTTGCATAGTACACATTTTAGAATATCTTTCTGTTTATTCATGCATGAGTTGCAATGTAGCTGATTTCAGAATTGAGGGGACATAATATTTGTCCTTGAAACTATAAATAAAATATAGTTTCATTGCCTTCTTGGCATTTAGAGTTTGATGAGAGTCTGATTTTTATTCCTTTTGTGGGTAAACCCATTTTTTAAAAGTTTGTTTATTAAAGTGTATTACTTATCTGTCTTAATGATAATGATATGTGTTTTTTCCAGGGCATCTCTTTATGTGGCTCTTTTCAGTGATTTTGAATAGTTTGAGGTAAGCCTTTACACTAGGCTGCCTTGATAGTTTTGAGAGATATTTTTCAAATCAGCTTTCGATTTTTGCTTCTTCTCTAGTTGTTGTGGTGTCTTCCTAAGAATTCTTGCAACTCGTAAGTTCAATCTCTATTCAATCTCTTTACTCTCGTCTACTGTCTTTTCCATCAGTCTTTTTTTTTTTTTTTTTTGGTCACTTTGGATCTTTGTACTATATTCTGAAAAATTTATCGAATTATTTTATATCTGATTAGATTTTTCCATTAGTTTAATCTTATGCCTCATTGAATCAATTTGCATTCAACTCCTAATATTGTGATTTTTATCTCCCTTAAAATTTTCCTACTTTGTGTCTCTTTCTCTCTTTTCTACCATATTTGTCTTTTATTCTCATTTTTTCCCCCTTATCTTGGCTTTCTGCTGCTGTTGCATAGAAGTCATGCATTCTAATAAGTATGACAAAACTAAAAATTTTCTTCTCTTTTTTTTTTTAAATTTAAAAAAAAATGTATTTATGTATTTATTTTTGGCTGTGTTGGGTCTTGGTTGCTGCGCGCGGGCTTTTCTCTAGTTGTGGCAAGCGGGGGCTACTCTTCGTTGCGGTGCACGGGCTTCTCATTGTGGTGGCTTCTCTTTGTTGCGGAGCACAGGCTCTAGGTGTGTGGGCTCAGTAGTTGTGGCTCACGGGCTCTAGAGTGCAAGCTCAGTAGTTGTGGCACACGGGCTTAGTTGCTCCGTGGCATGTCGGATCTTCCCAGACCAGGGCTCTAATCCGTGTCCTCTGCGTTGGCAGGTGGATTCTTAACCACTGCACCACCAGGGAAGTCCTCTTTTCTTTTCTTTGGCAATCATTTTCAGAGATTTGTTATCCATGAACATTTCTAGGGTGATCTTGACTTTCATTGCAGTATTTTAAAAATGAACTTTATTGAGGTATAATTTACATTTATTAAAATACATTCATGAACACTTCACTTAGCTTTGTTAGTTGTAGGTGTCTATATATTTACCACCACAGTCAAGAAATGGAATATTTCCACTTCCCTAAAAAGTTATCTGTACTCCTTTTGTAGTCAATACCCCAACATCTATTTCATGCCACCAAGTGATGTGATTTTGGCTCTTCAAGAATTTCATAAAAACAGAATAATCTAGTATGTACTTTTCTTCCTAGCTTCTTTTGCTCTGCCTAACATTTAAAACATTCATTTCTATTGTTCAGTAGTTTGTTCCTTTTTGTCACTGAGTAGAATTCCGTTATGTGAATGTAGTATAATAGTTTATCCATTCCTGTTATGGACTGAATGTTTGTGTTCCCCCAGATTCATATTTTGAAACCCTAACTCCCAATGTGATGGCATTTGGAAGTACAGCCATTTGGGAGGTGATTAGGTTTAGATGAGGTCATGAGGGTGGGGCTTAGTGTGCTTATAAAAAGAGGACGAGACTAGAGCCCTTTCTCTCTCCACCATGTGAAGACACAGCAAGAAGGTGGCTGTCTATAAGCCAGGAAGAGAGCCCTCACCAAGAACCTGACCATGCTGTCACTCTGATCTTGGACTTCCCAGTCTCCAGAACTCTGAGAAATATATATCTATTGTTTAAGCCACCTAGTCTACAGTATTTTGTTAGGGCATCCTGAGCTAACTAAGACAGTTTCTCTGTTGACAGACTATGGATTGTTCCATTTTGCAGCCATTATGAATAAAATTATTATGAACATTCATGCATCAGCCTCCTTTTATTCATGTTTACTTTAAAATCTTATATGTATTTATAATAACTGTTATAATAAAGTCCCTGTCTGCTGATGCAATCATGCCTGTGTTTTCTTTGTCCATTTCTATTGACTGATTTTTCTCTTGGATTTGGGTAACATTTTTGTGCTGTTTTTCATGTGGCATAATTTTCATTTGGATGCTGGGCATTGCCAAAGATCTGTATATCCCTCATCCCCCTCATTCCCTGCCTTCCTTTAAAGATTTTGGAGTTTTTCTGTGTCAGGAGGTTAATTTACTTTCTAGATCATCTTCATACTTTTGATATTTGTTTTGAAGTTTCTTCAGAGTGGATTTAGAGTAACCTCTACTCTGGGACTATTTTAGCCTAACTCCTAAGGTGTGGACTTTCTGGAGTCTCTGTGAATGCTCCAGGTGTTCAGCAGTATCTTTCACTGTAGATTGTGAGAACTTAAATACCTCCTGTACTACCTTAGGGAGTTGTTTAGCTTTCAGCTTCCCAGTGCTTGTTTTTTTCCTGGAAGCTGTCCTTTGCCCAGCCTCCTGGGGTCTTCCCCTTGTGCATCATAGCTTACTATGAAGTCAAGGACTCAAGGAAGCTCCTATGCAGGGTTCTGCAGCTCCTTCCCTGTGTAATTCCTTCCTCTTCACGATTTTACACCACAAATATCTGCTGCCTCAATCTCCTTGAACTCTGATCTCTATTTCCTCTGCTCAGAGAGACTGTAGGTCTCTGCTTGGCTTTCCTTTCCCTGTTCCAGGGTCTAATTAATGTCTCAGGTGGAAAGCTGGAGCAATCATAGGGCTCACCTTGTTTGTTTCCCTTCCCTCAGAGATCACAGTCCTGCGCTGATTGTTTTCTAATGTCTGAAAATAGCTCTTACGTATATTTTGTTTAGATTTCTAGATGTTTATGGCGGGAAGCCTAGTCTAATATCAGTAGTTCATCACTCCTGGAAGCAAAAGTCTTTAGTATTTTCAAGAGGTATTTTAAAATTAATTTTTCTATCTAATTATTTTAAAATGAGAAGAATGGACCCATTTCTGGTACTTTCTTAGAGTCCAGGTGAGTGGTTTGCTGTGGTACTACTCTTTGTCCTTTTGGAAAATGGTTGAAACTTCTTTTCATGTATATAGCTAGACAGCAAATTGATTTCACCATTCTTAGTGAAATTCTCAGTGATTACTTGTTTTTCAGCCACTGTTGAACATGGGATATCAGAATCCACAGGGCTTAGATCTTTGGATATTATGCTGTATTTAATCAACATTTTATGAGGGGCATTTACTTGTTTCTAATTTTTTCATTCAAATAATGACTTGCCATGTATATTTTTATATATTATATAAAATATAAAAGTATATATTTACATATTATATTTATATATTTTGGAGACTCTCCCTAGTTATTTCTTTAGAAAAATTGCTAGGAGCAGAAAATCTGGAACCAGTGGCTATTGTGTTTTAATATTAAGTTGAATATTACAAAGTTGCCCTCCAGAAAATATGTATCAATTTATACTTCCAGCAGGAGTGTATCTTCCTTGATATTTTAGTACAAAATTTGGGAAGCATTGCCATTTAAATTAGAAATTCCTTTCATTAATTTTTAGTACAGATTTTTTTCTGTGTGTATTCACTTCATTTCTTAAGGTGATCTGTCCTTACCTTTTTCCTCCCTTGGATAGTATCTATTAGAATTCTGTATTTTTAACATATATTTTGAGTTTTAAAGGGTTGGTCTGTGAACCTGCCATGGGTTTAAGGTTTTTTCCCTGAGATCTTGAGAACTCACTAAGATTTTCATTTGACAGGGCCTTTAGTGAGTGAGGTAATTACTTAGATATTGTGGGTGAAAATGCTATTAGAAAGTTACAAAAAGGGTTTGGGGCTGGAATCCCTTAATTTGACAATTTACTTTGATCTCATTAACTAGTTTTCTGTTTTCTTCTCATTTTTCTTAAGCCTAGATATCACAGTGACATTTAAACTCATGTTCATAAAGAAAAGCCACTTAGTAAGTCCAGTATAGTTTATATTATTATTAAGGGCAATGATGTGATTTAACTTAAGAGATTTTCACTGACATTCATTCTGTTTTCACAGACATATTGCCATATAAGGCTCTTTCATACCTGGAGTGAAGTTGGCTCCATGAAACACAGTTTTAAAAACGAATAACTGTGATCACAGTATTGGTTCCTTACTTATACTAACAATTCCCCCTCCAGACTATTTATGGATTACTTAATATTTTCATCTTCATCTTTAGCTGTTAGTGAAGAACCAACATAAATGAAGGTAACTGCAAAGTTGATATTGATTTTGCCTTTTTTCCTTCCCTGTCTTTATAGATTGTTTTCTGCACGTTTCTCACATCTCTTCTCCTGATTTATTTGAGGCACTTTTTCTTGCTCTAGGCCTCTCACTGTTTTGAAACATGAAAGGGAACATCAAAGACTTTCCTCAGGTGAGTTTTGGATCTAACTTTACATTGACAGTATTGAGGGGCTCAAAGTGGTACCCAGCTTGTGAGTTCTGCTCAGCAATGCCCTTTATTTGTCTGTACTGATAACAACATCTCATCCCTGCTTGACTCTTAGATGATCGTTACTGAGTGACTTTAGAGTCCTCTTTGGAGTCAGAAAATACCAGAAAGCATCTTTTCTTGGGGCATTTTATTCTATTTCTTGAAAACTTTCAGAACACACACACTTTTCTGGGTTTAAGTTGCCTAGGAATGTAGATCATACTGGGAAAATTGAAACAAATAGTAGAAAGATCCAATCACATTGTCCTATTGCACTATAAAATTATATCTCAGGTTATTTTCTTAAGGTTAAGAAGTAATCTCATCAAAATGTATTTCTCAGTGTCCCAAATTGATGGACTTCTAAAAATTCATATACTGTAGTCAGATATCTAGCTTCAGAAGGTGTTGTTTACATCAGTCAATTCAACTATTATTTATATTGTATGTATTTAATGTTTTTAGAAAAAAAAAGTTTTGTAATAATTTGTCTTGTAAACGATTCAAAACTAGCCAAGTCCTGATATCTTTATAAGATAAGGTCTAAATTAAAAAAAAAAACAAAAACAAGAGGTCTTTGTGTTTGAACTCCCTGCAAGGGAGTATTCCCAGGTGATGCTGCCCATTTACTACCATTCCTTATAAAGAATAAAAGTTTTTTCTGCTTATAACTTGCAGTTTATATTTTCATACCTGCAGAATTAGGGAAGTAGCCCACAACACTCTCCGCACTTCTGACATACACTGTAAGTTTGGGGGTCCCCAAGACCACTCTCAGGTTGGATAATTTGCTAGAAGGATTCACAGAACTCACCGAAAGCTATTATATTCATGGTTACAGTTTATTACAGCAAAAGGAAACATACTAAAGTCACCCACAGGAAGAGACACATGGGGCAGAACGCAGGAGACCTCAAAACACGGAGCTTGCAGTCGTTCTCTCCCAGCAGAGTCAGGGACTGCATTAACTCCACCGGGATGATGAGTAACAATACGCACATATTGGTATTGCCAACTGTGTGTATATTGTTACATGTTGCTCTGTAACATGGAGCCTTGGTGTCCAGGGTTTTTATTGGTGCTTGGTTATGTAGACATGGTTGGCTAACCTCAGTCTCCAGCTCCTTTGGATGTTGAGCTGATGCCACATGAGCCAAAGGCTCTACTGTAAATCTCAGTGCTGGAATATCTGGCCTGGTCCAAGGTCCTCAGGTAAACAAAGATGCTTTTACCAGACAGGACATTCCAAGGGCTTAGAGCTTGCGTTCCAGGAGCCGAGGGCAAAGGCAAGACCTCTCTTTGGGCAAGGTTAAATTCTTTACTACACGGTATCGAAGTTAGCAGCTGCCTTTTGATGCCTGTGAACGGATAGTAGGGAATGTTTCCCATATATTTTGGGTAGGAGCAGTGATCTATCATTTCGAGAAGGTCACAGGGGTGTGGATTTATGTGTAGGTTAGGATGTTCGGACCTGTAGTTAGTTTTGCCGAGACCACTAACAGGAAGCATTTATGCTTTAGCCAGTATTACGGTGGTTACCATCAACAGCACACGACATGCATTCTCTACAAGACAAAGAAAACCCCCCAACTTTCTGAAGGCATTTAAGAGGACAGTAATTCTATGGATAGGGAAGTATATTTGCTTAGGGATTAAGAAAAAAATCTATGTTGATTTTGTATTTCACTTAAGTTCATTTCCATTTGTTTAAGAAAACACACCCGTTATTCAGTTTAGAATCAACTCTTTGAGTGAGCAGTGAAGGAGCAGATAGACAAGTGTCTATCGGAGAGCTTTTATGGATAGAATTCTACAGTAGAGGCTTATTTGTTCCTAGCTGTCTCTTCCAGTTCTGTGAGGATTCTATATCATCTCTCTCCGAGTTTCCCCCTTATCTCTCTTGTTAGATGAGGAGATGTGCACCCTGCCGTCTCCTGCGGTCTTCCCCATCTTGGTTATTCACAGCTCCATCCTTCCGGTCGCTCAGACCAAGAACATCATGGACATCTGTATTATTGCTACATAACAAATTATCACAGACGTAGTGAATGAAAACAAGACCCATCTATTAGCTCACAATTCTACAGGTCAGAAATCTGGGCATGGTATAACTGGGCTCTCTGCTTGGGGTCTCACAAGGCCAAGATCAAGGTGTTGGCCAGCTGCATTCTTCTCCAGAGCTTGGGTTTTCTTCCATGCTCATCCAGGTCGTTGACAGAATTTAGTTGCTTGTGGTTGTACAACTGAAGTCACCATTTTCTTGCTGGATGTCTGCCAGTGTTTACTCTTAGGTAATTTCAGTCCTAGCCATGTGGTCCTCTCACAGCATGGCAGCTCACTACTCTGACCCAGGTAGATGATTTTTTCCAGTTTGCTAAGACGGACTTTTATATAACATCAGATGATCACTGGAGTGATTGTCCCGTTACCTTTGTCACTTAATGCAACCTAATCAAAGGAGTGATCATCCCATTGTATTCACAGCTCCTGCCCACGCTCAAGAGGAGGGGATTGCACAGGGCACATACACCGTGGGTTGGGAATCTGGAAGTCATCTTAGAATTCTGCTTACTACCACATCTTTGGATTGTATTCTATTATTTAATAAAATAATCATATACTGCTTTTATAATCTGAAGGAAAACTTTGAGTGAAGAAAATTTAGAAAGGAAAATAAAATAAATCATAGACTTTAGATATCCAAATAAGTGAAAATAATAAGAAAATAAAAGAAAAATAAAAAGTTCAGTACGTCCACAAAGTTAGGAAAGGAGAAAAAGATAAACAAACTAATTACATAGTTAAAAAATGTAAAATGGTAGAAATAAATCCAAATTTATCAATAATATCACAAATGTTCGTTATTAAACCTGCTATCAGTCAGAAGAACGTCTTAGGTTGGATTAAAAAATACAGTCCAGCTCCATGCGGTTGAAAGAGTGCCTCTGAAACATAGTGATACAGAAAGGTTTATCCACTAATTCATTCAACTATTGTTTGTACCAGACAGTTTCTAAAGACTTCCTGTGAGCAAATCAAAGTCCTTACCCTCACGAAGCTCACATTATAGTGTGTGGGAGGGGTGTTGATAATAAATAAATAAGCCATGTAATATGTTGGAAAATGACAAGTGCTACTAAGGATGAGGCAGGATAAAGGGCTATAGAGTAGTTTGGAGGGTGAGAGGGTGCTGATCTTTTAGATGGGCTGCTCAGGGATGTTACCCTGAGAAAAGGAGATCTGAAGGGATTGAGAGGAAGAGCTACACGGGTGTCTGCAAGCAGAGTAAGTGCAATGACCCTGAGGTGGGGTTGCGCTTGGTGAGTTTGAGTAGCAGCAAGCTGGCAGATGTGGCTGAAGCAGAGTGGGCAGAGGAGGAGATGTGCAGGGAGGGAGTGTCAGGGGACAGATCATGCTGGGTTTTTCAATTAAAAATAAATGGAGGGCTTCCCTGGTGGCGCAGTGGTTAAGAATCTGCCTGCCAGTGCAGGGGACACATGTTCGAGCCTTGTCTGGGAAGATCCCACATGCCGCGGAGCAACTAAGCCTGTGCGCCACAACTACTGAGCCTGCGCTCTAGAGCCCGCAAGCCACAACTACTGAGCCCAGGTGCCACAACTACTGAAGCCTGTGCGCCTAGAGCCCGTGCTCCGCAACAAGAGAAGCCACCACAGTGATAAGCCCGTGCACCGCAACGAAGAGTAGCCCCTGCTCGCCACAACTAGAGAAAGCCGGCGTGCAGCAACGAAGACCCAATGCGGCCAAAAAATAAAATAAATAGTAAAATTAATTAATTAAAAAAAATAAATGGATAGGGAAAGATATTTATTGAGCACCTATGTTGTACCACACTTGGTGCTTAGTTTTGGAAATACAAAGTGGACAAGGCAGGCATGGGTCTTGCTCCCTTGGATCTTTTGCTGAATCTTCTTCTATGAAAGATTGCTCACAGTCACAAAACAGAAACAACAGCAACAACTTGCTCTCTTTGGAAATGAGGGGTTTGCCCGAGCTCACATAGGTTCATGAAAACAACTAATTTCATTATTTCCCTTCCCTCCATCTTCTTTAAAAGTTATGATCTTCAGTTTGCTCTTTCGAGAGTTAAATGTAGAATATTACATGGCTGGGCAATTTTTGGTCTGTGTTTCGGTGATGAATCACTGACCGTTCAATCAGACAACAACTTCTGGCTGGCGTTGCATTAACCAGCGGGAGGTTTGCCAAACAGCACTTTGCGTGACAAACCACATTTTATCTGTAGGCATCTGAGCTTTCCAAATGATCTTTGCAAAGCATTTATTTATGTCACAAAGTTTCCAAATGTTTGCATCAGTTGTTGAAGGGAAAAGTTTCGGTTCCAGGGCAGTAGAATTGGTTGTTTTCCCTACCCATTTTGTACATGTTTCACTCCATTAAGTCTAGGCTTGTGACATTTAGAAAAGGATTTACTTGTCACAATTCAACTGCAGATAGGACATTCCCTTGTGAGTGTTTTTGAAAATGTATGGCAATCCCTTCAATGCTTCATTTGACTGTGTAGAGATTGCCAAAACCCATAGCTCTTAGATTTTTGCTGAATGCAGTCAGGAGAATGCCTCCTTTTTATTACTGAGCATTTAAAACTCATGAGAAAAAACAGAAAACCCTCAGGGGGAGGTTCTATGCAGGTGTGGAGAGAGGGCCCCAGAGAGCTGTAAGATTAGCTCTCCCAATTTTGGGTCAAAACGAGTGACAACTAACAAGACAGAAAGCATATTTATGCTTGCTACCCTAATGTTTGGTCTATCTCGTTAGATATATTGAATCATGTTTGCAAACAGGCAGAGAAAATTCAAGCTGTGTGTGTTTATTTTCTTAGAGGTAGCTTTGTAGCAGGGGATTTTTCTCATTCTTCCTATCAGTAACTGGTATGAGGGAAATACTGCTTCTCCGATTCTGAAGTTGGTTTTTCGGTTTGTTTGTTTTCCTGTAAAGGGAGTTCAGTTAGGCTAACTCTGCCCCTTACTTCATTCTGTTCTGGTGATACATGGAATAGCCTCTGATTAGCAAATTAGATTAATCGTAGTTAGTAATTAGATGAATTCTGTAGAGTCTTTTCAGCTTGCTTTCCTCTTGGGAGAGGGGCTGCCCCGGGAGGGCAGATGTTGTCCTCTGCTCTTCCTCTCCACGACGCTGGGCCTACCCTTTTGCCCACCACTCCGTGGGACCCAGGCAGATGTGTGCCTGATGCTGGGATTCAGTGAACATGTCTTCCTGCCCAGCTGTATCCTTATAAATATTGATGTTTTAGCCTCCATCTGTAGTCTTTTATTTTTATTTTTCAAATTGTTCAGATCCCTGTTTGGGACGAAGGATGCTATTTATTGGTGCCCCTCAGAGACTTCAACTGCAAATCAAAACGTGGTCCTTTGAATTAGAATACAGAAATCCACTTATCCACCATCACTACAGGAGAGAGACCCAAGTTCAAGGCAATCGCCTAAAATGGCAAATTGCAGTAATAGTTTATCCCTTAAAATAATCTCTGCATAAAGAGCCTGGCAATATTAATTTAATCAATAGAAAAGCTGGTCAGCATTAAACCTACAGAAAGAGGTCTGAGCGGAAGAAACCTGTGTGTTAATAATAGGAAACTGTGATCTCTTTTTGAGAAAAAAAGCTGCTAATACATGTCTTCATTTCAAATGAGTTGCTGTCACATTGCCCCAGCAGTGAGCAGTTCTATGTAACAACTGCTCACTTAGCTTCACCTTCCAGAACAGCAGTTTCAACCATTAAGCCTTACTCTTAAGCGTTAGTCTGCATGCTGAGTTTTAGCCTGGGTCAGTGCTATAATGGGTAGATGCTGGGACCCATGAGGTGGAGTTCTTATGATATAGGTGTATGTGCATCAGAAACTGTTTTTTCACCAATGTGTAGATGGCATGATGTTACATGTAGAAAATCCCAGGAGAGTCATTAAAACTACAAGTGAGTTCAGAAAGGTCATAGGATAGAGAATCAATATAAAAAAAGTCAATTGTATTTTTATACACTTGCAGTGAACAAACTGAAAATGAAATTAAGAAAACAATTCCAATTCACAATAGCACCAAAAATAATAACATACTTAGGGATATATTTAAGAGAAGAAGTACAGAATGTATACCCTGAAACTATAAATCATTGTTGAAATAAAGAGGATCTAAATAAATGGAAAAAGCATCTTATGTTCATGGATCAGAGGACTTAACATTGGTAAGATGGTAACATTCTCCAGACTGATCTACAGATTCAACACAATCCCAATCAGAGTCCTAGGTGACTATTTTGTAGTAATTGACAAGCTGATTCCAAAATTCATACGAATTGCAAGGGACTCAGAATAGCTAAAGCAATTCTGAAAAAGAACAAAGTAGGAGGATTCACACCTCCTGATTTCAAAACTTACTACAAAGTGACAGTAATCAAGACACGGTGGTACTGACCTAAGGATACAAATATAGATCACCGGAAGAGAGTTGGTATTGGCACAAGGATAGACTTATAGATCAATGAGTGGAACTGAGAGTTCAGACATAAACCCATACATCTATGGTCATCTGATTTAGGACAAAGGTGCCAAGATGACTTAATGGGGAAAGAATAGTCTTTTCAACAAATGGTGCTGGGGCAACTGGATAGCCACATGCAAAACAGTGAAGTTGAGCCCTTGCCTCACGTCATATACAGAAATTAATTCAAATTGGATCAAAGACCTAAATGTAAGTGCTGAAACTATAAGACTCTTAGAAGAAAACACAGGAGTAAATCTTCATTACCTTGATTTTAGCAAAGGATTCTTAGATATGTCCAAAAGCATGAGCAACAAAAGAAAAATTAGATGAATTGAACTGCATCAAAAACTTTTGTGCTTCAAAGGACACCATCAAGAAGGTAAAAAGACAACCCACAGAATGGGAGAAAATATTTGAATGTCATATATCTGATAAGGAACTTATATCTAGAAATATAAAGAACATTTATAACAAAACAAAAAGAAAAATAACCCAGTTTAAAAATGGGCAAAGAATCTGAATAGACATTTCTCCAAAGAAAATATGCAAATGGCAAATAAATACATGAAAAGATGCTCAACATCATCAGTCATCAGGGAAGTCCAAACTAATACCACAATGAGGAACCACTTCATATGCGTTGAGATGGCTAGAATCAAAAAGTCAGATAATAACAAATGTTGGCACGAACGTGGACAAATTGGAGCCCTTATACATCGCTAGTGGGAGTGTAAAATGGTGTAGCCTCTCTGTAAATAGTATATGGCACTTTCTCAAATGATTAAACATAGAATTACCATATGACCTACCAATTCCACTTCTAGATATACACATAAGAGAAATGAAAACATGTCTGCACAAAACTTGTATGTGACTGTTCATCGCAGCATTCTTTCTAATAGCCAATTCCTCAAATAAACCATGGAAAAACCCCAAATGTCCATCAGTCCTCAAATAAACCATGGAAAAACCCCAAATGTCCATCAGTGGATGAATAGGTAAACAAAATGTGGTGTATCCATAAAGTGGAATATTATTCAGCCATGAAAAGTCACTGAAGTATTGATAAATGCTACAACAGGGATGAACTTAGAAGCATTATGTTAAGTGAAAAATCCAGTCACAGAATTCCACATATAATTTGATTCCAGTTATGTACAGCGTTCAGAAAAGGGAAATGCACAGAGACAGAAGTAGATTAGTGGTTGCTTCAGGAAGAGGGGGATGGAGGGATAGGAGAGCGATAGCTAAAGGTTGTGTAGTTTCTTTTTGAGGTGATGAAAATGTCCTAAAAATTGACTGTGGTGATAGTTGCATATACCTGTGAGTGTACTAGAAACTATTCAGTTTAACACTTTGAATGAATTGTATAATATGTGAATTATGTCTTGATAACCTTTTTTTTTTTTTAAATAAAAAATGATTAAGCCAACTTTGGCTCCAACCAGCAGTGTGAGAATGCTGATGCTCCACATCTTTGCCATCATTTCATAGCATCAGACTTAAATTTTTGCCTTTCTGATGGGTATGAAATATTATTTCTTTTGTACATCTCTGATTATTATTAAGGTTGAGCATCTTTTCATGTTTATATGAGTTTCTCTCTTAGGTTAATTTCCTGTTTGTATCTTTTAATCATTTCTGTTTGTGGGTCTTTTATCTTTTTCTGTTTGATTTATTGGAGTATTTGGATAACACAACGTAGGTACTAGGGGTACTCATACCTCCCTGGCTGTCCTTGGTTCTAGGCGTTTTTGTGAACAAAACTAGAGCTTATACTGATGCTCCAAATTTAAACTCAGGGCTAGAGTTTTTTTTAACATAAACATGTTAAACTTACATTTCCAACTCCTTTCCCTCATACACACAGTCGTTTCAGAATAACAATATCATATGTACAGTAGTCCCCCCTTATCCATGGTTTTGCTTCTTGTGGTTTCAACTACCTGAGGTCAACCATGGTCTGAAAATATTAAATGGAAAATTCTAGAAATAAACAATTTGTAAGTTTTAAATTGTGCACGCTGTTCAGAGCATGAAATTTCATGATGAAATCTCATGCTGTCCAGCTCCATCCTGCCCAGGACATGAATCATCTCTTTGTCCAACGTAGCCGGACCATTAGTCACTTGGTAGTCCTCTTGGTTATCAGACCGTCTGTCGCAGTATCATAGAGCTTGTTTTCAAGTGATCTCTATTTTACTTAATAATGGCCCCAAAGCACAACACTAGTGATGCTGGCAATTCAGATATGCCAAAGAGCAGCCATACAATGCTTTCTTTTTTTTTTATATAAATTTATTTGTTTTATTTATTTATTATTTTTGGCTGCGTTGGGTCTTCGTTGCTGTGCGTGGGCTTTCTCTAGTTGCGGCAAGCGGGGGCTGCTCTTCTTTGCGGTGCATGGGCTTCTCACTGCGGTGGCTTCTCTTGTTGCGGAGCACGGGCTCCAGGCGCACGGGCTGCAGTAGTTGTGGCTCGCAGGCTCTAGAGGGCAGGCTCAGTAGTTGTGGCGCACGGGCTTACTTGCTCCGCGGCATGTGGGATCCTCCTGGACCAGGGCTCGAACCTGGGTCCCCTGCATTGGCAGGCGGATTCTTAACCACTGTGCCACCAGGGAAGCCCGTAAAAAGCTTTCTTTAAGTGAAAAGGTTCTCGACATAATAAGGAAAGAGAAAAAAATCATATGCTGAGGTTGCTAAGATCCATGGTAAGAAAGAATCTTCTGTCTGTGAAATTGTGAAGAAGGAAAACGAAATTTGTACTAGTTTTGCTGTTGCACCTCAAACTGCAAAAGTTATAGCCACAGTGCATAAGTGCTTAGTTAAGATGGAAAAGGCATAAATTTGTGCAATAAGATATTTTTTGAGAGGGAGAGACTACATTCACCTAACTTTTATTCCAGTATATTATTATTGTTCTATTTCATTACTAGTTATTGTTAATCTTATTGTGCCTAATTTATAAATTGAACTCTATCATAGGTATGTATGTGTAGTAAAAAATATAGTATATTTAGGGTTCAGTACTATCCATGGTTTTAGGCAACCACTGGAGATCTTGGAACATCTCCCGTGGATCAGGGGGGAATACTGTACTACCAGTGACATGAGAAGTGAAAATTATTTAAGAGCTTTTGTTCTGTACATTAAAAAAAATTATTTTCCTAATTCTAAAGGTAATGCATATTTAATATGGAAGAGTTGTAAAATAGAAAAATCACAAAGAACAGCCCCATACATTATCAACATGAACATTTTGGAATGTTTGCCATTAAAAAAAAATGGTTTACATAGTAGATATTTTAATACTAGGAGCTCATATCCCAGTATTTTAAGTAATAATATGTTCCCAGCCCATACGAAAGCTCCAACCACTTCCTCAAATATGGCTAAAATATTCTTAAACATCTACAGAGAAATAGACCAGAATTTTAAAGTATTTAAAGCCTCAACTTATTTAATTAACACTTGATAAAATCATAAGTGGGTACGTTTGTATGTTTTATGAAACAAGGCTGAATAGTGTTGGATAGAAATTAAATATTTCTCCTACATTGCAAAGAGCATGTACTATAATGTAAACCAGACAATTAAATACGTTAGTGATACATAGGAATGCAAATAATATTTAGCAAAATGAAATTAACCAATAAGGCAACGTTTTGCAAAATATTTAATTGCCAATTGAGTAGCTGCCTGAACGAGGTTGAGTGTTGAACAGAGATGGAGGCCATAGTCACTGTTGCTGCTTGTGGGGGTGAAAGGTGGCTTGGTGATGGGTTAAGGGATGTGTGAGTGAACCAGAGATAAGGTGAGTAACGTAGTAAGTATATGAGGTTTGTTCTGTTTTTTTTTTTTTTTTGGGCCGCGCGGCATGGCATGTGGAATCTTGGCTCCCGACCAGGGATCGAACCTGCACCCCCTGCATTGGAAGTGCAGAGTCTTAACCACTGGACCACCAGGGAAGTCCCTGTGAGGTTTGTTCTTATCTAAATTCAAGAAACTTTGTGTTCAGTCTTATCTGGTTGCCCTTTAGACACTAGAAATTGGTCTGTTTTCCACAATTGATTGAAGAAGAATGCTGCAACCTCACTCTTAGACTTGTAGTATCTTTTTTCCAGAGAATTCTGTTCCTTTGATTGAGACACATATTTATGATTTCTCTCTTGTTTAGTCTATGAAATTAGGGTCAGCCAGATGGTCAGCATGACCGATTTTACTTCTTATACAAGTAGCATTAATGGAAGTGAATGCCTAGCCTTGCAGTTTATTCAGTACAGATGTTGGCTTGCCTATAAATCATATTTTATCCATAAACTCCAGTGTATTCTATTTAGAACCACAGAGTAAGAAACTAATAAATACAGTTAAACTCTTACTCCAGGGAGGTCTCAGTTTGTAGCTTGATTTTGTATTCTCTCTCTCTCTCCCTCTCTTAATGCTTATAGTAAAGTAATACAAAATAAACGGATACGGATCCAAGCTGTGTGGTTTAATATTCTAATTCCTACTTAACTATTGGATTGGGGTCCTATTGAATTTTGAAGTGTTAGCAGGGAAAGGGTATTGATGTAGCTTGGAATGAAAAAGTGCGGCAAAAGTTTTCATAGGATGGATTTCTGTCCTTATTTTTACAGAAACATACCCCCAGGAAAAGGGGTCAGGGTCCTTTAGGCTAATCACTGTGTCCACATTGTGAGAAAAAAATAGGCTGTTATTTAAAATTTTTTTTCCACAATGATTAGTTTAAGCTCTCACGCTCTGGCTTCTGAGATCCAATGTCTGTTTCCATGGGAACAGCAGTGGCAGGCAGCCCCTGAGTTGTCAGGCGCTTCTAATAATCTGGGAGAGCTCCTGTCTGAGCGCAGGCCAAGTGCTTCCACCAGCATCTTTGGTCATTTAGTCACAAGTGGCTTCTGAGCCTGTAGAGACACCTTGAGATACAAGTAGTTGAAATATTTAAGTTATAGTAAGATGAGTGTGTGTATATTTACCCATCTATATAATGTATATGTCATGTATGCAAATGTTAAATATGTACATATTATAATTTATACATTATAATGCATAATGTATAATTTTTTACGGGAGTAAGAAGTGATTTGAAAAAATAAAGTGATTTCAGGAAGGCCATATAGTGTAAAACAGCTCTCCTGCTCTCAAGAAACTTTATTTCAGTAGTCAAGTCCCTTATATTCCATACTCAAAACAAAGATCTTAAAATACTCTAAAGGGAACGTGCCAACCACACGCACTTTGTTCATTCCTGACTTGAGCTTCTGCCCTGAATCCTTGCCTCTTTTTCTCGACTGTGAACTTTGAGGTGTAAACAAGAAAGAAATTTAGATATCCCTGTTTTTAAGTCCTTGTGTGTCTCAACACACAACTCATTATACAATAACAGGCTACTATAAGTATTATAAGATTTCTGTGAAAAAGAATTAGGGGCGAGACCTAATTTATATTGGGGTAGGATTCTTGGAAGTTACTTTCTGTACTCTACATACAAGTACTGAGTCTGAAATATGCGGGGTGGGACAGACAGGAGAGGATGTCACCTGGGTTGGGACCTTTTCCCAACTTCTCTCATGTCTTTCTGCCTTTGCTGTCACTTGTATTGGGCATCTTTATGGTAGTCGGTTAGTGCTCTTTCATCAGTTTTTGTTTTTAATTGCATAATAGATTCCTCTTTGAGGAAAGGGAGGTTAGCCGGGAGGGTTTGGGAGCAGCGATATAGGCGCTTAGCAGTGAAATAACAACCCAGGGACATCTATACATCAGAAGAACAACACAGACAGCAAGCGTACCTGAGGTCAGTGGGCTGAGGTGGCTAAGGAGGGCTTCATGGGAGGGAAGGACTTGGGCTGGGCTGAGAAATTTCTTCTGCACCCAGCCTCATGCTCTGAGGCAGCGGCTGCCAAGTCCAGAACTCTTCTCTCCCATGTGGCAGGGCAAGTGTGGTCTTGGGGGTGGCCTGGCTGCAGGTCACCGACTGAGAAATCATCTGATGACCCCTGGCAGGTACATGGTGATGTAATACACTCAGTCACATTGCACAGTGGTCAGTCATTGCACGTGCTGCAGGAAAGGATTAGCTCAGCCTGGGACATGGCCAGTATCTCTCCCCTTGTCCAGACTGATCAATGATTTATGCTGGGTGAGTAGAAATTAGTTTTGACCTCATTCACTTTATCGCTTCTGAAATCATGGCAGTGACTGTAGACTTTTAGTTTAAACGTTTATATTGTTAGGTGTTTTGTTTTGTTTTCATAAAGCTGCATTTAATGAACAGGCACATTTCAAGTACTAGCATATAGTCATTAGTGAATTATCAATTCTATGTCTCTAAAAGTCAGATTTCTGTTAAAATTAGCTATGTAAGGCACATGACTTATGAATCTGCGTATTCAATGTTACAACTTGGGAAACTGGCATTTCCCCTGTGCTGAGGATTCAAGTCGGGAAGAAGTCTTCCTTTCTGCCTTCTACACATTCATTTATTCAACATCATTTGCCCTAATATATGCCAGGATGCCTGAAGGACCTTGAGGGACCCTGGCATAAAGTATTTCATATGTATATATAATTATTTATATATAACACATTGTATATCTATATATTATATATAGTTGTATATTATAATATACATATATGGAATGATATATAGATATATATCGCTACCTATCTATTTATCTATATCTGTCTATCTGAATGCACTAAAAGAGCAAGAAAGGTGATATTGAGGAAGCCCAGAATTAGAAATTGCAGCCTCTAAGGCTGGCATAAAAGAGTGAAGTAAGCTACAGTCTGGAACATGCAAAGCGAGGGCTGCAGTTGTGGAGCGACCCACTTGGTCCTGATGTATTATCCATTTCATACATCACTGGCTTCACTGTGCTAATAATTTACAGAGGATTTTTCTTTGATATTCATCAGAGCTGTTAGCTTGTAATTTTCTTTTCTTGTCAGATTTTGTATCAGGTTAAGCTGTTTTCATGGAATGAGTTGGGAAGTGTTTTTGGAAAGAGTATGTAGGAATAGTGTTATTTCTTCCTTAAATGTATGACAGAATTTGTCAGTGAAGTCATCTGGTCCTAGGGTTTTCTTTGTGGGAATGTTTTTGATTACTAACTTAGTTTTTTTTAAAATAGATATTGAACTAATAGATTTCCTATTACTTCTTTCTTTTTTTTTTTAATAGTAATCTTTTATTTATTTATTTATTTTTATATTTTTTATTTTTGGCTGTGTTGGGTCTTCGTTTCTGTGCGAGGGCTTTCTCTAGTTGCGGCAAGTGGGGGCCACTCTTCATCGCGGTGCGCGGGCCTCTCACTGTCGTGGCCTCTCTTGCTGCGGAGCACAGGCTCCAGACGCGCAGGCTCAGTAATTGTGGCTCACGGGCTTAGTTGCTCCGCGGCATGTGGGATCTTCCCAGACCAGGGCTCGAACCCGTGTCCCCTGCATTAGCAGGTGGATTCTCAACCACTGCGCCACCAAGGAAGCCCTTATTACTTCTTGGGTAAGTTTTAGTAAATAGTGTTTTTCAAAGAGTTTGCCCATTTAATCTATGTTGTCAAATATACTAGCAGGAGGTTGCTCCTAATATTCCCTTATTATGTTTTTAATGTCTAAGATTTGTACTAAAGTCTCTTCTATTCTTCCTAATATTGGTAATATGTATTCTCTCTCTTTTTCCTAAATTGATCTTGCTAGGTAGTTACTTTCATTAATCTTTTCAAAGACGCAACTTTTGGCTTTGTTGTGTGTCTTTTTCTCTGTTGTATGTCTACTTTCGATTTATTGGTTTTTGCTTTCATTTGTACTATTTGCTTCCTCTACTTCCTTTAGATTTAATATTGCTATTCTTTAACTAGATTCTTGAGTTAGAAGCTTAGATCCATCATTTACAATATTTTTTCCTAAAATATCCATTTAAAGATAAAAATTTTCTCCTAAGCACTGCTGTAGCTGCTTGGCACCTGCTACTGCTGCTTACGTCATTTTCATCCAGTTTAATTCCCATGTGATTAGAAATATATTTTGCATGATCAGTTCTTTGAAATTTGTTGAGACTTACTTTATGATCCAGTATCTATTTTGGTAAATGCTCACATGCATTTGAAAAGTATTCATTCCTTTCTTTTCCAGCTTTATTGAGATGTAATTGACAAACAACATTGTGTAAGTTGGTGTACAACTTGCTGATTTGATACACTTATATATTGCGAAAATGGTGACCACCATAGTGTTAGCTAACACCTCTATCATGTCACGTAATTACAACTTCTTTTTTTGTGGTGAGAACATTTAAAATCTAGTCTCTTATCAAGTTTCGAATATATAATGGAGTAGTATTAACAATAATCACCATGTTGTATATTAGAACCTCAGAACTTATTCATCTTATAAGTGGAAGTTAGCAACCTTTTACTAACCCTTTGATTCCCCCCATTTCCATCTACCACCTCCCCACCCCTGCCAGCTCCTGATAACCACCGTTCCACTATCTGTTTCTATGAGTTTGGCTTTTTCAGATTCCACAGATAAGTTATGTTATACAGTATTTGTCTTTCTTTGTCTAACTTCACTTAGCATAATGCCCTCAAGGTACATCCATGTGGTCACAAACCACAGAATTTCCTTCTTTGTCAAGGCTGAATAATTTTCCATTGTGTAAATACCACATCTTCTTTATCCATTCATCTGTCGACAGACACGGATTGTTTCTGTATCTTGGCTATTGTGACTAATGCTGCAGTGAACATGGGAGTAGAGATATCTCTTCTAGATCCTGTTTTCATTTTCTTTGGATACATACTCAGATATGGGACTGCCAGATCTTATGGTAGTTCTATTTAGAAAAATTTGAGGAACCTCCATACTGTTTTCCATAGTGGCTGCATCAATTTACATTCCCTTCAGTACATTAGAATTTTCTTTTCTTCACACTATTGTCAACACCTGTTGATGACACTGCTTGATGCCAGCCATTCTAACAGGTGTGAGTTAATATCTCATTGTGGTTTTGATATGCATTTCCCTGATGGTTAGTGATGTTGAGTGCCTTTTCATGTGCCTGTTGGTCATTTGTATGTCTTTTTTGGAAAAATATCTGTTCAGTTCCTCTGACCATTTTTAATTGGATTTTTTTTTCTTATTGAGTTATATGAGCTATTTACATATATTTTGAATATTAATTCCTTATCTGAAATATGGTTTACAAGTACTCTCTTTCCATAGGTTGCGTTTACATTTTGTTGACTGCTGCATAAAAGGTTTTTTTTTAGTCTTTTTTAAATGTGATATATACTGTGGTGTAGTATCTGAATTATCTTCTTATGTTTTTTCTTCTGATCAGTTACACTTTTCTCACTCTTCAGGTACATAGCAACTTTTTATATTATGACAGACAATGTGAATAAAAGAACCTTGAATCTTCTAGACGACGCTATTTTCTATTAAAGAAGGTTCTCACTTTTTTTCAGTTTGAAGGGCATGTTACTTCAATCTAGTCATGGAAGATCTGTGTTGGGGACTGGGTTAGAGTTTTTCTGAGATCTTGCTTACCTCTGGTTCATCGCTGGGCTAAGTTCCTTGTGGTCTCTGTCTCCTTGGCACTGCTATACTAGAGGATTCGACTCTGACCACTAGAGCTTTTGAACGTAGCTCTTGAGGTTCTTGCCCTGCCTAGCTTCAAAATCTGGTAAATGTCTTAAGGGCAACAATATAAGTCAGAAAATACCCTCTTGTGGTATTTTTTATCCTAAGAACCGTGAAACTGTGGAAGATTTTACTCTGCCTTCCCAGCTTACCCCCACACCGGTCTCCCATGCTGCCTCAGAACCCAAGAACTAACCCATGACCAAAACTGACCTTGCACCTAGGGTTTCTCTAGTTTCTAATACAGGTCAGGAGCTGTGGCGTCTCTAAATTCACAACTTCTTTCTCTCCTCCCCAGTAGAGTCCCTCTGCAAGGGCCAACTTCAAGCCTCATGCCTATTTCAGAATTATTCAGTGACCCCAGGAAAGAAAATGGCTGGTGATTTTCAACTCTCCTGGGAAAGACTCTTTTGATTCTGAAATTTTAGTCCTTCTTGTCCTCATTGACTCCACAGCTTTCTGATATCTTGAAACACATGATTTTTGTAATTTATGTGTTTTTTCCCCTAGTTGCCAGGAGGAACATTGACCTGCCACAATCTACTACATCTTTCCCAGAAGCGAAGTTCATTTTCTGTTAAAGAGAAAAAGAGAAGTGAATTCCGTGATCTGTAAACCAGTAAGTTTATTTTAGATACCAAGCCAAATTCTAGAATTCATTGTTTATAAGGCAAATGGAGAGTTATAAAGGGCCACAGTAAACTAAATCTAATAGAGGATCATTGAGAATATATTATCCTAGATTGAATAGCTCCAGTTCTTTCTTTCTTTCTCTTTTTCTTTCTTTCTATCTATCAAGGTTATAGAAAAAATAGATATAGTCTATCTGAAATTTAGGAAGACATTTGACAAAAATTTTCATATCCTTGTCAAGGTGAAGAAATGTGAGGTTGATGCTAATGCATTTAGATGGATTTACAGTGGTCAAAGGATCTTAACCTATGACTCTGGAGGACTTTTTGAAGAGATCACTGTGAGTTTGAAGAAATGTTTCTGTGAGTAAAGCAGAAATCTTGTTATCCAGACCACCTGGTAGATTTTAATCAATGAATTTGATGAAGACAAAGATAGCACACAGGGCATATAAGGTCAGAGTGAATTCCAGTAAACTGAAAGAATCAAGAATTAAAATATCTTCAGCAGGCTGCAACAAATAAAACTTAGTGGGTACAAATGTGATACTCTGCATTTGGATAGAATAAAAACTGTAAAAATGCAAGCTGAGTAAGACATGGCTTAACAGAAATACATGTTTAAAAAAACCACTTGGGAATTATTGTTGGCATGAGCTCAGAACAAGTCAACAGTGTAATAGGGCTGCTAAAAAGGTCAGTATGATTTAGAGCAGCATTTAGTAGAGTATAAGATACAGAATGAGGTAGCTGGTGAACCCATTGTACTGGATACACCTTGGACATATGTTGTTGCAATATGCTCTAAGCATCATACTTTCAGGTGGGGTGGACCATATGTGAAGCTCACCTGGAGGATAGTAACCAGAATATAAAGGTGGGGAACATAGCACAGGGAACTCGATACTCAATACTCTGTAATGGCCTATATGGGAAAAGAATCTAAAAGAGTGGATATATGTATATGTATAACTGATTCACTTTGCTGTACACCTGAAACTAATACAACACTGTAAATCAACTACACTCCAATAAAAATTAAAATAAAAAATAAAATAAAGGTGGGGAACATAAAGGCAGAAAGAGTTGAAAGATATAAGAGTGTCTAACTTGGGAAAGAGAAGCTTCTGGGAGATATGAGAGTTGTCTTCAAATGCATGCAGAATTGCTTTGCCTTTGAGGTTAGAACCAGAACAGAAATAGAGGAAAAAAACTTTCATTTTGAACTTTAAGAAGAACTTTTTCAGAGCAGTAATACAGGTATCTGAATCTTGGATGAGGCCACTTGCTGTCATTGTGAAGATCTAGGATTTCTGAATCAGGAAGAATTTAACACCAGACTCCTCTGTCATTCATAAGCTCTGTGATTTTACCAATTTTTCAGACTCTGAGTTTCTTTATTTCTCAAATGGAGACAATAATAGTACAATTTTTATAGTAGTTATAAAGATTAAGGGAAATAATTCAGATAAATCACTTGTCATGGTGTGTGGCACATTTTTTATGCCCAATATATGTGAACTATTTTTAAGGTACTGAGATGTGATAAGAAAAGCACCTGCCCCTTACACTGGCCATCGTTTTGCTTTAGTAAGTAGGAAACCAAGCCTCAACTCAGAATTTAGACTTAATGCATGAAACATAGGTGCCAGTGGAGTGGACTTAATCTGATGTTATGGTGAGGGGTCTATAGACCATGAAAGGTAATTCTAGAAGACTCTTCAGGTGTCATTTTTACATAGGTCTTCTGCTTGGACGAACTCATACTGTGAGTTGAGGAAACATCAGTTTATTTATTCCTTCTAGGTGGACAGTTTTTACAAAATGACACATATGTATACAAACATGCATCCTAGATTTTGAGAGTACACCCAGTTTCAAATCGTTTACTGTGTTTTCACTTAAAGTACATGATTACACGTATATGTAAGATGTGGTTGGAAAATACAGGCTGAGTTTACGTATGTCACATAGTTGCCCTGAGACAGTCAGAATCATTTTCTTTTAAGAAGCGTGGGTTCAGAAGTACTGTGAGGCACCATTTTACTCTCATCAGCAAAGATTAATATGATACATGGAAAGGATAAAGAGCAGTGGTAAAGTGCTGGTGTGAGTGCGAATTAATATAACCATTCCAGATGCCAACTTGGTAATATCTGTTAAAATCGTAGATGTACACACTCTTTGACTCCACAAGTCCATTTCTGTGTGTCTACCAGAGAATCTCTTGCACAGGTGCAAAAGGAGAAACATATAGAATGTGCCTCGTAACACTCAGTGTGAATGCTCACCAAGTAGAGAAAGAATGCATAAATTATGGTTCAGTCATCTGAATTAATTTTATGCCACAATTACGATGACTGAACTAAAGGTACATCTGTAATTGTGGACACATTTTAAAAACATAGTACTGAATGAAAATACTCTTTGTGGAACGATGTATACAGTGCTTCCACTGATATAGAGGTTTGACTATAAAACAATAATAAATAATGTCTATGGTTATAAATATGGAGCAAATATATAGAACCATTCATGACTGAGTACTCGTTTGGAGGAAAGTAAGGAGAAGAATGGGGAGTTGTAAATGGGGAGGCTTAATTCTATCTGTAATATTTTATTTTCTAAAAAAGGTAATTCTGAAACAAATGTGGACTAATGTTAATATTTGATAAAGCAGGATATTAGGTACATAGGATTTCATTATATTACTCTTTTCTTACCTGTGTGTTTAATATAGTTCACAATACTTTTTTTTCCCTTTTTTAAGAAAAAAGGGTGCTCTCTTCTATGTGCTTGCTCACTTTTTTCTGGAAATGGATACAATAAGACCCAGGGGTGGGTCTGAAGAAAGAGGAGAGTTTGCCTCTAGTTTGGCCTATAGCTTAAGAGGCAAAGGGCGTTCTCAAAGTCTCCTGTTTGGTTCAGCCTGTTCACCGGGTTTGGAGATCATACAGAAATTGAGGTCAAGGTGCTAACTAGCAGTTAAAAATATTCAAGGACCCCTTTTAAGTCTAGTGTGGTTTTAAGTAGTACAGTGAGCTCAGGTATCCAAAGATCCAGAACCCCTGAAACTGTTCCCATCGAGAGATTTAAGTAGAAATAAGTTTCTGTTGGAGACGGGGCGGAAGGGTGTGGAGGGGTGGGTGAAGGCTTAGGAAGAGGAAGGGAAGGGGCAAAGAAGGTCTTAGTGCGGGGGGAAGCGAGCTGTCTGAGGAGAGCCCTGGCCAGTGAGGGTTGGTGTGGAGACCCTGTACACTTGGGGAAAAGGATGAAGGTGGCATGAAAGAAGGAATTGCAGATGGAAGGCATAGAGGCCCAATTTGGCAACTTCATACTTTTGCTGGGGTATTCTGGTATGAACTACCCCAGACAATCCAATCACCTGAAGGAGAATGCTTGGAAGTGTGGCTGAATGATTAATGAAGCTCGTGCTACTTTGCTGAGTGGAAGGATTGTACTTGCCTAAATGTCCAGATGGCAACTTGTCCTTTCTCTCCAGTGTCCTGCAGAACACAGAGGGGATCCCGCTCTGTCCCCTCGTGTGGCTGGTGGAGTGATTGGATTCCCAGCATGCCAGGGGCCGAGGTCTCATTAGAATCCTCCTTCCGGCTTTTAGTGAGCAGACTTCAGCCACTTCTTAGTGTCCTTAGGGAAGAGCGTTCCATATTCAGCAAGAGACAGCTCTCTTTTAGATGCATGAAATGTTTCTGTATTTGAGCAATGAGCAAGTGGCCTTGAGGACTCATGGTAAGTGTATCTTGTCATAGAAAAACATCGTGGGCTCTTCAGAAATGCTATCTAAAAAGGAAACTTGCTGGAGAAAGGAGTTTGGGAGTTTAAGGCAGGATTAGGAAACTTCTTAATTTAGATGTTTTTCTGGTTTATATATTGTGTGTATTTTAATGTTTAAGGAGGAGTGGAGGAGATGGTAGAAGGAGAAAATAAAGAGAGCTGCAGAGGTGAGGGAGAGTGAATATGTGCGGTAGGTGATGACAGTGTTGGAGAAGGTTCCTTTGTTCCCCGATGTGGACAGAGGTTTATGCTATAAAGGATCTCCGTCAGGTTATTTCTCTTTCCCTTTAATGAAAATTGAAAGCTTCTGTTGTTTAGCCTGTACTGCCTTCTCCTGGTTGGTCTTGGATTAGCAGCTAAGATATAATAAAAGTAAAATGAATCCACATGTAACACAGACGTTATGTGCTAGATTATGCTGCCTGTTCATTGCCCTTGACCACAACGCTGGTAATATATCCAGGTATTGAGGGGTTGGCTTAGAATTGTTATGGTCTTGTTTTGTGACCCTTACCGCTGTGACCCCATGTATATATTAATAAAATGTCTGAGGAGAACACTTCAGCTCTTCCAAAACTGAGGAAGGCAGTGTGCACACTGAGGTATCTGTGAGGTGCTTACTTCTAAATGACAGAAGTGGTACAAAATATTAAGCTTATGAAGGGACATTTCTTGCACACCTCCAGAGTTGACTTTAATTTCTCTTCTGTGACCTGGCAGGAGTGTAGTGGAGAGATTAAAACTATAGTCTCCAGAATCACAGACAAACTTCAGTCCAGAGAAAAGGTAATTGGTCCGTTCTTGGTGAGAAGAATTCTCCTCTTTAATAGACAGATTTTGAGATTCTGAGAATTATACCTGTAAGTGAAAGAAAAGGAAGAGACTGGGAAATAGGAAGCAGAGATACAAAATTATTGATTTTTGAGTAGGTAAAGCCAAAGCTTTATACACATACGCACACAAATTGTGTGCATGTGCGTGTGTATGTGTAATCTGAAAATTGTACCTGGAAATTGCACAATGTAGAGAATCTGTGAGTTACTTCAGATTGAAAAGGAATGAGAAATGTTGATATAAAAGAAAAATATTGAGGGTGAGGAGCATGGCTGAGATTCTGTCTCCAGCCTTCTGTTAGAGTATCCATGCATTTGGAAGTGCTGGGAATGGGGAGAAGTTTATGTCTAAATGGTGAAAGCTTGGGAGGTTGAACTGAGTGAATAATTAAAAACAGGCTATGGCCAACTATACAAACTGAGACAGAATTGGAACTAAGTGAAAACAAGGAAAAACAGAAGTAGGAATCAGAAAGCCAATGTACTGTCATGTTGGGAAAAATCCAGTGGAGAAAGAGGGAAATCATTCTGGGTCAAATCACAAAGAACCATAAAGTCACATTGAAAGCCAAAAGTGCATACACTGAGCTGAGACAGAATTTGCCTTCATAGTTTCTTGTCTTTTCAAATGACTGTTAGTTCCTGGTTCCTCCATGCACAGAGGTTCTACTCCTGGAGGGTCTAAGGCAGCAAGTGGCTTCTAAGGAATACTGTTGGAAAGACATTAGCTATCCTACTTAAGAGAGATTAGTGATGAATATGTGTATGTTATACTGCATTTTGTGTGTGTGTGTGTGTGTAAAATCATTGGATCACTGTTGTTTGTTTTGGTTCTTCTTAGCGAATTATTTTGTCTTTAAAGTCTCAGAAAAGAACTCCATTCATGTACCTTTAAACCAGAAATAAAGGTTGACTGAAGTAAACTTGGAGAAAACAATAAAGACATAATCAGATAAGGTCCCCTTGGATCAAACCTCAAACCTGCTGGCCCACCACTCAGATCTTTGCTATTCTATTGATTTAGGATTAGGGACTGTTTCCACCTTGTAAATGATAAGGACAAAAAAATTACAAAGGCACTATACAGTAATCTGATTATCGTTGTTCTTTAGAATAGAAAGATATGGGAGAGCCTTGTCTGTTTTTTGTTATAACAGAGCCTAAAATTCAATAAATATTAACTGGCAATGATAACATGAAAATCTTCTTGACTGCTCCAGAGATGACAAACTAAACCTCATAGTCTCCTCCAGGGACCCAATAAAAGCTCAAATAGCTAATTAGGAAAATGAATGAAAACCAAGCCAAACCACAAGAAGACAATTCAAGGTAACGTACGTAACCAGGCAGGTGACTTCCGTTCCAGTAGGAATATTTTGATAACTGGGAGCAAGATGAAAATGGAGTATTAGTAATTGTCATTTTCCTTCATAGTTAAGATACTAGAAACCAAAGAGATATTCCATAGCCTGTGAAGGCAGAGCCTCTAATTCTAAGAGCCAATTTATTTTATTCTAATTGGAGAGGTTGGCAAGACTTTCGAGATTGTTATTTTAAATGCCTCTTGCTATTAAACTGTGGTTAGGAAATCCTCTCAGCCAAAATGATGCTAAAAGAACATTAAGTTTATGAGTCACGAAAGCCAGAATGATTCCAATTAGTTCCCTGCACTTCAACACAATAGAAGTCCTTGATAACCAATGGGGCACTGCTTTAAACTGGAAACAAGACAGGAGATCAGAATCTTCGCTTCTCTCCTCACCTTGGTAATTGACCAAGTAAAGGTTAGGTGAGCTGTTAATGTTGATTCACTTGAAAGGTTCTTGTTCTGACGAAAGGGGTTAACGGGCACATTTGGGTCTGGTGGGGCACAGAGCAGTTTATTGTGTCTCTTCAGAGTCAAGTCTTTTAAACACATGGAGCGGGCATGGAAGGCACTGTAGGTCTGACTCCTTCTCAGGCCCTTAGATTCAACTTTCTCTCTTCCCGCTCTGTGTCCCTCTCTCCTTGGACCCCTTTTCTTTCTGTTATTATTACTGTTTTTTTTTTTCATTTTTACCTTTCAAATTCATCTACAAAGTTCAGTTTAACCTGATTCCATCTAGTCTCCATATTCTGAGCAGGAAATGGCAAGTCAGGCTATGGGAAGGGTCATGCCTTAATTGGATTAATTGGCACAAATAAAATACCAACACACTTGGATTTCTGGGAGCTCTGGAGGTGCTTGACAGTCTGTATTCTCAAGGGTTTTCAGCTTTTTCTGTCCCATGTATTATTCCACAAGGCTCAGAAATGCTTAATGAGATGCATCACTCAGATGTCAAAGATTATCTGGGTAATAGGCCAGTGAATCTTAAATACATAGTATTGTTTAACAGAAAATTTAACAGGGAAAAGGCAAAAAACTTTCTTAGATCTCTGTCATCAGAGTGGAAGAAAGAGAGACCAATGGAATTTCTGATGTGCTTTTTGGCTCAACTATAAAGGCAATATATGTTCATTTTAGGAAATTTGTAAAAGGCAAAGCAGTACAAAAAAGCAAAAAAGAAAACTGTAATCTCACAACCAAGAGACAACTGGTCTTGGTTCTGTGTTGTGTTTCCTCCCAGTCTCTTTTACATATTTTCAAATTGTTTGGTATCTTGCTTTTGTCAGATAGCAAACATTTCCCCAGTTATTAAAATTTCTTAGAAAATTTTATTTTTAGAGGTAATATAATTCCACCATGTGGATGGATCATAATTTACTTAACCATTTTCTTTTCTAAAAATTTTTAAATTTTTTGGGGGGAGACCTTCAAGATGGCAGAGGAGTAAGATGTGGAGATCACCTTCCTCCCCACAAATAAATCAGAAATACATCTACATGTGGAACAACTCCTACAGAACACCTACTGAACGCTGGCAGAATACCTCAGGCTTTGCAAAAGCCGTGTGGCTGACAGGGTCTTGGTGCTTCGGCCGGGTGTCAGGCCTGTGCCTCTGAGGTGGGAGAGCCAAGTTCAGGACATTGGTCCACCAGAGACCTCCCGGCTCCATGTAATATCAAATGGCAAAAGCTCTCCCAGAGATCTCCATCTCAGTGCTAAGACGCAGCTCCACTCAACAACCAGCAAGCTCCAGGGCTGGACACCCTATGCCAAACAACTAGTAAGACAGGAACACAACCCTACCCATTAGCAGAGAGGCTGCCTAAAATCATAATAATGTCACAGACACCCCAAAACACACCACTGGACATGGTCCTGCCCACCAGAAAGACAAGATCCAGCCTCATCCAACAGGACACAGGCACCAGTCCCCTCCACCAGGAAGCCTACACAACCCACTGAACCAACCTTAGCCACTGGGGGCACCAAAAACAATGGGAATTACGAACCTGCAGCCTGTGAAAAGGAGACCCCAAACACAGTAAGTTAAGCAAAATGAGAAGACAGAGAAACACACAGCAGTGAAGGAGCAAGGTAAAAACCCACCAGACCAAACAAATGAAGAGGAAATAGGCAGTCTACCTGAAAAGGAATTCGGAATAATGATAGTAAAGATCCAAAATCTTGGAGATAGAATGGAGAAAACACAAGGAACATTTAAGAAGGACCTAGAAGAACTAAAGAGCAAACAAACAATGATGAACAACACAATACATGAAATTAAAAATTCTCTAGAAGGAATCAAGAGCAGAATAACTGAGGCAGAAGAACAGATAAGTGACCTGGAAGATAAAATAGTGGAAATAACTACTGCAGAGCAGAATAAAGCAAAAAGAATGAAAAGAATTGAAGACAGTCTCAGAGACCTCTGGGACAACATTAAATGCACCAACATTCGAATTATAGGGGTCCCAGAAGAAGAAGAGAAAAAGAAAGGGACTGAGAAAATATTTGAAGAGATAACAGTTGAAAACTTCCCTAATATGGGAAAGGAAATAGTCAAGTCCAGGAAGCACAGAGAGTCCCATACAGGATAAATCCAAGGAGAAACATGCCAAGACACATATTAATCAAACTATCAAAAATTAAATACAAAGAAAAAATATTAAAAGCAGCAAGGGAAAAACAGCAAATAACATACAAGGGAATCCCCATAAGGTGAACAGCTGATCTCTCAGAAGAAACTGCAAGCCAGAAGGGAGTGGCAGGACATATTTAAAGTGATGAAAGAGAAAAACCTACAACCAAGCTTACTCTACCCAGCAAGGATCTCATTCAGATTCGATGGAGAAATTAAAACCTTTACAGACAAGCAAAAGCTGAAAGAATTCAGCACCACCAAACCAACTTTAAAACAAATCCTAAAGGAACTTTTCTAGGCAGGAAACACAAGAGAAGGAAAAGACCTACAATAACAAACCCAAAACAATTAAGAATATGGTAATAGGAACATACATGTCAATAACTACCTTAAATGTAAATGGATTAAATGCTCCAACCAGAAGACCTAGACTGGCTGAATGGATACAAAAACAAGACCCGTATATATGCTGTCTACAAGAGACCCACTTCAGACCTAGGGACACATACAGACTGAAAGTAAGGGGTTGGAAAAAGATATTCCATGCAAATGGAAATCAGAAGAAAGCTGGAGTAGCAATTCTCATATCAGACAAAATAGACTTTAAAATAAAGACTATTACAAGAGACAAAGAAGGACATTACATAATGATCAAGGGATCAATCCAAGAAGAATATATAACAATTGTAAATATTTATGCACCCAACATAGGAGCACCTCAATACTTAAGGCAAATGCTAACAGCCATAAAAGGGGAAATCGACAGTAACACAATCATAGTAGGGGACTTTAACACCCCACTTTCACCAATGGACAGATCATCCAAAATGAAAATAAATAAGGAAACACAAGCTTTAAGTGTTACATTAAACAAGATGGACTTAATTGATATTTATAGGACATGCCATCCAAAAACAACAGAATACACTTTCTTCTCAAGTGCTCATGGAACATTCTCCAGGATAGATCATATCTTGGGTACCAAATCAAGCCTTGGTAAATTTAAGAAAATTGAAATCGTATCTAGTATCTTTTCCGACCACAACTCTATGAGACTAGATATAAATTACAGGAAAAAATCTCTAAAAAATACAAACACATGGAGGCTAAACAATACACTACTAAATAACCAAGAGATCACTGAAGAAATCAAAGGGGAAATCAAAAAATACCTAGAAACAAATGACAATGAAAACAGGATGACGCAAAACCTATGGATGCAGCAAAAGCAGTTCTAAGAGGGAAGTTTATAGCAATACAATCCTACCTCAAGAAACAGGAAACATCTCAAATAAACAACCTAACCTTACACCTAAAGCAGTTAGAGAAAGAAGAACAAAAAACCCCCAAAATTAGCAGAAGGAAGAAATCATAAAGATCAGATCAGAAATAAATGAAAAAGAAATGAAGGAAAAATAGCAAAGATCAATAAAACTAAAAGCTGGTTCTTTGAGAAGATAAATAAAATTGATAAACCATTAGCCAGACTCATCAGGAAAAAAAGGGAGAAGACTAAAATCAATAGAATTAGAAATGAAAAAGGAGAAGTAACAACTGACACTGCAGAAATACAAAGGATCATGAGAGATTACTACAACTAACTATATGCCAATAAAATGGACAACCTGGAAGAAACGGACAAATTCTTAGAAAAGCACAGCCTCCCGAGACTGAACCAGGAAGAAACAGAAAATATAAACAGACTAATCACAAGCACTGAAATTGAGACTGTGATTAAAAATCTTCCAACAAACAAAAGCCCAGGACCAGATGACTTCACAGGTGAATTCTATCAATCATTTAGAGAAGAGCTAACACCTATCCTTCTCAAACTCTTCCAAAATATAGCAGAGGGAGGAACACTCCCAAACTCATTCTACGAGGCCACCATCACCCTGATACCAGAACCAGACAAAGATGTCACAAAGAAAGAAAACTACAGGCCAATATCACTGATGAACACAGATGCAAAAATCCTCAACAAAATACCAGCTAACAGAATCCAACAACACATTAAAAGGATCATGTGTCATGATCAAGTGGGGTTTATCCCAGGAATGCAAGGATTCTTCAATATAAGCAAATCAATCAATGTGATACACCATATTAACAAACTGAAGGAGAAAAACCATATGATCATCTCAATTGATGCAGAGAAAGCTTTTGACAAAATTCAACACCCATTTATGATAAAAACCCTGCAGAAAGTAGGCATAGAGGGAACTTTCCTCAACATAATAAAGGCCATATATGAGAAACCCACAGCCAACATCGTCCTCAATGGTGAAAAACTGAAACCATTTCCACTAAGATCAGGAACAAGACAAGGTTGCCCACACTCACCACTATTATTCAACATAGTTTTGGAAGTTTTAGCTACAGCAATCAGAGAAGAAAAAGAAATAAAAGGAATCCAAATTGGAAAAGAAGTAAAGATGTCACTGTTTGCAGATGACATGATACTATACATAGAAAATCCTAAAGATGCTACCAGAAAACTCCTAGAGCTAATCAATGAATTTGGTAAAGTAGCAGGATACAAAATTAATGCACAGAAATCTGTAGCATTCCTATACACTAATGATGAGAAATCTGAAAGTGAAATTAAGAAAACACTCCCATTTACCATTGCAACAAAAAGAATAAAATATCTAGAAATTAACCTACCTAAGGAGACAAAAGACCTGTATGCAGAAAATTATGACACTGATGAAAGAAATTAAAGATGATACAAATAGATGGAGAGATATACCATGTTCTTGGATTGGAAGAATCAACATTGTGAAAATGACTCTACTACCCAAAGCAATCTACAGATTCAATGCAATCCCTATCAAAGTACCACTGGCATTTTTCACAGAACTAGAATAAAAAATTTCACAATTTGTATGGAAACACAAAAGACCCCGAATAGCCAAAGCAAAGAAAGAAAAACGGAGCTGGAGGAATCGGGCTCCCTGACTATACTACAAAGCTACAGTAATCAAGACAGTATGGTACTGGCACAAAAACAGAAATATAGGTCAATGGAACAGGATAGAAAGCCCAGAGATAAACCCATGCACATGTGGTCACCTTATCTTTGATAAAAGAGGCAAGAATATACAGTGGAGAAAAGACAGCCTCTTCAATAAGTGGTGCTGGGAAAACTGGACAGGTACATGTAAAAGTATGAAATTAGAACACTCCCTAACACCATACACAAAAATAAACTCAAAATGGATTAAAGACCTAAGTGTAAGGCCAGACACTATCGAACTCTTAGAGGAAAACATAGGCAGAACACTCTATGACATAGATCACAGCAAGATCCTTTTTGACCCACCTCCTAGAGAAATGGAAATAAAAACAAAAATAAACAAATGGGACCTAATGAAACTTAAAAGCTTTTGCACAGCAAAGGAAACCATGAACCAGACCAAAAGACAACCCTCAGAATGGGAGAAAATATTTGCAAATGAATCAACAGACAAAGGATTAATCTCCAAAATTTACAAGCAGCTCATGCAGCTCAATATCAAAAAAACAAACAACCCAATCCAAAAATGGGCAGAAGACCTAAATAGACATTTCTCCAAAGAAGGTATACAGATTACCAACAAACACATGAAAGAATGCTCAACATCATCAGTCATTAGAGAAATGCAAATCAAAACTGTAATGAGATATCATCTCACACCGGTCAGAATGGCCATCATCAAAAAATCTACAAACAATAACTGCTGGAGAGGGTGTGGAGAAAAGGGAACCCTCTTGCACTGTTGGTGGGAATGTAAATTGATAAAGCCACTGTGGAGAACAGTATGGAGGTTCCTTAAAAAACTAAAAATAGAACTACCATACGACCCAGCAATCCCACGACTGGGCATATACCCTGAGAAAACCATAATTCAATAAGAGTCATGTACCACAATGTTCATTGCAGCACTATTTACAGTAGCCAGGACATGGAAGCAACCTAAGTGTCCATCAACAGATGAATGGATAAAGAAGATGTGGCACATATATACAATGGAATATTATTCAACCATAAAAAGAAACGAAATTGAGTTATTTGTAGTGAGGTGGATGGACCTAGAGTCTGTCATACAGAGTGAAGTAAGTCAGAAAGAGAAAAACAAATACCGTATGCTAACACATATATATGGAATCTAAAAAAAAAATGGTTCTGAAGAACCTAGGGGCAGGGCAAGAATAAAGACACAGACATAGAAAATGGACTTGCGGACACGGGGAGGGGGAAGGGTAAGCTGTGACAAAGTGAGAGAGTGGCATGGACATATATACACTACCGAATGTAAAATAGATAGCTAGAGGGAAGCAGCTGCATAGCACAGGGAGATCAGCTCCTTGCTTTGTGACCACCTAGAAGGGTGGGATAGGGAGGGTGGGAGGGAGATGCAAGAGGGAGAAGATATGGGGATATATGTATAGCTGATTCACTTTGTTATAAAGCAGAAACTAGCACACTATTGTAAAGCAATTATACTTCAATAAAGATGTTTAAAAAAAAGACATCTTTTGAGTATACTCAAATTTATAATAAATAATGTTTGTATGTCAAAAAATTTTTTTTTAATTTTTAAAATTTAAAAAAAATTTTTAAGGTTTTTTTGGCTGCGTGGCATGTGGGATCTTATTTCCCTGACCAGGGATTGAACCTGCGCCCCCTACAGTGGAAGTGCCGAGTCTTAACAACTGGACTGCCAGGGAAGTCCCTTAACCATTTGCTAATTCTGGATATTTGGGTTGTTTTTATTTTTATATTATAAATAATAAATGACAAGCATTTTCAGACATACGTTTTGTTACATAATTGAGATTCCTACATGTAAACCTAACTGAATCAAAATCTGCACATTTTAAGGCTTCTGATGCATGTTACCAAACTGCCTTTGAGAGAGGTAGGAACAATTTACCCTCCCAACATCCATATTTGAGGAGATCTGTATAACACCATGGTATTTCACTGGTGTAATAATTTACAATTTTATTATTCATGAAGTTGAATGTATGTTTTTTGTTTTCCTATATTTATTGGCTGTTTTCATTTCTTCTCTTGTTGAATTGCTTATTCATATTCTTGACTCCTTTTTCCATCGGGTTGTCAACTTGTCCTTCCTAATTTTGTAAGAGTGTTTTATTCATCAGAGACAGTACAGTTGTCTGTAATACGTATTTCCTCAGTTTGTTATACCTTTGTTTACTTTGGATTTTAAAAATTGTTTTAATTGGCTATTGGCAAATGACAATTTATATATGCTTTCAAAGACCTTCTCTACCCCATTATTATCCAATCATTCAGCTAACATTTAAATTTGTCATCTCCCTGGAATTTATTTAGGTGAAATGTGTGAAGTGGAACTCTTAACTTGATTTTTCAAATGGTTAACCACTTATTATAATATCATTGATTAATATTATTATTCATTCTCTTCCCCACTTTATCATCTTCCCCACTTTATCTAAATATTTTTACATATATTCCTTTCTGTACTTTTGATTAAATTTCTTTAATCAAATGTTTTTCTTTAAATTCACCAAAAATCATATTTTTTCACTGTTTGAGTATTTTAAAGTCTGTAAGGAAAGATGCCACTTTCCACCCTTTAATTATGTGTATGACAGTGTGTGTATATTTTGGTATAATTTTTCTTACTGATAAACTTTAGAAGCACTTTATAAAGTTTCCAAACAATGACCACACTCCTCCAGCTTTAAATTTATGCATTTATTTGGGTGGAACTTAGGCCTTTGAAATATTAACTCTTCTTATACATGCATTAGGTATTCTTCCTTATTTATTTAGCTTTATATCCTAATATACAATTTAATAGTTTTTTTCATATAATTCCTTAATGGCACTTAAATTTAATTTCCAGATAGTTTATATAGAGATCTAGAAATAGAACTCCTGTGTCTTCCTTATACAGAAGAATTTTTTTTTAATTTATTTATTTAATTTATTTACTTTTGACTGTGTTGGGCCTTTGTTGCTGCTCATGGGCTTTGTTTAGCAGTGGCGAGCGGGGGTTACTCTTCGTTGTGGTGTGCAGGCTTCTCATTGTGGTGGCTTCTCTTGTTGAGGAGCATGGGCTCTAGGCGCCTGGGCTTCAGTAGTTGTGGCACGTGGGCTCAGTAGTTGTGGCTCACGGGCTGTAGAGCACAGGCTCAGTAGTTGTGTCGCACGGGCTTAGTTGCTCCGCGGCATGTGGGATCTTCCCAGACCAGGGCTTGAACCCGTGTCCCCTCCACTGGCAGGCGGATTCTTAACCACTGCGCCATCAGGGAAGCCCTTGGATACACTTTTTAAGCTCCACTTTTTCCCTTTTAAAATTCTTTCTAAAGAGGTGGATAAGTGGATGAGCATTAGCTCTAAGTTAGATATAGTCCTAATCATCACAATTCTATGGTTATGTCCTTTTTTTTTTTTGTCTTATTTATTTATTTATTTATTTATTTATGGCTGTGTTGGGTCTTCGTTTCTGTGTGAGGGCTTTCTCTAGTTGTGGCAAGTGGGGGCCACTCCATCGCGGTGCGCGGGCCTCTCACTATCGCGGCCTCTCCTGTTGCGGAGCACAGGCTCCAGATGCGCAGGCTCAGTAATTGTGGCTCACGGGCCCAGTTGCTCCGCGGCATGTGGGATCCTCCCAGACCAGGGCTCGAACCCGTGTCCCCTGCATTAGCAGGCAGATTCTCAACCACTGCGCCACTAGGGATGCCCTATGGTTATGTCTTATAAGGTACATGGTGAATTAGTTACCTAGGGTTGCTGTAATGAGGTACCATGAACTATGTGGCTTCAAACAACAGAAATTTATTCTCTCCCAGTTCTGGAGGCCGGAAGTCTGAAATCGAGGTCTACAGGGCCACGCTCTCTAGGGGAGGATCCTCCTTTGTCTCTTTCTAGCATCTGGTGGTGCCGGCAGTCCTCGGCATGTAGATGCATCATCGTTCTCTGCCTCTGTCTTCACATGGCTGTCTTCCCTGTGTCTCTGTGTGCAAATTTCCCTCTTTTTATAAGGACACCAGTCACCTGGATTGGGGCTCACCCTAATCCAGTATGATCTCCCACCTAAACTTGATTACAGCTTCAAGAATTCTATGTACAAGTAAGGTCACATTCTGAGATAGTGGGGGTTAGGACTTCAACATACCTTTTTTTGGGGGGTGGGATACAATTCAACCCCATTCATAATAAATGGCAAAAGGGAATGTTTCATTTTTGCGTTTGCTCAGAGAAGGCTGAATAAGGCTGTAGTAGAGTTACTTAGCAATTTTCCCTAGAAGTCTCGTAAGACTTTGGCATGAATGGGCTTGTTTTACGTGTAAGGTAGGCAACCACATTCCAAGACCGTCAAATTCAACACTATAGTTTTGATAGTTGAAGAAATGTGTTAGCCACGAGTCTTAATAAGTTGCAAAGTTCATACAGCTGATGATGAAGGGCTGAGGGTGTGATCCACTCCTAGCCCAGGGCTCTTCCTTCTGCTGCTGAGCTGGTGAGCCCTGAGCGGTACAGTGGATCTGTGGTTACCCAGGGAAGCAGCGACACAGCTCTGCGTGCTCCTCATCACACTGTGAATCAGCGAAGCCTCTTAGTTCACCTTGCAGCTGGGCATCTCAAACGCTTCTCTGAAAGAGGCCAGGTATAAACAAATCAAATGAATAAAACAAAAGCGTAAACTGTTACCCCTCCTTTGGGACATTTGCATTCAATGAAGCAGCCTGGGCCCCTTCGCAGACCTTTTGAATCATGATCTCAAAGGCAGAGTCCTGGGGCAGTCTGTGTATTACAGAGCACACCAGGTGACTCACGTGATAGGGTATGTTTAGGAAACACTGGAATAGGGGAATCCTGACTTTTGAACAGTAGAGAGTAAATATTTAGGGGAGGGATTTTAGGTAAGAATCAAGAGGGGATGGTGGAGGGAGAGAGTGGGGAAAGTGAAAATTAAATTACTCAGTGCCCTCCAAGGAACACCAGAGTCGGATGCATGATTCTCTACTCTATTCTCTACTCAAGTTTGAGGGCTGGTGTCTGCCTCAGGAGGGATCCAAAAACAGGTTTTCTGGCTTCAGAGTTCAGTACCCTTCTTAGGAGAAGCAGAATAGACTTAGGTTTGCTTATGAAGTGCAGAGACTGGGGCTTCTGGAGATTGCAGGGCCAATTCCATGTTAAGGGAGGTATTGGAGAAAGTTCCAGCCCTGTTCTCTTGCCTCCTTTGTTATGCTGCATGCGGCCAGCAGTTATGTACTCTCTCTCCCTCTTTTTTTAAAAGAGCTGCTTTTTATTCGTTTTGCATCTGAAGTTATAATCTAGTGTCTGTGACAGAACATTTAATTGCTTTTAAATGAAGGTGATAGGAAAGGCAAAGAAATGACTAGGGAAAAAAATCTGGAGAACAGATGAGAAGATAAAAGTGTTTTTGAATCTCTTAAGGTAAACATGGTATTGAAAGATGTTCCAAAATTGTTTGCTTGAAAAACCACACTTGCGTCTGAGCAATATTTTTGTGCGATATTTTATTTTATTTTGGCCTCGCTGTGTGGCATGCGGGATCCTAGTTCCCTGACCAAGGATTGAACCCATGCTCCCTGCAGTGGAAGCACGGAGCCCTAACCACTGGACCACCAGGGAAGTCCCATGATATTTTAAAATTTATTTTTCTTTGAAGGCTGGTTCTCTGGAATTGAATCTGAAGACTGCTTAATACAAAGTGTAACATATTTTCTTTTGCCAGGTTTTATTGTATTCTCTTCTCCATTTAGTTTTTTTTTTTTTTTTTTTTAAAGGATTTTCTTATTTATTTATTTATTTATTTATTCATTTTGGGCTGTGTTGGGTCTTCGGTTCGTGCGAGGGCTTTCTCCAGTTGCGGCAAGCGGGGGCCACTCTTCATCGCGGTGCGGGGACCGCTCTTCATCGCGGTGCGCGGGCCTTTCTCTATCGCGGCCCCTCCCGTCACGGGGCACAGGCTCCAGACGCGCAGGCTCAGCAATTGTGGCTCACGGGCCCAGCTGCTCCGTGGCATGTGGGATCTTCCCAGACCAGGGCTCGAACCCGTGTCCCCTGCATTAGCAGGCAGATTCTCAACCACTGCGCCACCAGGGAAGCCCCTCCATTTAGTTTTTACAGATTTAATTTTTATTATTTCTGCATTCAGGATAGAAATCTCCTGGCAGTTTCTATCTGAATGGGACCCTCTGTAAATGGTGACACCTTTTTCTTTTATTATTTCCTATTTC
Source organism: Balaenoptera acutorostrata (assembly GCF_949987535.1). NCBI lineage: Eukaryota > Metazoa > Chordata > Mammalia > Artiodactyla > Balaenopteridae > Balaenoptera > Balaenoptera acutorostrata. Next base: position 14,808,188 of record NC_080084.1, on the reverse strand, counting down.
TCTGTATCTGTTGCCTTTCTTCAGTTTCATCCTGTTTAGTAACATTTATGGAGGTTCTCCTATGTGCCAGCACTGGGCTAGGATGGACACACAAGTCTCTGCTAAGGACCACCAAGTTCTTAGCAGGACTTAGCAAGTGAGAAGGATCTGGAAAGGGCTCACTTCCATGCATCATAAAAGTGACAGATTATGCACTTTGTCAGGGTGCTCGGGGAGCACAGATAAGGTGAGTTGACCACAGTTATGCGGGTCTAGGAATGCTTACTGGAAGAAATTACACTTGAGCTGAAACTTGAACTAGGGGTGCAGGTTAGCTAGGCAGGCGGTTGTGGTGGAGCATTTCATTTGTAGCCAGGAAAAGATTCCTCTACTCTCAGCTTCAGTGGCTGGGCCTGTGAAATGAACTGACAAAAGGCAAAGTGACAAGAGAAAAACAAAGAGTTTATGAACACATGCATCTTGGTATTTGATTTTTTAAAATCCCATTTGGTCTTTGTTCTTCCATTTTTCCATTTCTGACTACTTTTTATTAAATCACATATTTTTTAATATTCCGTGTTATTTGAGTTTTTAATCTATATCACTGTATCATTTTTATAGTAGAGGCTCTAAATTGATTACAATATGCAAACTTAAATTATCACAATCTATCTTTAAATAATATACTACTTCACAGATTGTGAGAGAATCTTACAACACTGTACTTCTTAGTTCCTTCTCACCTTTTGTGATCTTCTTTTTTATATTTTACTTCTTCATATACTATGAACCCCACAATATATTGCTATTATTGTTTTTTAAATAAATCAGCATGTAAATTTTAGTGAAGTCTTTTTTTTTTTAATAAATTTATTTATTTAGTTTTTGGCTGCATTGGGTCTTCATTGCTGCGTGTGAGCTTTCTGTAGTTGCAGTGAGCAGGGGCTATTCTTCGTTGTGGTGCACGGGCTTCTCATTGCGGTGGCTTCTCTTGTTGTGGAGCACAGGCTCTAGGCACGCGGGCTTCAGTAGTTGCGGCACGTGGGCTCTAGAGCGCAGGTTCAGTAGTTGTGGCGCACGGACTTAGTTGCTCCTCAGCATGTGGGATCCTCCCGGACCAGGGCTTGAACCTGTGTCCCCTGCATTGGCAGGTGGATTCTTAACCACTGCGCCACCAGGGCAGTTCCAGTTTTAGTGAAGTCTTAAGCTTTAATAACATAAGTGCTACAAATTTATTTAAAAAACACATTTCAAAGGTTATTTAAAATTTTTAAATATTAATATATTTTTTATTCAACTTCAACATAACCAACATCTTATGCTATACATTGTTTTAGTCAAATTTGGATTTTGTAAAAATTTCATCAACTGCTGCTCAGTGACCAAAATGGTGAAGTGACCATTTGTAATCCTAGACTCAGGATCATCCAAAGAAAATTGTTTTGATATGTACATGATACTTACGAGTTACCTAAACAAAATGTCTGTTCTTCACATGTCCCTAAAGAAAAAGTCTAATGGAGAGTAATCAGGTGGATGATATGGCCAAGCTAGATATCTCTTATATCCGACTATCTAGAAACTATCACCCAGAAAAAATTAAAAATCAAAATTCACAAAATAAGCTCTTAAATGTAAATCAATAAACCAACAAATGAATTTTATATAAGCTTGTAACATTTATGTTTTTGAAGTTAATTAAAGCTTAAAACTACCCTAAGAATTTTGGGATACTCTATATATAATACAGATCCTTTTTTAAAATAAAATGGCTTTTTATTTATAAAAAATATTTACTCTTTCTGGTGTTCTTTATTTCTGAAGTTCTGATATTTTATCGGAATTTTTATTTCCCTTTAGCTTGAGAAACTTATTCTAGCTTTTCTTGTAATGCAAGAACTTTTATCTTTCTGAAAATGTTTTATTTTGCTTACATTTCTGAAGGATATTTTCCCTAGATATCAAGCTCTAGTTTGAGCAGTTTTTTTCAAATACCTTACAAATGTCATCCCATTGTCTCTAGCCTTTATTCTTTCTGGTGAGACGTCAACCATCAATATAATTGTTCTGTTTGTGATGTGTATTTTTTTCTCTCATTGCTGTTAGGACTTGTCCTTTATCAGTTTTTTTCAGCAGTTTGACTATGATGTGTCTAGGTGTGTCTTTCTTTGTATTTAACCTGCTTAAAGTTCCTGCAATGAGTTTCTTGGTTCTATAGGTTGACTTATGTTGTCAATTTTGGAAAGTTTTTTTTTGTAATTATCTCTTCAAGTATTTCTTCAGTCTCGTTCTCCCTCCCCTCTTTGTGGGTCTCCAATTATTACATACGTAAGATTATTTGATGCTGTCTTACAAATCTCAGAAGTTCTGCTCTCAATTGCTTCTAGGTTGTCTGAACATAGTTCATTGATCTGTTTTGATTTAAAAAGGAATTAATGACCCTGCTTCCAATGGTAAATGAGACTCTGATCGTCAGTGGCATTCAATAACAAACAAATGATTTAAATTATCAGCTGTAGACAACTGTAACCAAGTGCTTATAGAGTCAAGGAATTGTGTGACCAAGTATTTGCTGCTATGGAGTGAGAACTAATAAGTTAGAGAGAGTCAACTGGAAGCCACTAGAACTTCCTCTACCTACCAAAAATTTTTTTAAAAAATGCATCTTGGATTTTAAAGCTTAATAATATCATCACAGACTTGAACGATTCAGGAGTGGTGATTCCCCATTCAACTTGCCTGTTTGGCCTATGCATACGACAATCATGAAGATCAGTGATGGGTTACTGTAAACTTAATCAGGTGGTGACTTCAATTGCAGGTATTCTTTCAGATGTGGTTTTGTTGCTGAAACAAGTCAACACATCTCCAGGCTCCTGGTTTACAGCTGTTGATCAAGTGAATGCTTTTGTCTATCTACACCTGTTAGTAAAGACCATCAGAAGCATTTGCTATCAGCTGACAGGGTAAGTGGTAAACCTTCACTGCCCTACCTCAGGGCTACTTTCCATCCCTAAGTCATTATGTAGTCCTCCGTGGTCTTGATCCCTTCTCCCTTCTACAGGATAGCATACTGCTCTAGCAGTCTTAGTTCTGGAGGGAGAAATGCTGCTACCAGGAGACATGACAATGGTGTTATTCATTAACAGGCAAAGAATGGGCCGCTGCACTGGATGGAATAATTGGTGTTTGTTAACAAGGGAAATATTGGATCGTCACTGCACCGTGGAGGTAAGCAGGATTATGTTTTCGATGCAAGAGCTCTCTCGGGATGCTTCTTAGTGCTCTCAAGCTCTGTGATTAAGGACAATAGAAAACTACAACAATCCAATACAGGTATTATTACTAACACCCAGAACCTTCCAGGAATGAAAGTTTGGGGTCACTCCATCAGGCAAGGAACTGCAACTAGCCGAGGTGCTTACTAAGGGCAAAGAGGTTATGGAATGGAGAGTGGAAGAAAGTAATTACAAGTACCAGCTATGGGTAATTGCAGAAATGAGAACTATAATAATTAAATGCATTTCCTCCTCCTTTTGTTATGAATATCGAAAAAGTTTCTTTCTCCTTTTTCCCTTCTCCTACGTCTAACATAAGATGTGTTAATAACAATTAACTTATATCTCAGTTTTACGTTACAGAATATCAAAGGGGAAGAGCAATGTGGCATAGGAGAGGAATAGCTCTCCTCCAAAGACAGATAAAAGACTTTGTATCCTCTGTTGGAGAGAGAATCCGTATGTCTTTCAGTTGTATGAGCTACAGTTGTATTATGTTTTGCATTGTGTTGCTATTTGCTTTATTTTGAAGTTAAGTATAATTGAAAGAGGTTTACGTGGACAAGGGACAGGTTGTGGTGGATTTGTGTTATGTCAACTGAGCTAAACTGGAAGTACATTTCCCAGAATTTTCTTGCTTGTCAGTTCTGGACTAGCCTGGACCATAAGAGACATTTTGCATCAGATTTGGAGAAATAAAAGCAAAGGAGAGCCATCTTTATTTTTTAATGTTAGGACAATCAGTACGAGGTGTGATGGCCTCTCGTGGTTCACATGTGCTGTCAATTACCTTCTGGCTCAGCTGGTCAGTGTGTGGCAGTGGCTGGGCCCACGATCACGGTGCCTCTGGCTCCCGCCAGATCCTCCTTAAGCTAGCTATTTATTTATTTATTTATTTATTTATTTATTTATTTATTTATTTCTGTGTTGGGTCTTTGTTTCTGTGCGAGGGCTTTCTCTAGTTGCAGCAAGTGGGGGCCACTCTTCATCGCAGTGCGTGGGCCTCTCACTATGATGGCCTCTCTTGTTGCGGAGCACAGGCTCCAGACGCGCAGGCTCAGTAGTTGTGGCTCACGGGCCTAGTTGCTCCGCGGCATGTGGGATCTTCCCAGACCAGGGCTCGAACCTGTGTCCCCTGCATTGGCAGGCAGATTCTCAACCACTGCGCCACCAGGGAAGCCCCCTCCTTAAGCTTTTTGACCAGGTGCATGTTTAGCTCTACATTGAGGGAGCCCCTGTTTCTCCCGTGGGGCACTCCCATCATCGAAATCGAAGGTTTTAGCAGGTTCCATGCTACCCTTGTTGATTCCAAGTCAGCCTCATAGATTCCAGTTTGCTGCCCCACTTTATATTCATCTTTTTTTTTCTTCTTACTGCCTTAACTGCAGACTTTAGACTCCAGTACAAGACATACCACATCCTTACTGTGAACCAGCTCCCATAATTGCACATCATCAAATCCCTATAATAAATTACACATCTCTGACCAAACCCTGATGATAACATTGCTCTTTGATGTTTTACCCCAAATGTATCTTCATGACAAGAAATTCACATTTCTTTCACATGTACACAGTTTGTAAACTGATTTCAGACTCTCCAGTATGGAAAATAGTAACTTTGGTGTTCCTGTTGTTTTGTATCCTAGTAATAGCAAGAGGATACAGAGTTTGGGATCATGTGACTACTCTATGGGATATACTTGTAACTGCCAAAGGGACTCATAATAGAGAAATTGGCAGGACCAACAAGACCCAGAGAGTGAAGAGTGTAAAAGTAGAGGTTAACATGGAGAACTACTTAGTGTGAAAGGATATGGATGTTTCATTTCATTTTCTCTCCATATTTTGAAAAATCCCTCTTTTGCACCAATTTCTTCTCATTGGCCCGTGGCAGGTAGAGGTGGCTGGGACTCTAGCATCATCTGGGTAAGTCTCTAATTTTCAGGTGAAGGCACCGAGGCCCAGGTAGTGAAGGGCCTGTGGTCAAACGCCTCATGATGAGGGGTCCTGCTGGCCCCTCCAGTGTCCCTCCTAAGCATACCACTCCATCTCACTCACAGGATGGGAAGCTGCTGAAACAGAAGCATTGGAGGCCCATACTTCATCAAAATGCAATTTGAGTTTGTGGTGAGATAGATAAGAATAATTCATAGAGAGTCAGTAAAGTTTAAGTAGAGAAAACTGACTCCACTATATATATCTCCTATACATGTCTATATGTCAGTGAGGTACTTGGTAAAAATTCACCCAAAAGGCATGCCCTCAAAAAGGCTGATGGCTTGTGAGAGAAAAGATAGGAGTGGAGATCATAAGGGAAGGTAGGAAAGCCAATCTTTAGGTGAAAAATTATGAGTATTCTTTTAAGTGTTTTCTTTAAAAGTTTATTAGGTTTCCTGCTCCACATGCTTCCATGCTACTGTTCACTCTAAACTTTATTTTTCCTTGTATACATTCACAGGAAATCACCTAGATTCATATGCCCTGTAGTTTTACTAAGTGTTTGAAAATCAGGTTTTGGGGTCACTTTTATTTCAGCTAATAGTTCAGACTTTTGAACTCTGTCTCTTTCAGAGTTTTTATTATGATTTTTATTAAGGGCCTTACTTGGTCATATTCATTGTTTTATGAGCTTTGATTTTAATTCCTATAGAAATGATTACTGTGCAATATTTTCAAATGCTGATTTTATTATGTATCTCTTTGGTAGAAGATTCAAAACATGACTCTAGAAAAACTTGGCAGCAAATTCCTCATTTATTGGCCACCTGAAATGTAAGTTTCTTGGACAGAAATAATACTTCCTTATCTGATCTTAAGTCTTGGCCCTGATTACAAAGGGCTTGTAGCCCAGCCAGCTGGGATCTGATCAAGTCTAGGAAAGAGGCCAGTTTACTAATAGAGACTGTAATAATGAATAGGAAAGAAAAAGTAGGCTGCAAAGCAGGGACTCCTAAGAGAACAGCGTATGACATATTTATAGTGGTGGAAGGGGGAGAGGAATAGTAGCTCTGGACATATCCCAGAACATTAATTGTAGGTAAGACAATATGTTCCTTGGTAGAGGGAAGTGTGGATGTCGTAAACAGCATGTAACTAGCTTGAATTTCATGGAGGGATTTAATGGAAGAATTTAAATAGATGATAAATTGTACTTGGTATGTATTAATGTGTCAAACATCGTGCTCCTTATATATTTCACATAGTCGTTATCAAAAGGTAATACACTACCAAGGACTGGAAAAAATCAATAGTTGAAGAATAAAATAGTTCAATGAAAAGACTAGAAGGATTGAATCAGATGGGGTTTTTAGAGAAGACAAACTTAATGGAATATTTTAAGTAGTAATTTGAAGAAAGAAGATAAAATTTTTTCCAAAGAGAAAATGTTGGGAAATATAGAACAAAATAATTCAAAATCTGAGACGCGTAGACTTTGTTTTAGTAAATAGAAGGTAAGTAGATAGGTATTTGTAGATTATAGGTGGTAGGATGTGGGCTGTGACCAGAGCAGTGATTCTCATGGCCTGCAAAAGGGAGGTGCAGGTACTTCTGAAGGACCTTGAGCAGATGCAGAAATATAAGGTCTTTGTCAAATTTTTCTGGTCAAACAATCTTGTATTTATAAATTTACATTATTTCTGTAAAATAACCGAACTCCTTGTGATTTCCTTTTAAGCAGATTATGGAGGGTTGTTAATAGTTGGTACTCATTTAAAAGCTAGCTTATTACTCTAGCTTATTGAGGTCTTTGATTCAGTTTTCTGAGGTTTTATGAGACGCAATGTTGAAAGACAACTAGTATACTAGGTACATACTTACTGTTTAAATCTCCATAAAAGTATAAAATCATGACCAAAATGGCAAGGTTGATTTAGCACTAAATGTAATATATCACTTGAAACTTAAAGAAGAAAAATCATACAACTATCTCAGTAGATGGAGAAAAACCTCTCCATCTTTTATTAATGATAAAAACTCTTAGGAAGTTGAGAGTAGAAGGATACTTTCTGAACCCCAAAAAGACTTTTTATTAAAAACCTAAAGCAAATGTTATGCTTACAGATAAAGAGTGGAAACACTTCTTTTCAGATCAAAACAAGACACAGATACTCACCACATGCATTTTCTCTCTTTCTCTCTGTCTCCCTCTCTTTCCTTTTTCAGTATTGTATTGGAGGTCTCAGACTTTTCAGGAGAACAAGAAAACAAAAATTATTGGAATATGAAAGGAAGACATATTTGTAAATATTTATACATGATATAATTAACCATGCAGAAAATCCCCAATAAAATACAGAGAAATTATTAGATTGACAAGAAGGTTTAGCAACAATATTGGATATAAGGACAACATATAAACCCAACTGTGTATCTATACACAAGGAAAAATAGAAAATATATGAAAAAAGATACCATTTACAAGAGCAATAAAAAAAATTAAGGACCTAATAATATAGCAAGTAAAGATATACAAGACCTCAATGAAGAAAATCCAGAAAACTTAATTAGAAGATTATAAAGTAGACCTAACTAAATGAAGAGATAGATCATGTTTACGGATAGGAGGAGCTAATAACATGAAGGTCTCAATTTTATATATATATAAAATGTATTTCAGTGCAATTCCATAACAATCCCAAACACTAATTTTTGTGCAATTTTACAAGCTGGTTCTAAAATGTTATGGAAGAACAAAGGGCCAAGAATAGTCAAAACACACCTGAAGAAACAAAATCACAGAGCTTATAACATTATGATAATTAAAAATGGATGTATATATAGATCAATGGAACAGAACAGAAAGTTTAGAAATTGACCTATTCATTTAGGGAAATGAACCATTTGGGAGGAGTGGCATTGCAGATCAGTGAGAAATTAGCTATTTTATTATGTTGCCTTTTATTATGTTGATTACATATATGCAAAATAGATAATTGAATCTCTACCTCATGCCATATATGAAATCAATTCTAGGCTTATTTAGAACTTAAATGTGAAAAATAAAACTTTAAAATTTTTAGAGAATAAATATCTAAGAATATTTTACAGGGCAGGAGAGAATTTCTTAAGAAATCACATATAGCATAATCTCAAAATGAAAAGATTGGCAAATTGGACTCAATAAAATTGAGACCTTAGGTTCATCCAAAGAGACCTTAAATAATGTCTAAAACATGAGCAGCAAACTGGAAGAAGAAATTTGCAACACTTTTCATTAACAAAATAGATTATATAAATAACTGCTACATTTCAATGGAAAAAGACAAATAAGGGACATGCAGAGGACGTGGCAGAAATAGTAGAATTCTTAAACTAGGTAATCTTTGGACCATATATACATTCTTTTCCAGTTTTTTTTTTTTTTTTTTAATTAACTTATTTATTTTTAGCTGTGTTGGGTCTTCATTTCTGTGCGAGGACTTTCTCTAGTTGCGGCGAGCGGAGGCCACTCTTCATTGCGATGCGCGGGCCTCTCACTATTGCGGCCTCTCTTGTTGCAGAGCACAGGCTCCAGACGCGCGGGCTCAGTAGTTGTGGCTCACGGGCCCAGTTGCTCCGCGGCATGTGGGATCTTCCCAGACCAGGGCTCGAACTCGTGTCCCCTGCATTGGCAGGCAGATTCTCAACCACTGCGCCACCAGGGAAGCCCCCATTCCTTTTTAAAAAACTGCTTTGTAGAGATATAATTCACATACCATGCAGTCCACCCATTTAAAGTGTACAACTCAATGGTTTTTAGTTTATTCACAATTGTGTAACCATCACCACAATGTATTTTAGAGCATTTTTAGCACCCCCAAAAGAAACCTGATACTCATTGGCAGCCATTCCTATTTCCAATGCCCCCAACCCTATGTGACCACTAGTTTACTTTCTGTCTCTCTAGATTTGCCTGTTTGGGACATTTCGTATAAATAGAACCATATAATATGTGGTCTTTGTGTCTGGTTCTTTTCATTTAGTATAATATTTTCAAGTTTCACTCATGTTGTAATACGTATCAGTATTTAATTCTTGTTTTTTATTTGAATTTTATTTCATTTATTTTTTTAATACAGCAGGTTCTTATTAGTTACCTATTTTATACATATTAGTGTATACATGTCGATCCCAATGTCCCAATTCATCCCACCACCCGCTTACCCCTGCTTTCCCCCCACGGTGTCCATACATTTGTTCTCTACATCTGTGTCTCTATTTCTGCCTTGCAAACCAGTTCATCTGTACCATTTTTCTAGATTCCACATATATGCATTAATATACGATATTTGATTTTTTCTTTCTGACTTACTTCACTCTGTATGACAGTCTCTAGGTCCATCCACATCTCTGTAAGTGACCCAATTTTGTTCCTTTTATGGCTGAGTAATATTCCATTGTATATACGTACCACATCTTCTTTATCCATTCCTCTGTTGATGGGCATTTAGGTTGCTTCCATGACCTGGCTATTGTAAATAGAGCTGCAATGAACATTGTGGTACATGACTCTTTTTGAATTATGGTTTTCTCTGGGTATGTGCCCAGTAGTGGGATTGCTGGGTCATATGGTAATTCTATTTTTAGTTTTTAAGGAACCTCCATACTGTTCTCCATAGTGGCTGTATCAATTTACATTCCCACCAACAGTGCAAGAGGGTTCCCGTTTCTCCACACCCTCTCCAGCATTTGTTGTTTGTAGATTTTTTGATGATGGCCATTCTAACTGGTGTGAGGTGATACCTCATTGTAGTTTTGATTTGCATTTCTCTAATAATTAGTGATGTTGAACAGCTTTTCACGTGCTTCTTGGCCATCTGTATGTCTTCTTTGGAGAAATGTCTATTTAGGACTTCTGCCCAGTTTTTGATTGAGTTGTTTGTTTTTTTAATATTGAGCTGCATGAGCTGCATGAGCTTCTTATATATTTTGGAGATTAATCCTTTGTCTGTTGATTCATTTGCAAATATTTTCTCCCATTCTGAGAGCTGTCTTTTCGTCTTGTTTATGAGCTCCTTTGCTGTGCAAAAGCTTTTAAGTTTCATTAGGTCACATTTGTTTATTTTTGTTTTTATTTCCATTGCTCTAGGGGGTGGGTCAAAAAAGATCTTGCTGTGATTTATGTCAAAGAGTGTTCTTCCTATGTTTCCCTCTACGAGTTTTATAGTGTCCGGTCTTTCTTACATTTACGTCTTTAATCCATTTTGAGTTTATTTTTGTGTGTGGTGTTAGGGAGCATTCTAATTTCATTCTTTTACATGTAGCTATCCAGTTTTCCCAGCACCACTTATTGAAGAGACTGTCTTTTCTCTATTGTATATCCTTGCCTCCTCTGTCACAGATTAGTTGACCATAGGTGCATGGGTGTATCTCTGGGCTTTCTATCCTGTACCATTGATCTATATTTCTGTTTTTGTGCCAGTACCATACTGTCTTGATTACTGTAGCTTTGTAGTATAATCTGAAGTCAGGGAGTCTGATTCCTGCAGCTCCGTTTTTTTCCCTCAAGATTGCTTTGGCTATTCGGGGTCTTTTGTGTCTCCATATAAATTTTAAGATTTTTGTTCTAGTTCTGTAAAAAATGCCATTGGTAATGTGATAGGGATTGCACTGAATCTGTAGATTGCTTTGGGTAGTATAGTCATTTTCACAATATTGATTCTTCCAATCCAAGAACATGGTATATCTCTTCAACTTTTTGTGTCATCTTTGATTTCTTTCATCAGTGTTTTATAGTTTGCTGAGTACAGGTCTTTTACCTCCTTAGGTAGGTTTATTCCTTGGTATTTTATTCTTTTTGTTGCAGTGGTGAATGTGATTGTTTCCTTAATTTCTCTTTCTGATCTTTCATTGTTAGTGTATAGGAATGCAAGAGATTTCTGTGCATTAATTTTGTATCCTGCAACTTTACCACATTCATTGATTAACTCTAGTAGTTTTCTGGTGGCATCTTTAGGACTCTCTACATATAGAATCATGACATCTGCAAACAGTGACAGTTTTACTTCTTTTCCAATTTTTATTCCTTTTATTTCTTTTTCTTCTCTGATTGCCGTGGCTAGGACTTCTAAAACTGTGTTGAATAATAGCAGTGAGAGTGGACATCCTTGTCTTGTTCCTGATCTTAGAGGAAATGCTTTCAGTTTTTCACCATTGAGAATGATGTTTGCTGTGGATTTGTCATATATGGGCTTTATTATGTTGAGGTAAGTTCCCCCTGTGCCTACTTTCTGGAGAGTTTTTATCATAAATGGGTGTTGAATTTTGTCAAAAGCTTTTTCTGCATCTATTGAGATGATCATATGGTTTTTATTCTTCAGTTTGTTAATATGGTGTATCATATTGATTGATTTGCATATATTGAAGAATCCTTGCATCCCTGGGATAAATCCCACTTGATCATGGTGTATGATCCTTTTAATGTGTTGTTGGATTCTGTTTGCTACTATTTTGTTGAGGATATTTGCATCTATATTCATCAGTGATGTTGGTCTGTAATTTTCTTTCTTTGTAGCATCTTTGTCTGGTTTTGGTATCAGGGTGATGGTGGCCTCGTAGAATGAGTTTGGGAGTGTTCCTTCCTCTGCAATTTTTTGGAAGAGTTTGAGAAGGATGGGTGTTAGCTCTTCTCTAAATGTTTGATAGAATTCACCTGTGAAGCCATCTGGTCCTGGACTTTTGTTTGTTGGAAGATTTTTTTATCACAGTTTCAATTTCATTACTTGTGATTGGTTTGTTCATGTCTTCTATTTCTTCCTGATTCAGTCTTGGAAGGTTATAGTTTTCTAAGAATTTGTCCATTTCTTCCAGGTTGTCCATTTTATTGGCATAGAGTTGCTTGTAGTAGTCTCTTAGGATGCTTTGTATTTCTGCGGTGTCCATTATAACTTCTTCTCTTTCATTTCTAATGTTATTGATTTGAGTCCTCTCCCTCTTTTTCTTGATCAGTCTGGCTGAAGGTTTATCAATTTTGGTTATCTTCTCAAAGAACCAGCTTTTAGTTTTATTGATCTTTGCTATTGTTTTCTTTGTTTCTATTTCATTTATTTCTGCTCTGATCTTTATGATTTCTTTCCTTCTACTGACTTTGGGTTTTGTTTGTTCTTCTTTCTCTAGTTCCTTTAGGTATAAGATTAGATTGTTTACTTGAGATTTTTCTTGTTTCTTGAGGTAGGATTGTATTGCTATAAACTTCCCTCTTAGAACTGCTTTTGCTGCATCCCATAGGTTTTGGATCGTTGTGTTTTCGTTGTAATTTGTCTCTAGGTATTTCTGATTTCCTCTTTGATTTCTTCAGTGATCTCTTGGTTATTTAGTAACGTTTTGTTTAGCCTCCATGTATTTGTGTTTTTTATGTTTTTTTCCCTGTAATTGATTTCTAATCTCATAGCATTGTGGTTGGAAAAGATGCTTGATATGATTTCAGTTTTCTTAAATTTACTGAGGCTTGATTTGTGACCCAAGATGTGATCTATCCTGGAGAATGTTCCGTGTGCACTTGAGAAGAAAGTATAATCTGTTTTCGGATGGAATGTCCTATAAATATCAGTTAAATCTATCTGGTCTGTTGTGTCATTTAAAGCTTGTGTTTCCTTATTAATTTTCTGTCTGGATGATCTGTCCATTGGTGTAAGGGAGGTGTTAAAGTCCCCCACTATTATTGTGTTACTGTCGATTTCCTCTTTTATAGCTGTTAGCATTTGCCTTATGTATTGAGGTGCTCCTATGTTGGGTGCATATATATTTATAATTGTTATATCTTCTTCTTGGACTGATCCCTTGATCATTATGTAGTGTCCTTCCTTGTCTCTTGTAACATTCTTTATTTTAAAGTCTATTTTATTTGATATGAGTATTGCTACTCCAGCTTTCTTTTGATTTCCATTTGCATGGAATATCTTTTTCCATCCCCTTACTTTCAGTCTGTATGTGTCCCTAGTTCTGAAGTGGGTCTCTTGTAGACAGCATATATACGGGTCTTGTTTTTGTGTCCATTCAGCAAGCCTGTGTCTTTTGAGTGGAGCATTTAATCCATTCACATTTAAGGTAATTATCGATATGTATGTTCCTATGACCATTTTCTTAATTGTTTTGGGTTTGTTTTTGAGGGTCCTTTTCTTCTCTGTGTTTCCCACTTAGAGAAGTTCCTTTAGCATTTGTTGTAGAGCTGGTTTGGTGGTGCTGAATTCTTAGCTTTTGCTTGTCTGAAAAGCTTTTGATTTCTCCGTTGAATCTGAATGAGATCCTTGCTGGGTAGAATAATCTTGGTTGTAGGTTCTTCCCTTTCATCACTTTAAATATATCATGCCACTCCCTTCTGGCTGATAGAGTTTCTGCTGAGAAATCAGCTGTTAACCTTATGGGAGTTCTCTTGTATGTTATTTGTCATTTTCCCCTTGTTTCTTTTAATCATTTTTCTTTGTCTTTAATTTTTGTCAGTTTGATTACTGTGTGTCTTGGCATGTTTCTCCTTGGGTTTATCCTGCCTGGGACTCTCTGCACTTCCTGGACTTGGGTGGCTATTTCCTTTCCTATATTAGGGAAGTTTTCAACTATAATCTCTTCAAATATTTTTTCGGGTCCTTTCTCTCTCTCTTCTCCTCTGGGACCCCTATAGTGCGAATGTTGTTGCGTTTACTGTTGTCCCAGAGGTCTCTTAGGCTGTCTTCATTTCTTTTCATTCTTTTTTCTTTATTCTGTTCCATGGTAGTGAATTCCCCCATTCTGTTTTCCAGGTCACTTATCCGTTCTTCTGTCTCAGTTATTCTGGTATTGATTCCTTCTAGTGTATTTTTCATTTCACTTATTGTATTGTTCATCTCTGTTTGTTTGTTCTTTAATTCTTCTAGGTCTTTGTTAAACATTTCTTGCATCTTCTCAATCTTTGCCTCCATTCTTTTTCCGAGGTCCTGGATCATCTTCACTATCATTATTCTGAATTCTTTTTCTGGAAGGTTGCCTATCTCCACTTCATTTAGTTGTTTTTCTGGGGTTTTATCTTGTTCCTTCATCTGGTACATAGCCCTCTGCCTTTTCATTTTGTATATCTTTCTGTGAATGTGGTTTTTGTTACACAGGCTGCAGGATTGTAGTTCTTCTTGCTTCTGCTGTCTGCAAGCTTCCTGATGGGAGGGACTGGTGGTGGGTAGAGCTGGGTGTTGCTCTGGTGGGCAAAGCTCAGTAAAACTTTAATCTGCTTGTCTGCTGATGGGTGGGGCTGAGTTCTCTCCCTGTTGGTTGTTTGGCCTGAGACAACCCAGCACTGGAGTGTACAGGCTCTTTAGTGGGGCTGATGGCAGACTCTGGGTTGGCTCATGCCAAGGAGCACTTCCCAGAACCTCTGCTGCCAGTGTCCTTGTCCTTGTCCCCTCAGTGAGCCACAGCCACCCCCCGCCTCTGCAGGAGACCCTCCAACACTAGCAGGTAGGTCTGGTTCAGTCCCCTATGGGGTCACTGCTCCTTCCCCTTGGGTCCCATGCACACACTACTTTGTGTGTGCTCCCCAAGAGTGGAGTCTCTGTTCCTCAGTCCTGTTGAAGTCCTGCAATCAAATCCCTCTAGCCTTCAAAGTGTGATTCTCTGGGCATTCCTCCTCCCGTTGTTGGACCCCCAGGTTGGGAAGCCTGCCGTGGGGCTCATAACCTCCACTCCACTGGGTGGATTCTGTGGTATAAGTGTTCTCCAGTTTGTGAGTCACCCACCCAGCAGTTATGGGATTTGATTTTATTGTGATTGCACCCCTCCTACTGTCTCATTGTGGCTTCTCCTTTGTCTTTGGATGTGGGGTATCTTTTTTGGTGAGTTCCAGTGTCTTCCTGTCGATGATTTTTCAGCAGTTAGTTGTGATTCTGGTGCTCTCACAAGAGGGAGTGAGAGCACGTCCTTCTACTCCGCCATCTTCTTCCATTCATCACTTGATAGACATTTGATTGTTTCCATTTTTTGGCTGTTAATTTGGCTGCTATATACATTGATGTACAAGTTTTGTACGTCAGTGTGTGGACATATACTTTCATTTCTGTTGTGTCTATACGTAGGACTAGAATTACTAGAACGTTTGGTAACTCTACATTTAATCCGAGGAACTGCTGGACTATTTTTTTAAAAGTGGCTACACCATTTTATATTCCCACCAGCAGGATTTCAATTTCTCCACATCCTCACGGACACTTGTTATTATCTGTAGTTTTGATTATGGCCATCCTCGTAGATGTGAAGTGGTATCACACCGTGGTTTTGATTTGCATTTCTCTGCTTGCTAAGGATGTTGAGCATCTTCTCATGGGTTTATTGGCCATTTGTATATTTTCCTCAGTGAAACGTGCATTCTTTTCAAATACAAACTATTTCGTAATAATACAAATTTTAAGACAGACAGAATAAATATGAGGAGAAAGATTGAAAAGTTTATATAGACAGTTCTGTAGATAAACTTTGCTGTAAATGGCAGCAGAGGAAGGAGATAATTCAAAGGAGATGAGAGTTGAAGAAAGACTACAAATATTTTGGTTCAGCATTCTTTTTTTTTTTTTAATGCTACAGTGATAATTGTAGTTTATGGCCACCATCTCAGTGGGCACAGAAAGAGGGAGGCAAAGTGAGGACTAGTAATGGGGAGGATGAAAGTGGGATGAGATTGAGTTTATTGCAAAATGGAGAGTGACTGAATGATAGAGAGTTACCTTGTCTGGCCAAGTGTTAGAAACAGGTCCCTGTAGGTGCAGAAGGAAAGCTCAGAGGCCACCGGATAAGCAGACTTAACTCCATTGTGAATCAGAATCTCCAGTCACTCTTTGCTTTCCTCTCTGTCCAGGGACCTTACTCCTCCACATTCCAAGGAACTAGCTAAACAGGAGAAAAAGGAAAAACACACCAACTAGTTAAAAAAGTCACACAATTCTCAAAAAGCCCCTCAAGAGTATGTTAATGTAAATACAGTTTGAACTAAACCACTTACCTGATTTAAACACACAAAAAGACCTTATTAAAAATGAGTTTTTTAAGAAACCCTTGCATGAATTATTTGAATAACTGAACCAATGAAGGGTGAAATTAAAATAAATGTAATCAAATCAAGGTATGCAGTATAAGTGAAGAAAACTACAGTTCACATTCTTGAGTTTTATAAAAATATTTATATAGACTATAACTATCAAAGTTATCTCAATTGGGCTATTGTTCTTATTCCTTAATGTTTTAGTGTATAATGATAAAGAGCAAT